>NC_046366.1:29180583-29525583 GCF_011125445.2 Fundulus heteroclitus | reverse complement strand
GTGCTATTTCCCTCTGAAAAGAACTAGTTTTGTTCACAGAGGGTAAAATGAATAATATCTCATGTTCATAGCAGAGATGTCAGCAAGCCCGTGGCAAGCCGTTCCTCTCAAAGTTGGGCCTTCTCCACCTTGCAGATAACCTGAAATAAATCCCTGAATGGCTTAGCACCTAAATACATCACAGACTTGTTATCAGCGTATCAACCCTCCAGACCACTAAGGTCTTCTGGCTCCAGCCTACTCTGCATACCTAGAACCAGAACTAAACAAGGAGAAGCAGCATTTAGTTCCTATGCTCCACTTATCTGGAACAAACTTCCAGAAAATTGTAAAGGTGCTGAAACCCTGAGTTCTTTTAAATCAAGATTAAAAACACATCTGTTTAAAATTGCCTTTGACTGTTCTAGTTAAACTGTTTTACTGTTTTTAATGTTCTTTGTTTCTACATTCTATCCCTATTTGCTTTTACTCTATTTTTATCTACATTTTATTCCTACTTGTTTTTATTTTTGCTATATTTTAATCATGTAAAGCACTTTGCATTGTCTTTGTACTGAATTGTGCTATATAAATAAATTTGCCTTGCCTTGCCTTGCCTTGAAAAACAACCTTAGCTTTAACTGTGTAATCACTGAGGTCTGTGGCAAACTGACAGCGCAACCACGCCATAGCCAGGCTGCCGACATTTCAATAATGACAGCTCACAACACGATATTACACCAAACAGACTGCCCGGACTCTCTAAACGTAAACAACTGTCACACAAGCACAGCATTCAGCTTCCCCCTGCGGAGTACACCGGCAGAAAAGTCAGGAATTAAAGAGTGCAAATGAAAACTATATAAAATACAAGCCTTGGAAATGCAAGCTCGCTTCAACAAGACAGACTGAGTCCTTGTAAAGTTACAGAAGCAGAACCTGAACAAATCAGGTTTACCAACCGGGAATGCTCAGTTGAGCTTAGTTCATCTGGATACAGCTGTCTATAATCCATCTGTGGTGATCTAGTGTGATCATTAGCCCAAGATCTTCTTTGTTTTAGCGTTTGGTTCAGCTTTAATTGAGCAGCTGCCTTGTAGTCTTTCCAGGTCCACACATCAGCCTCTGCCCACACGACTTCCTCCAGCACCAGAACCTCCTGAACCAAACTCTGCCTAATATGAGCGTAGTTCATCCATTCCAGCTATGAACCGGAACATGTCTGTCAAATCCAGCACTGTAACACAGCATTATATGATGCAAGCTTTTTTTTTTACTAACACATATCTTTTATGGTTTAATTGTGTTGAATTATGGGAAAAACCCGTGGCGCAGCCTCTCCATGGCCGCGAGTGTCGAGGAATGTCAGTGATGAGCTGCAGCCTCAGCGGCTCGGTCTCTGACGATAACAGTCATCAACAGCTAGAACACCTCAGACCGGGGGAGAAATGCCACACTGACGGACGCTGTAAGAAGCACATCTTGCACAAAAAAACTCAGAGTCCAGCACATTTTACGTTGAAATTACAAAGAAGCTTACCTCTGTTTTAATTCATTTTAAACAATTGGTGTTATGAAATTATTAATTTATTTATCAATATTGTTTTGCTTTCTGGGACCATATGGGAGCTATTCTGAATATCCTAAATGTCCTGACAGCTTGTCAATGCTATGAAGTAAAAATGAACATTTTCTCATCAGATGCGTGCCGTCTAGTCTACCTGTAACGCTCCACTATAGCAGGTCAGGAGTTGAAATCCTACACTGTCTGTCCTTTGGCCTAATTTACAACATGCAAAGATTGATATAAACTGCTTAAATGTTTTAGAAAATGCATTTTTTTTTCTTATTTTATTTAACCTTTGCTTACGCAGGTTCTCATTGAGAGCCAAGTTTTTAAACCTGTTTTTCTTTGAAGTTAATAACAGAAAAAATACAGATAATTAAAACTTTTGACTCAAATTAACTAAGCAAATAAAATGTGACATAAAAAGAGCAGGTTTTTATGGGAAGAGTTCTCTATTGCTCCAGAGAAATCGTGTGTAACACTTAGAGTTGCTGTCTTAATGCCAAAGAGAGACCCAACAGATTTAGTTTCCCAAGTGGAGCATTACGGTTTTCGCCATAGTGCTCCGCTTGATACATACGCAAAAAAAAACTTTATTGAATTTTATTTTGGGAGCTTTTCCTGTTCAATGAAAAGAGAAACGGAAAGGTAAAAGAGAAAGAAAAGAAGAGAAAAGATGAGGCAAAACGTTAAAATGGAGAATATGTGACAAAAATAGAGCAGAGGGAAAAAGAGATTGCAAGATAACATCATCGGAGTCTGCTTCTACACCTGCAGAAAGGGAGATAGAAAGAACAACACAGACAAAAAAAAAGTATCGCAGGTACAAACAACAAACACCTTTGATAACATCACTGAAAAATATGCAGTATATTTTAAAACAGGATGTATTTAGTGGCAGCCAAAGCTAACTATAGGGTTTCTCTGTGTAGAAATGTATGTGTAAGCACCTGTTTCTATAAATACCTGTTGATCTGTGTTCATATGGTCCTCTACATCACTTTATACTTGTAGCTATATAGTGATCGCACCTCTCAGCATACCAGGTTATCAAAACTGCTTCACATAAACGACTCTAAAACCGTGCCAGATTCAAGACAAAGAAAACGCGTAAGGCATAAAATAAGATGAAAGTGAAACATTTTCTTAGAATGTGTCAGAAACAGGTAGAAAAATTAATTAAAAGCTCTTTCAAGCTTGAGCTTGAACACTGAGAATGCGTTAGCATTTTGAACCCAGGCTGACAGCTGATTCCACATGGTGTCTGATAGCTGAAGGCTCGGCCCCTTGTTCTACGTCTAACGACTCTGGGAACAACAATTAAGCCAGACGTATGCGAACAAAGGACTCTGTTTGGATAATAAGGCTCACAAATGTCTTTAAGATAAGGAGGAGCCAAGACTTTGAGAATCTGTTGGAGGGTAAAACACTAACACCTTTTGCTGCATCATCTTGAGAATAAGTGTTTTCTGATTTTAGCAAAACTTGTTTTATATGTGAACTAAAAGATTGAGTAATATTATTCATAGGAAATGCTCCAGTCCAAAAACTATCACCTTTGTTTTATCAGGATTTAGCCTCAGAAAATTAGAGAATACAAGACCTTTAAGACAGGGAGACATTAGGGCTGAACGATTTTGGAAAATAATCTAATTGCGATTTTTTTTTTCTTAATATTGCGATTTAATGCGCTTTAATTTATCATGTCTTTTTAAACATATACAAACAATAAATCAACTTGTTTCCTCGCTGTGCAGATTAGTTGCTAAAAGACCCGCAGCATCTAAACTCAGAGCAGAAATGATTGTGTTCTGACTACAATATGTTTCAACCAAAATTGCAATTTTGACTTTTCTCTGCATTAAACCACAAGCAACAAAAATGGCTTCTAAATAAAGATGTTTGTAAACAAGGACTATTTTAAACAAGAATTTTTAATGTTTCTATTAATCAGAATATTATTCAAGAGAACAGCTTTTAGTTTATTAAAGTGCAACCAACAAGCAAGTCTGTGTATTAAACTGATTGACCAGTACTTAATGCTTTGTATGATTATATAAACTCTAATACAAGTAAAAAAATTAGATTATCTCACTGCTGCAACTGTCTTCCCTTCCATGTGGAGGCAAACCCACTTTAAACATTTTACCAACACCTAAAGGACGTGTCTAATTCCCTGATTGTTATATAGCCAAAAATTGCAGACTCTGCGATTTGGAAATTGCGTTTTCGATTATATTGAAAATGCAATTAATTGTTCAGCCCTAGGAGACATGCTTATAACCAGGGTATTCGGTTGAACTCATTTGGTTTTATAGATATAACTGTGTATCATTTGCATAAAAGAAATGCAGTTACAATTAAAAAATAAATGCCCCCCCCATTAAGCCTGTCTACAAAGGCAAAATTCTGCAAAGGAAGTTCAGCACAAGACGTTACATCATTCCATCAATTTAACAATATAGAAAAATTTATTGATATATAAATGTGGCTCTTGAACTCCATGATACCCTGAAAGTCAAAGAAGACACTGCCATAAATCGGAATTATTAACCACGGCAATTCAATGGTCACAGCCATCTTGGCTTTCAAGATTAATAAAGCAAACTTCTCTCCTGAATTACACCAACAGAGTGAAGTATTCTCTCAATAGCACCTTTAGATGAAACAAACCATATTTTTTCTAGTAGGCTACTCATTATCTCAGGTCTGTGTTTGCGGGGAACCCAAAGCAGAACGACATGAACACTCTTTAGTCATTTATTTATTGCTAGTCGTGTCTTTATTTCAAAATTCACCAATATTAAAGCGCATCGCATGTTTTCCTATTATCGTTCCACCCCTAACAATTTCGGAGCCGTGGATCTCTGCAGCTCCTCCAGAGTTGGTTTTGAGATGTAAATCGTTGGATTCATTGGGAGGAAACAGGAATAAACACACTACAAAGCGTTATGGACTCAATCCTCGTGAGCCTGAGCATGAAAGGCACAGATGTGAACTGTGTTACTCACATTATTTGCGCAGCAGCGTGCAGAGCAGAGACACCGATGCCGTCATTACCGAGCAGCATGTGGCTGGAGACACAAGTAATTTGAACCCCCCATAATGCACTTATTTCTGAACTTATTTACTTTGAGCTTCCATTTTTAACAGCTATCACTGTAGAAACTACATTATGGAAATCTCTCTGCCTGGTTCCTATTTAACTTTGCTGAATTTAATGATCCATGTGTTCGCAGACTGTTTTTGATCGTTTCCTCTGCAAGCCAAGTAATGTTTCTGGTCGGCTTGAGATTTTAGATTCAAGGTAAGTTATTTGTCTGGTTAGTGCTCATTTTCATATAAAAGGTGATTCCAGTGCGGGAGGGAAAAACAATAATTGAAGCGTCCATTCTTATTCAGTCATCAATGTATCTATCGTCCCTGGCTTATCTGAGATTAGGTAACACATCCCTGCGGGAGACCCAGACATCCCTCTCCCATCCAACTCACCCCTGCTCTTTTTTTGGGGATGTTTCCAGGTGTTTTCAGGCCAGTAAAGAAAATAAGAAAGCTGCTTCCACATGGTTGGATATGTGTTGGGGTCATTATGCTAATGCTTTGTTGAGGGAACCTTCTGATTGAGTTTCAGCATTCAGTCATCTTTGGTACTGTGCTATTAACCTGACAATATCGCCCACTCTGCTGTCCGAACGTTCTCCACATCTATCTGTGCTGATATCTCTTGTCCACAGCCCTCTTCACAATGTAAAAACGGATCTAAAAATAAGTAAAATGTTTTTAAAGTTAGTGTATTTGTCCTTGATTTAAGCAGGTAAATAAGATTATCTGCCAATGGAATCAGTATCTTTACCCCTAAAATAAGATAATTAGACATCCTGCACTTGAAATAAGATGATGGAGATGAGTTGTTCCTATTTTAAGTGCAAAAATCTTATTCCGTTGGCAAATCATGTTATTCACCTGCTCAAATCAAGGACAAATGCACTAATTTTAAGAACATTTTACTTATTTTTAGGTCCGTTTTTGCAGTGGCAAGAGACCCTGAAAATCTTCTTCCACATTTACTTCTGAACTGTAGCCAAAACGTTGCTCTGTTGTAACAATACTTTTATGATCTGGATGTATGCCTCTTCCTCTTTAGCTTTGCAACAACCAACTGAGGGTATTTGGTCACACCGAGTTTTATTTAGGGCTACTCAAGTTTAATTTTGAAGACGAGTAAGGCCAGAACATTTTGCTGCCACCGCCACCTTTCACTGCAGGTATTAGCTTTTTTTTTTTTTTTTTTGCAATGAACTTAGCTTTTGCAGTTGTGGCTTAAACAAAGTAGCTTAGTTCATCAGAGCAAGCTTGTGTCTATCTCCAGCTGTCATTGGATAAAATGCAGGGTACACCCTGGACAGGTCAGCAGTCCATCGCACGGCAACATAAAAACACACAGGAAAAACAAGCATGCATGCAGTCATATCTAAGAGCAATTTAGAGAGACCAGTTAAATCCAGTCGTGTTTTTGCACTGTGGGTGGAAGGTGGGCTATACTTTGTTCATGACAAATGGTTTCAGTTGAACTTGATAATAGTTTATATTTTTTAGAGTTAAGATGAATGCTACGACTCTGGAGAGTTCACAGACACTGGTGGTTCCAAATCAAATAAATACTTCATATATATATATATATATATATATATATATATATAATTTCTTTTTTATCATTACCTTACTATATTTTGGTTCGCTGAGTGGCCCCGGGGAGTTTGCGGCCCCCTGCCCAGGCAGACTAAGGCTTCAGACGTGAACCTCAGACTTTCTTCTAAACCTCCTGCCAAGATGAAACTCAACCCCATGTTCTGATCGAAGCTGACATGTCTTAACTTTGAACATCACAAATCACACACAGATAGTCTGGGGTTTATGAAAAGATTATACATGTTATCGATTTGCCCACCAGGTGCTTCAATAATTCAAGAGCTGCCTGTTGTTTCTCCGCCGTTTTCACATCTCCACTCGAGCGTAAAAAGCTTCGAACTGAGAAACCTGTGTTATAAAATTAAAAGTCATATCGAGCTGGGCGTCTGTTGAGGGAGACCATGGTACTTCTGCTGGCCTGCTAATACCTTTATATTTAAATTTGCATTTGAGCCGAGGATCAGATGTGGAGCTTGCCCACAGTGCAAGCATATGTTAAAATAATTCAAGCACTCAGTTGAGCTGTAATGCCTGAGCAACGGGCGCAAAGGTCACTGGAACAGCGTTAACCAAACTCTGTAATTGCAAATGATTAATATTTGAATGGATATTATGCTAACCGACATGCGATGTTTTCTTGTGTTGGCAGGATTCAGTCCGGCTCCTACCTGAGCACCGGCTGGTTCACACTCATCCTCGCCATGGACATGTGCAAAGAGATCCATATCTACGGCATGATAAATGACACCTACTGCAAGTAAGACACCAGTGATTGCACAGCCTGCTGCCTCCACACTTTCCTCTTTTTCTCTGTACTCACATGGGGAGGGGAGGTGGGGGGAGAGCATCAGATTTCAAACGAAATCTTCTCATTCACATCTTTAACTACATATTGTTTCATTTCTAAACTGACTGGTTGGATTTAATGGCTAAATTTGCTTTGCTCCCATCCCTCCTTGTGTCTCTGCCGTGGGCTTTGCGGTTCCCTTCTGCTTTAAGTCGTTCCCCGTGTAAAGGGCTGTCGTCTTTTCCCCCGAATCCTGGGTGAGTGATTACTGTCAGCCTGCGAGGCCCTTGGAGGGATGACAAACACGATGCTCTGGGTTTCGGCCGACCCTGTTTCTAAATGCGTCGCACCCTCGATGAACCCATCATGCGCCGTAGCGCCACCTGAACCTCCTGTATCCCCCCCCCGAATCAAACACGCTCCTCTAATGCACGCTGGAAAATCCTGCTTTTTATCCTCCGTATGTTCCCCTGTGCACAGCGGGAGCTGAGATAAGAGCTGCAGACACATGGCGGAGAGGAGGGGGGCAATTCAACCGGCACAGAGGAGATTTGATTATTTAGCGAGGCAGTTAAGGGATAGTTTTCTCCCTCTCCCCTTGTGCATCATTTATGTCTCTCCATCCTTGTTGCCTGCAGCTGTTGTGTTCCTCTAAGTTTTCTCGGTGTTGGCGTGAAGCGGCGACGGGTTCCCAGATTTAAAGGTGCGGCCAGAGTTGACTTGAGCGGAGCCGCAACAGGTGCCGCAGAGAGGGTGGGATTGAATTTATTTGTTAACGCCGGTACGCACCGCTGTGTGACACGGAGGAGAAGCGGTGATTGGGCTGTGTATTGCGGCGAACTGGCAGAGAGCCACAATCGCTCTCTGGCTGCTGCTGTAATGGCTGCTTCTCTTCTGTCTCTGTTCGTCCTCCCGGTGCAATTGCCACACAAGTCATCCGCTCATAAAGCTGTCACTCGCCATTAGAAACCGACAGCAGAGGACACAATGAACTGGATCCACTGTTTTGTGCTTCGGTGTTCTTTTTTTTATTTTTTAGTTGAGTTCTTTTCTTTATAATGCAAATTTCTAACTGGACCTAGCCAGAGGAAATTCAGGGCAAAGCCGCCCAAATTTTTCTTACTCGTCGTGTTTTCAGAGTTTCTCTGCTGTACAGATTGCTAATGTTTAATGAGAAATTATTTAATATATTTGCTGTTAAACAGGCACTTTAATCAAAGGAAAACCTGCTGACAGGGGGAATATACTTTGCAGCCCATATTACTAGATTGTCATAATGCAAAAGCTTCAAACTCGATAATTGTACTAAGAAAAATACTCAAAACTGTTTTCAATAAATGTGTGCGAGAAGTCGTCTCGCACACAATATGATGTTCTGATGGCAGGAAATGTGGCGAAAAGCAGCAAAAGTCCTGTGAAAAACTCTGCAAGACCTTCAGCGTGAAGAACTATTGATCGGGAGCACTTTATTGATCAGAACCAAATCTAGCCCCTGGAAAGAAATGACGGGTAATTTAACACTTTCGAAAAGTACTTTAAAAGCAGCTGTATGTTTACGTGAACTGAAATTAAACCAAATGAATATCAGTGCAGTTCTTCTTAAAATAATAATAAATAAAACTCACCTACAGATTTAACATCATTTTTTCTCTCTGAAAAGCTTTTGTGGAAGATCTGTAGCCCGTCTGCTGGGATTCGTTCTCGCTCAGATCGAACAGCATTAATGCGATCCTGGCTGATAAAACCTTGCTCACAGCTGCGGCTGCAGTTCATCCCCGAGTTGCAGGATGGGAAACCTGACTCACCACGCGGTGAGCTACACAGAACCATCTGGGAGAGTTTTTTTTTTTTGCAGGAAAGTGTTTGGAACAGGATAAGTGCTCAGAGAATGTACTTGGCTGGTGATTGAATGAGGCATGTCTCAGTTTATCCCAGGATGGAGACTGTAGTAGGTCATCCAGAAGCATCAAAGCTGGCCACCTGTCCTAACTGAACCTCCACTGAGACAAAGTCCTGGCAGACTCACTAATTATGCGTTCACTCTCAAATCACACATTACTTAATTGGTAGTTTTATTGCGGTGCATCCATGCGGTCAGAAACCCTCCTGAAGTTCAGCTGTGCAACATTCTGAGCCGTCTGCCATTCATTGCTGGGTCTTCATTTGTCTACATGTACAAACAAAAAAGTTAAATTCAAGGTGCTTGTTTTATAGTTATTTTTCATGTCTAAACCACCAGCTACTCTACCACCCTATGCATCAGCCTTGAACGAATCAAATCAGTCAGCAATAGGACCATCTTGTTGCAGGAAAATAGTTTGCATTCTCCCATGATCTCTGTGTTTCTATCATAGTCCAACAACATTATAGATGATGTGCAGGTCCTCTGCCATCAGCTTGCAAAGTATTTCTGCACTGAATTCAGTCAGATTTGTCACCTTCACACCGGAGGCTGATGTTAAAATGCAGACCAACATCCCAGTACAGCATGCTGCTTTATTTTCTGTGCATTATTATGCAGTGTTTTTGCCAAGATTTTCATAGCCATTTATCATTAGTTTTTTTATTTTATAATTTCTTGACGTTCTAAACACAAACTATTTCATTTTACTGGTATTACATATAATAGATCAACACATAGTAGCGGATAATTATGAAAAACGGTGGGCAATTCATCTATATTCAGCCTCCTTTACCCTAAATAGGTTTCAGCGCAACCAGTTGCCTTCAAAAGTCACCCAAATGGTGTAATTGTCACAAATGTGTAATTTATTATAAGAACAGCTGTTTTCTTGAAGGTCTCAGAGGTTCGTTAGAGAACATAAGAGAACAAATATCGTCATTGAGGCCAAGCAACACAGCAGACAGGGCAGGGAGAAGGTTGTAGAGAAGGCATAGCGTTCACTAACAGGCTCACCGAGGAGCTCAATAATCAGAGGAGCAGCCAGGAGGCCCATGGGAGCTCTGGAGGAGATGCAGAGATCCACAGCTCAGGTGGGAGAACATGACTATTAGCTGTGCAACGTTTACATAAAGGATCGTTTTGTATGTTGCAATAACAGCCAAGTGGCCATGAAAACATTAGTATTAGAGGCTGGGCTGAAGGTTCACCTCCTTGCAGGACATTGACCCAGAACATTCAGTCAGAGCTCCAATGGACTGGTTCATAAGAAAGCAAACGGCCCAGTCAAAGTCCAAATGACAATCAGTGGCAATACTTGAAAACAGATCTTCACAGGCCTGCTTCATCTGATCTGAGTGAGCTTGAGGTAATGTGCAAAGAAGATTTTGACAGAAAGTTCACTAAATACACGCCATTGCACTATTAATAAAATACGCTCAGGTTTGTGGTTTAACAGGATAAAATGTGGAGTGAATGATTTTTTTCCAGGCACTGTATTTCCCATTTAACCATCCAACAATCATTTATTATCTGGTGTCAATAGTCTCATCACCAAAGTCATGTTAAAGATCTTCTCTTCCACATCTGCAGAGAAAGACATTGTCTGATAACCTCTCTTCCTCCCTCCTAGGACCGAGGGCTACAGGAAGGTTCCCTACCACTACTACGAGGCGGGCAGCCGAGACGAGTGCGCAGAGTACCAGCTTCACGAGAGCGCCCCCTACGGCGGACACCGCTTCATCACAGAGAAGTCCGTTTTCGCCAAGTGGGCCAAGACCCACTCCATCAAGTTCTTCAACCCTCCGTGGCAGCTGTCGTGACCCCGGCTGAGCCTGAGCAGGGGAAAATCCACATCCGAGAGGCTTTCATCAGCATCCAGAGACCAAACAGACAAACCTCTGCAGTGACTCAAGCAAACACACACATCAGTTTTAAGCTTCACTCCATATCCGTTACTTGGTTCTGCTTTGGTCTTCAGAATTGAGGCAATCTGAAGGCTAAACGTGGGCAGCATTTTTCATACCGCTGGCTTCTTGAATTGTACCTTTTCAGCAGACGAATGTGGAACGCCTTCCTGCCCTGCGCTGACAGACCAATCCGTTTGTGGCTCTGTGAGTCCAGCAAGGGACGCCTTGAGCTTGAGCGAAAGAGAAGAAAAAGAAGCTATCTCGTGTTAACTCGCGCTGAACTTGGGGAAGAATTCCAACCAGACGAGTCGTGTGGGTTTGAACATCTCATCAGCTTTTCTGCTGTTTCCTCTGAGAGCTCGTCTCCTGTCAGGTTGTAATTAATCTGTAAAAAGCTTCATACAAGCCTTCATATCTGGAAGAGGGAGTACTGAAGGCAGATGCTCTGTCAGTTTCAATTTGCTGCGATGCGTTGTTAAAAGGAAAAAAAAATGCCTCTTCATCAGCAAACAAGGCTGTTTGACAGAGATCTGAAGCGATCAAAAATCAGGTTTCAGGTAAACCCAGAGTCGTAAATCAGCTCCATTGTGTTTCAACTTAAAGATGTCATCTCTTTTTTCTTGTTATGATCCAGTGCAACTGAATTTCAGCGACTTCTTGTGGTTTCGGATTAGTCTCTGGAGGGTTTGCTGATTTACTGTGCCAATGACAATGTGAGCAGCACAGAGAGGGAGGTGCAATTAGAAAATCTATCTCTCTGGAAGGAGTTTGTGGCCCTACAGAGGAGGAGATTTATGTGTGCAGTGAAACCATTTGAAGTTAATTGTATCCCATTATCATTTTGTGCCTGCAATATACTTTGCAGTTCATTGTATAGACAAAGAAGAAGATGCATTCACTCTCTTTCTCTCCTCTTCTCATCCAGCTTTGTGCCTCTTTGTGTAACGCATCGCCGTGCAGACTTTGTCCCATTTGTCTCTGGTTGCGGCGTGCACGTCTCCTGCTCACTGACTTCTCATTCGAATGCATCTGTTACAGGACAGTGAAGAATAACCTGTGAGCTTCTGCTGGGTCCTACGGGACCAGAGGCGTCAACTGAAAGGAGTCAAAGACTTCTAATTCAGGCAACCTAATGCACAAAGGCGCAGAGAACAGCGAGATAGAGCTGAGGTTTCTCTCCAATTGCTGCTGCAATGCAAGCAGACGGAGGATCGTTGGGGTTTGCAGGTGAGCTGTAGTCACATGTGCAAACTGGGCTAAAAGTTGGCATGGAAAATAAATAATTTCAGGGCACAAAATTAGTTGCTTTAGCTTAGCTGTCAAAGCCGTTGAACAAAATCGCTAAATTATCTTTGCAAGACATCTTTTAATTAACAAGAGCCAAAAGTGCCACACTTCAAAATACAACTCAGCTCAAAAAGTTTGAATATCATGAAGTTTAATATTGTTTATTTTGTACTCAAGCCATAATCATCAAAATAGCAAGAATTAAAGACTTTAAATGAATGGGCAAATTCTCGGTTATCTGGGTTATCGCAACAGCAAACAGGCTTAAAGGTAAGGTAAGGTAAATTTATTTATATAGCACTTTTCAGTAACAATACATTTAAAGTGCTGTACATGAACAGAAAAACATTATAGACATACATTGGAAAAACAAAATGAATACGCTAAATGAATCCGTGACTAGAATTCTTTCATACATTAACAAACATACAGAAAGAACGAGATTCATCACTAAAAAGTCTAAGAAAGCTACAGCTTGAGGTCTCTGATATGACCTTTCTGACCCTGCAGCTAAAACAGAAAGCAGCAGAGTAAGAGAAGAAAGCATAGTAGAGGCAGTGTGTGCGTGTGTGTGTTTGTTTTTGTGTAATCATGTGTGTGTTTGTCTATGAACTGTCTCAGATAGCACTTGTAGCCATTAGTTTTTGATAGTGAAGGAACATTATCAGGCAGTTCAGTGGGCTCAAGGTCACAGATGTCACATCTCACAAGGCGTCTTGTTTACATATCATCCAGGAGAAATTAAGATTGCAGGGGAGCCAGTTTGGATAGCAGCATTCGTTTTGGGCAGGCAGACTCTTGTTTTTCTGCCTGCCTTAAAGTCTCACTGGTTCTTCTCAATGGCGATTCGAAACAGCCAAAATTGTGGTCATTCTGCCAGAGTCCAGCTTCTAGCTTTCTCCCAGATCGTTCCCATCCTGCCAGCAAGTTCAAGAACCGCAGCTGACCTGCAGTTCTGCTTACACAGCATTTCAGTCGGAGTGCTGGAAGCGAACATATCCCTCACATAGTTCAGGCAGCCTTGACATGGGCTGAACCAGCTGCTGATGTTTTCAGTATTCCTCAATACTCCTGGTAACCGGCAGCTCCAAAAAGCAGAAATTCTGTTATCGTAAATCCAATTTTGAACACATTTTCAACATCCTCGACAGACAAAATGGACAGACACACGATCCTCTTCCCTACTGTGTGTCCAGCTGCACATGTCCTCTCGGGCACAGGCGCTCTCCTTCGTCCAGTCTTCTCGTTGAGAAAATTTGATCAATTACGTTGAGAGTCCAACTGACCAGATCCATAATTTATAGTTTGGAAGATATGTAAAAAGAGGCTCCAAAAAGATCGATAGGAGCAGGCAGGAAAGCGAGGGAGGGAGAGGGAAAAGGAGAGGAAGAGAGGAGAGAAAAGAAAAGCGTCCGCCTTCACCTAGAAGCAGGAAGAAAGGCAGCCGGACTAGGAGGATGAGCCTCCATGTGCTTAAAAACAGCTGCGGGGAGCTGGTGCCTATCTCCAGCGAGATGCAGTATAATCAGGACATTCCTTCACTGGACAATCAACCACGCGCACACACTTTTAAACTCTGGAAGCCTGAGTACCCAGAGACAGAGGAGGAGACCATGCAGAACTAGCATGAACAACCTCGTCTTGTCATCCTTTTTGTTCTCATTTTTTCAACCTGTAAAAAGGTTGAAATGGGATTCCCAATGCTAAAAAACACATTCTAATGGATTATTATAAAAACAAAACATCTAATAGATTTTTTCCCCCTCAACCGTGGATGAAAACATTAAGATTGAGCTGAAAGCCTGCTGGAAAAACAACCCCACATTAATGTGCCTCAAGTTAAATGCCCCCCTGTGGAGTTTCCCTGCAAACAAACAGCAGCTTTGGTCACATTCGGCCAAACTGCATTCTTGTCGTGTTCAGCAAACACAATGATCAAACTCCATTAAAACATTCTTCCAGCTGCACTTAAATAATTCACAGAAATAACAACCTGCAGAGGAACATTAAAAGCCACAAACTCTACGTTTAGTTCAAGAGATGTGTATGTAGTCTGGAGAATTTTGGTCAAGAGGTTTTTGGTGGTAAAAAAACACTTTTTATAAAGTCATTGCTTTCACAAAATTAATCACAGAAATCAACATATTAAATGGAATTCACTGTAAAATGCTAAATATTGCCGAATTTGTTATTCTGAAGAAGGGACCTACGGGGTCTGGGTTGTGGTTTTCATCATTAACACTTATCTTCGCTGGGAGAGAGCGAGACCATATTGGTCGCTGCAGCTTCCTGTGAGACCGTTCGCAGCACAGGGGGCTGCTGGGGCTCTACTCAGTAGGAATTATAGCATTTAAAGCCAAGCACTTAGTTTATAAAGCAGGAAACCAGGTTTATATAAGTGCTGTCAACACGTTTTACCTTATAAAACATACATTTAGTCAAATAAAAAATTGAAACAATGAATTTAAAACAATAACATGACCTTAATAGTTCAAATCTGCCCATTTCTGTTTTTTTGTTCTCATGCTGATGCGCAATTTTTATTTTCACCAAAGTATTAATCAAACGTTGCACCAGATACAAAACAACTAAACTGCATCAGCAGTTCTCTGACCTAAATGATGAGAATCATGACCGTGATTCTTCTGTAGAAGTACCGTGACATTTTTCACCACACCAGCCTTGCGTAGCCGCCTGCTTTCTTTCCTCATATCTCAAACGCTAAGCTTTCAAATTTGTGCATTTTGCCTTTTTCTGCAGACATTCATACTGTATTTCACAGCACCACACACAAGCAGATTGTGCACACCACAGTAAAACGGCTTGGATTGATTGCATGTTGCGGCTGCTGGATTTGCAGCTTTAGCACACGTAAAGGGGTTCGGCAATTAATCTGTTAGTAGCTGTTATATTTTACTCTAGAGATATAATCGCTTAAAAAGTGCTAATTCAAAGCCAGCCTGGTGAAAACATCCGAAGGAGTCCTTGAGAAATAACACAGCTGCTTTGATGATTGGTCTTCTCAATTATTGAGCCTATATCTAGTTCAACCGTTAAACTGTTGTAAGCATTAAATCTATTCCTGTATTTTAAATCTATTTCTGTGTATCCTGTATACTCAGTAAACATTTTAATCACAAAACTAAAACCAAACTAAATTAGTTATTTTAATTTGGTAAAGAAGCTCCAGTCTTTGTAAAGATGCATCGTTTTCGTGCATATCGACAGCCGATCAGCCTGAGAGGTAATCAAAAGAAAGTCAGTAATGCAACTAAAAGCTCAGAAGCTGGCAGCTCTGGGGGTTTAATCCATGCATTTTAGCTCAGTTTTCACTCAGATGATGATTATTGCTTCGCCTGCAAATTGTGTGTCCGGAGTGTAGTTGTTGTTGCCTCTGCTGCGTGATACTCCTGCGTCGGACCTGTTGTCACCTTGTTGCTCATCGGAAATCAGCACTGCTGACGAGAGCATCGGCAAAATGTAAAACGGTCCTGTTTTAAATTCTTATCGGCGGACAGAAGGTGGCGAGGACATGGTAGGGGTCAGCGTTCCCATCTCCTCGGGGACGACTTGTGCACCCCCATCCATGCTCCACAAGCAGCTGGGAATCGAAGTATCTGCTGAACAATACAGTCTGAACATGTGAGGAGGACCTCTTTATACGCTGAAGGGAGACCAGACCCCCATAGCCGTGCATGTTTCCAGGTTACCAACCATTTTTCTAGATTCCCTCTCAGCCTGGGATTGTTCAGTCATCTGGCAGCTCGTCACCTCGCACGCTTACCTCTGCAGCAGCGTTTCCAGCACACACTGTAACAGCCTTTCACTCGATGAGGGAAGTCATGCTGTGAGCCGTGTTTTATTATCATCTAACGTGACTTTTAATAGATCAGTTCAAGGTTTGCTTCAAACCGCTAATATCTTTTATTGCATGTTTTTTCTTTTAATGATGGTTGCCTTTATTGTAGTTTGTATGCAGTTTTTTTTTTTTTTTTTGCTTATTTTCTGATCAGCAATCCCTACATTTTGTTTAGTTTTAATGCTGAAATAAAACCAATGGATTACACAGTGTATGAGAAAGAATATATCTAAATGAATGATCTGTGTCCCAGTCAAAAACAGTCATGTCATAAATTAAATTATGGCTGAATTTGAGTTTCAGAAGATTGTATTACCCTGATGTTAAGGAAAGAAATCACAGGATAGTTGCAGCAACATGATGTAAAACTAAAAATAATTAATAAATTGATCAGCTTGGACCATCAACACTCACTAATTAACATGGTATATCTTATGTGCAAGCTGCAAAGCATAAAAAGGTCAGGTTGACATTTTATGTTGGTTTCTGTGCGTGAACACTATTTATGGGCTGTGTTATTGCAGCACAAAAAGCTGTTTCTATCCAGCTGCTTCCAGGTGCTTTTTCTATTTGTGAGCAAAAACGGCTGGACTGAAACTGTATGATCTAAAACACCTTAGAAAATCACAAATACAAGTCATGTTTTCATACAGCTCTCTTCAAAGGCCTTGAGTCATCCTTCAAATTCCTTATATTTTGTTTCCAATGACCTTCACTTCCTTGTCCTGTTTTAAAGTTGTTTTAATCTCTAGTTCTACAGGATCTATGAAAGTTTTCCTGTGAACTCTAGCTGCTTTTCACTCATTTTCAGGCAGGTTTCTGTTTGTTTGTGAATCCATCTGACTCTTGCCTGTCCTCTATTCATAAAATGCTTCCTAAGTTCAAAGGAAGAACCAGGTTTGTGTTGCCAGGACAACGTGCCACAGGACTGATTGGATATTTACATTTAGCGGCCAGCAGACTGTCACAGAGATTGAATTTGATTGAAAATACTAGAAACTGCAGAAAAGGTGGTTCTTAGAGAGTTGTCAGTTGAAATGATCAGATGAAGTGTCCTGGTTCGGTTTTTTTCCAGGATTTGTTTTTATTTCTGATACCCCTAGCACTGTGTGTATCTGCTTTGTGTTTCTATAGGGGACAAAGATACACGGCTTTAAGTAAATAATGATGCGGCATCACCTTTCCACCCACACGACAGCTGATGTCCAGCTAAACCAGACTGCTGCAGTCACAATTTGTAGGACTTTGAGTTGAATTTGTTGGATTTCTCTGTTCTGGTTCCGTCTAATCCTCTGGATTTCATGTATTGTTATTTAGCTCTCTGCTTTCCTTGTGTCCATTTTGCTCAGTTATTTTCCCCAGTTGCCTTCATAATCGGTAACTCTCCCAGCCGTTCTAGATCAGTTCCTTTTTCTAAATTATCACACACCTCTGTGTTTATACTTCGAGTTTGCTTTCAGTCATGGTCAGATCCACCTTTTCCTATCTCCCTGTCTCCACGGTTTTCTTCTTGTCAGTAACCATCATGTTCGTTTTAAGTCACAAATGTAGCAATGGTACAATAATAGCGCTACTTGATCTCATGTTACACCATGCAGATGCTCTGTCTGCACTGATGGAGATTCTCCTACTTTGACATGCTTGGAGTGGCAGGTGGTGGATATAGCAGTGGAGTTGGATCTCTTTTTATTTATAAATTTAGCTATTAAATATTTAACCACTCGGGGGCAATCCTAGACTTTGTATAGAACCTCATATGTAGATTCAGCCCAAGATTGTCATGTGACAATTAATTATAGAGCAAAAATATTAAAAAAAATTGCCATTTTTGTGTTCCCTACTGGTTTACATTGCATATTTTTTATACAAGTACTGAACAATAATTGTCTGCTATAGTCTAATATGAACACCAGACTGAAATGAGTGAAAAAGCAGCCAAGTATGAAGAAACAACAAATAATCCGGGCCCATTTAAAGGATTATAAGTGATTTTGGCACACTATAAAGTAAAATATAAAGAAACGAAGGATGATTTCCGACTTTGACATAGTTCTCGGGGTATGGAAGATAAACACAACTACTTGCAGCTTTAGACATAATTTTTATGGCTTGTAAATCCAGATTTGGATGCAATCAGAGAACAAATAGCTTTACTTAGTTTTCATCCTTGGATTCCTTCTATGTCATCTCCATTCAGTTTATTTTTGCCTTATTTGAGCTGTGATTCTAGCACGATTCTGCAGCTCTAGATGGAGAATTAACACCAACTGACCAATATCCTAATAACCCAGCCCTGTACCAACACTCTGTATTAGATTTCATATATTTACTCAGAGGCAATCAAAAATACATTGGTGACAGTGCTGGGGTCAGTATGTTGCTTAAAAACAGGTCAGCTAAAAGACTGAGAACACTGAGAACACCATACCCATACTGGATTTTGTAAAACCCAGGTATGAAGAGACCCATAACCTCCTAATGAGGTTTTTCCTCTGGTTAGTGTTCAGGTATGAATCTCCTAAACAAGGAAAAGTAATTTACAGGCCTGTCTCCTGAACATTTTAACATTTTTAATATTTTTTTGTTTTAAATTTGCTTCTTTTTATTCCAGAACTGAACTTGTTATTCAGTTTCATTCCTCCTCTAACATAAAAGTGATGGATTTTTTTTTTTGGGACTTTGCTCTCTAAATGTAAATCAAGAAAAAAAGAAACGGGGGGTTAAGGGAAACCGAAGGTCATTTAGTTGAAATAGAAATTAGAGCGCGCTGTACAAAGGATGATATTTTGCTTTCATCATTTTCCTGTTGTCCACATCGTGCTTCAGGAGCAGCTCCTTAAAGAAGGTCTAATTGTCTGATTTGAATTCTTTGTGAAGCATTTTCTTCCTTCATGACTTTAGCTGCCAATTTCTCAAAGTGCTTTCTCACAATGGTATTTCTATCACCTTCTTTCCTGTGCTTTTTTTTTTGGCATTGTAATGCACTTTCCTTTCCATCATTCAGCTCAAGTGTCCTTGCAAAATTGTATCACTGGTTGTGTTTGAGCTGCACAGAATGTTTTTGTAACACATCTAAGACACTCCTGCTGTCTGAGGGGAAAAACGCTGCATGTTGTCGAAGCGTGCATTTTGTTGAGAAGTGATTATATGTTGTTAATCTGTCAGTTGCTGTCTGCTTTTTTGGCTATTATTAGATTCATTGTGAATGTTCTTCTTTCCAGTGATGTAGATTGTGTCTTCTGTGTGTTTTATTCTCTTTGGGGATTAAAGGAATCCACCAAACAACCTTTATGTGATTAAATTCCTCTCAAAACAAAAGTGAGTGTGTTGCATGAGAATACAACCAGCCGGGTGACATGTGCTCATATTTTATGAATGTGGGACTCAGGCGGTGCTGTCATCTCAGATCAGGCGTCTCATTAGATTTTAAAAACGAGTGGAGGTGGTGCTGAGTCCGGGCTTTTCCCGACGGCTTCGGTTTTGATGTAATCGGTGCGGAAATAAACCGGAGTCTGATCATCGGTGCACCCGTTTGTGTTCTTTCTGCCACAGTAATGAATAAAATACCAACAGGGGAAATTAGAGGGGAGACAATCTGATACAGCTCCCCTAATTTTAAAGAGCAGAAATGTTTTGCAAAGAAACGAGGCTGGAGGTGTGTTTTGCAAAAACATAAGATCCTCCTTTAGCATCAATTAGGCTTAAAACATATTAATCTCCTCTGTACTTTTTAAGTGAAAGCCTCTTACCTATTTGCTTAGTTGGATCCAGGTGGAACGTTTTCTCTGCCCAGGCAACTAAAAAGGGAAATAAGTATGTCTACATATTAAATGTGGCCGGTTTTGCAGATTAATCTGTGCACGCAGAGCCAGGGTGTTTTGTTGTGGTTATCAAATTGAGCCACAGGGTGGGTATAGTACATGTGTCTAGGACGCTGACACCCATCACCAAAAACAGTATTTTCTTACCAGTATTAGCTGTTGACTGCCACGGCTGAACATCATCACACGTGGTTCCTGTCCTCAGAGTATTGCAGCAGATTCTGCATGGGATCCCAACGCTAAAACATCTTAAATCTGCAGTGGAGCAGTGGCAGCTCAAACGCAACGCTGAGAAAAATTTGCTTGCGTTACATGGCTGTGCTTGAGTGTGGAAACAAGGGCTGGGGCCGGTGACTGAGTAAAGAAATAAATAATCCTCAGTCCTGGCGGGGAATTTGTCACCACAACAACTATTATTCATGCAGTCTGGCCTTTATGGAAGAGTGACAGGAAGACAGACTCAGTAAAAAGAAAGCCATAAGAAGCAATTGTAGGGATGCAAAACGATGTGCATAAAGAACTGCTGACATCCCCATAGCACGATGCCACCAACACCATGCTGTGAGGAGGCTTTTCCTCAGCAGCGACAGGAAGGCTGGGAAGAGGTGACGGAACGATGGATGGAGATTTACTTTTTCTTTCATTTCACAAATGTGCACAGGCTTGTGTTGGTACTATACAAACACTCATTTGGCCACTTTATCAGGTACGCCTGTTCATGTGCTTGTTAACATTAACAGTGACACAGCCAATCACCTGGCAGCAACTCAAGTTTTTTCAGTGTCTAAATGCGATGGAGACAACTTGGTGAAGTTCAGACTGAGCATCAGGATGAGAAAGAAGTAACAACCTTATCTCAGGTTTACAGAAAATGGTCCAAAAAAGAGGAAATATCCAGTCAACTGCAGTTGTGTTGAAAGCATATTTTCCATGTAACTTGATTTTAACAATTACTGGTTACAATCAGGATAGACAGGATACCACCTCCGAATGCACAGCATGTTGCCCTTTGAAGCAGATGGGCAACAGCAGCAGAAAAACCACACCAAGTGCCACTCCTGTTAGCTAAGGGCTGGAAACCGTGGCTATAATTCCCCAAATTAACAGACTGGTAAAAGTTGCCGGTCAGGTGAGTCTCAGCTTCAGCAGCAATATTTAGATGGTAGCATTCAAATTAAATTCAGTTTCATTTATATAGCACCAATTCACAACATATGTCATCTCAGGGCACTTTACAAAGTCAAATTCAATCAAGTCCTCCAGACAGATTGGCCAAAAAGTTTCCTCTCTAAGGAAACCCAGCAGATTGTATCAAGTCTCTCCAAGCAGCATTCACTCCTCCTGAAAGAGCTTAGAGCCACAGTGGACAGTCGTCTGCATTGTTGATGGCTTTGCAGCAATCCCTCATACTGAGCATGCATGAAGCGACAGTGGAGAGGAAAACCTCCAGCAGAACCAGAACCAGGCTCACTGTCATCTGCCTCGACCCACCGGGGGTTAGAGGTGGATAGTGGATGATCTGCCAACCAGGATGGCATCACAGCTAAACAGAACACCAGGCCAGATGTAGCTGCTATAAAGAGAAAAAAGAGAGAGAGAACATAAAGTTAAAAGTTGAAAAGAAAACAATTACAATATTGGAGAGCAGTAGGAGAACTCAGCAGAGTGAGAGAAATAGACCCTGATGTCCTCCAGTAGTCTAAGCCTATAGCAGCATAACTATAGAGGTAGCTCAGTGTAACATGAGCCACTCTAACTATAAGCTTTGTCAAAAAGGAAAGTTTTAAGCCTAGTCTTAAAAGTAGACAGGGTGTCTGCCTCACGGACCAAAACTGGGAGCTGGTTCCACAGGAGAGGAGCCTGATAGCTAAAGGATCTGCCTCCCATTCTACTTTTAGAGACTCTAGGAACCACCAGCAGACCTGCAGTCTGAGAGCGAAGTGCTCTGTTAGGAACATACGGGGTAATCAGAGCTCTGATATATGATGGAGTTTGATTATTAAGGGCTTTTTATATGAGAAAATTTTTAAATTCTATTCTTGATTTTACAAGAATTTGGCTTAAACAACAAGAAGCTCTGGATTCATCCTTTTTTGTATCAATGCTTCAAGCTGCTGGTGGTTCAATCGTGAAGAGGATGCTTTGCTGGTATGCTTCAGGTCCTTTAGTACGAATACAGCATTGTTTAAATGCCTCAGTTTGAATGTTTTTGCTGGCCATGTCGCTCCATTTATGACAGCAGTGTACCCATCTTCTGATGGCTAATTCCAGCAAAATAATACACAAGTCAAAAAGATTATCTCAAGCTGGTTTCCTGAGCATGACAATGAGTCGACTGTAACCCTCATGGCTCAGCAGATGTCAGTCCAGTTGAGCTCCTTCAGGATGTGGTGAAACAGAAAATCCTCCTCAGTGACATGCAGCTGACAAATCTGCAGCAACTCCATGATGCTATAATGTCAAAATGACCGAAAACCTCAAAAAGGATTTTGAGCAACTGAGAAGGTAAAAAGGGGCTCAAACCCAGTATGTAATGAAATCTTCAGCGTTTATTTAAAGTCACTGTTGTACGTCTTCAAAAAAGCAGGTCTTACAAATGGGCTTGTCTTACATGCAGGTCGTGTTTTTAAACTCCTCGTTCCGTCTGACAGTGCGTCGTGTCAGCTTGTGAACCGAACGTGTCGGGCGTCCAGTTGTCTTTGTGAGAATCTCGGAAGCTACAGTGACAAGGCTGATATATTAACTAATAACCAAATGGCTGGGAGCACTGCTACAGAGCCCATTCATTTCTCTGAAGGGCTGTATACTCAGAGCTGCACAGGAGTAATGGACATGATGTAATTTATAGCGGTGGGGGAACTAATGAGCTGCTAGAAAAGTGGAGAAAATAACTTTTTTTTAGTATGCCTTACTTTAGAGAAAGAGAGGGAAACCTGACATTTTAACTACAGTCACACCGACTGCGCTCACATTCAAAGAACAACCTGAATCCATAACGCCGCCTCCCAAATAGCTGGCGTATATCAGGGGTTGCTGTCTGGTCCGCAGCCGAAACTGTGCGAGGGCAGCGAAACAACCAGGATAGATTCAGTGTGTGCAGATTTGCTGCTGCTGAGCATTTGACCTCTGAAACATGTTAGCAGGAGAAATGTGCTCTCCAGGGCCAGATGGTGCTGCAGAATGTACAATTACTGCAGCTCAGGGACGCTTTAGAAGAAACCATAAAGCATAAGAGATGAGGGGAGGAAAGAGAGGTGGAAGGTCCGAGCTGTACAAATATTAGCTTTTTTTTCGGCTCTGCCTTTGAAAACGTAAGGATGGATCTTGTTTTGTTCAACAGCTTCGTAAAAAATACTTTATGCTTGATGGGCTTGTGAAGCCGTTCAAACACCCAAGACTCTAAAATGTGAGCTGGATGTTAATGGTCACATCAGTGACTTAGACTTAGACTTAGACAACCTTATTTGTCATTTTGTATGCACAGAGTGCGTACAGAACGAAATTTCGTTGCATACAGCTTGTAAATTGCAGTAAAATTAAATTAAGCTGGAGCAGTGATTTAAAAGTAAACAATTTAAATGTAGACAATGCAGGAGAAGTCACAGTGTACAGGTGAGTATTTTTAAAAAACATTTGTATGTGCAGAATTGATTGTGCAGAAGGCATTTGTGTAAGAATACAGCTTGTAATTTACATTACATTTTACAGTAGATTTAAAATACTGTATAAGGTGCAGTGTAGGTTGAAAATGAGCTAAATTTAAATTCCTATGCATATGAACTTATTTTAGAGATATGTGGACATATATTTTAACCGGCTCGTGCTGTTGGTATCGCAGCAGCGGTGCGAGCCATTCATTTTCCAAATAGCTCGATAATCGCACGGCACGATAACCTGGAAAAGGGGTTTTGTTGGGAAAAAAGCCAAGCCAAAATAATTGACTTCATGTTCAAAAAGCAAAACCAAAAAATGCAACCTGGTACTCACAAAATTTACAAGTGACTTTAGAAAAAAAAAGCCCAAAGTCGCTTATAATAAGCAGACTTGGCAACACTGCTGGCAGGCAGCTCCTTGATGTCTAGTCCATCCATACTGAGACTGATATGAGCACAGGCATCCATTTTTAATCACGCCTCAAAGGTAGGTCAGAAACGGTCACTTTCATCCCTAAATCCCTCTAAGCAGGAGGCTTTAATATTTTTAAAACAAGTTCCCAATTTTTTTTTTACCAATACGTTTTTTTTTACAGCACTCTAAACACACAATTAGTGGTTCCACTGGAAAAAAACCCAACTTTCTTTAATGTCTTACCTTTACACAGGTACCAAAAGTTTGCATTTACATGTTGTAACTGTGGATTCGTACCTAATTTGTATTGGGTATGTAATTTTAATGTAATCAGGGCGGGTAAATCGCCGGTGTGCCAGAAGCGAACTGCTCAACGCATTTCTAAAAAGAACGCTGTGTTAACGAGGAGCTTTGCACAAACAGAAAATATTAACTGGCCAGGATACTGGCAGCGATGTGAGGATACCAGTGGAAAAAGAAAATCCAGAAAATATTTCCTTTTTGATTGGTTGTTTGCTTGACATGTATCCTCAATAACGAATAATAATGTTTAAAACAGCGTGACTTTTATAAATGATTCTGGATACCTTAGCCACATTAAGTGTCTGCCATGTTGATTTTTATATCTCTCAGATTAATATCCTACAACTATTTACTGACGGTGCAAATAAAGTTCTATGAAAAATGTTCTGGCCTTTAAATATTCACCAGACAAATTCTGTACACTCAGGCTGAGAGTTGTTTTTTAATAAGTCATTAGATCTGAATATCCAAGTGTCTGGCGTCTTACTTTAACTAAACTCCTCTGTCATCGCGTCCTGTTTTCCTGACGCGTTGCGTTAATGACCGTCTTGGTGCTTTGTTGACAGCCAATTAGTCAGGTTTGTCTGACAAACATCAAGTCAAAGCTCAGCGTAACGAATCACCTTCCTCTGGGCGCTGATCTCCAGCTGTGTTTGTTTTCTGTGCAGCTTCATGTCATTTGCATATTTCATCAGGACTGTACAAGACATGTGTGTCGCGTCGTGGGGATTTTCTCTGATTTTTAGATCATTTTAATTGGTGCACTTCACCGATTTCAACGCTGAAAAACGCCATAAACTGCAACCAGTTTCTCACAGAAGCAAATAGGTTTCAAACCAGATTTTTATATAAACTGATTAAACTGGCATATAACTTTCCCCCCTGTTTTACTGACATCAGGGATGTCAGTAAAACAGGGATCAGAGTCACACACTTTCTGGTCCATAAGCTACTTTCTAAGTAATTTTCCTGTTTGCTTGTGGGGTCGTTGTTCATCTGGAACATCGAATTGTGCCCAGGCTTTAACTTTTTGGCTGATTGAGATGTTGCTTTAATACTTTTTGCAGAACGATGGTCCCTCCTGCAACTCGACCTTCACACAACATGATGCTTTGAACCCCATGCGTCACAAACAGGATGTTTTCAGGCTTGCAAGTTCCTTATTCTTCCAAATTTACTGTGGTTATCGTGGTGAAACACTTTTGTGTCGCACCATTTCCTATCTGGTCATGTACGCTGACATTTTGGGGGAAAAAAACCTAAATGAAGTTTTTTTTTTTGTGGAAAATCAATTTCTGTTCTTTAAAGTATATGTGTCACTTAGGTACAGCACAAAATAAATAAATAACCACACCTTTTACATTCTGCTTAATCTCATAGTAAAAAGGACCACGTCTATACAACTGCTTTTACTTAAAAGCAGACTTTGGTGCACCAAAATCTGCTTTTAAATCATTCAGTTAAGTTGCCCAAATTACAGCAAGTGTTTTACCGATCCAATTCCTGTTCTCATTGCTGAGAAAAGACAAAGTTTCTTTACTTTTTTCAATCAAATACAAAAGAATCGGGCTCCTACCAAGGGATTGGGCCTAAATTTCAATAAGGCAACCATGCAAAACCTTTTTTAAGCTTTTATCTACAATGATTTACCTTTTCCTAAAGAAGAGCTGACTAATTGTTTGATTAAAATATTACATGCAAGTATTTTGTGGAGCATGATAATAAAATTACAATATGATTTTTTGTTTAATTATATTGTATTTTTTTTTGTCCCCCCACTTGACTACACAATTCTGGCCAACGTGACAAAAAGTTTGTTCACCCCTGCTTCAGGGTTTTTGCAAAGCGTGTCGTCATGATCAACAGCTGTTCCTCTTCTTGTTTCTGTATGCGCTTTCCTCAGTTCCCCGACTGGATTCTTCCTCCACACTGCAAAAAGAGAACTAAAAATAAGTAAAATTTTCAAGAAATTAATGTATTTGCCCTTGATTTGAGCAGGTAAATAAGATTATTTGCCAATGGTATGAGTATTCTTACCCCTAAAATAGAATAATTAGACATACTGCTCTTGAAATAAGGTGATAGAGATGAATTGTTCCTATTTTAAGTGCGAAGATCTTATTCCATTGGCAAATTGTTCTATTTATCTGCTCAAATCAAGGAAAAATACTTTAATTTCAGGAAAAAAATTCTTATTTTTAGGTCTATTTTTGCAGTGCAGGTTTTTGGTGTTTTTTTAGTTTTATTTCTCTCACCTGATTTATGGAGTTGATTAATTCTGGGTTGTTTTTAAGTTCTTGGTTTCTTGGATTCTTGCGTTATCCATGATTTTCCTCCATGTTCCTGTTCCTGGTTCCTTCTTGCTTCCTGTGTTCCTCCTGTAAGCTCCTCTGTTTTCATCAAACTTTTTCTTATCACCATGGCTCTGTCTCGCCGCAGCCGTATTTCTGGTCCTCATCAACATCACAACATGACACCATTTTTTTTTTTTATACCTGTCTGCAAACTAACATTTCACATCATGTAGGCTATAAATTGGAAAACGTGTGAACAATAAAGCAGAGTGGCATTCTCATAATTAATTTCATACAGCTTTCATCAATCTTCTAGCCTCCATGTAGCTGCTCTGGTGCCTCAGTATCGACTTCGCTTTGGTCGCTTCTTTCTCACACCCACCTGACTAAAGAAATACGACTGCTGCTCTAATTAGCTGCTGTTTAGACTGATTGCGCCCACCTCTTTCCCCCCCGGTAGCTCCGGCGCCTGCCTCTACTTTTCGCCGAGCTCTCGGAGGAAAACGTACGGGATCTGACACTAAATGTCAACGATTTCGAGATTATCTGAGGGAACAGAAAACATTTGGCTGCGACTAATTGCAGCCGCAGCTCTGACAAAACAAATCTCTGTTGTCATGCATGGCTTTCTTCTGGGATTTTCCATACAATCGTTGAACCACTTAAGTGGCATGAGCATATAATAATACATATATAAATTAAAGCTGTGTAACATGCAGCCAGAAGCTCACTAATGTTTCAGTTAAAGTCCTTGTTTACATCCATCTCCTCGCATCCTTTCAGCAGCCCTGATTGAAATCAAACGTCATGCCGCCCTTCACTTCCTGCGTACCGGAGTTTAATTGAGACGTTTCCTGAAAAGTCTGCCTCGGCTCGTCTCAATCCATCAAGCTCCTTCGGAGGCTTTTTTTTTTTTTTCCTGCAGATGCGTTAGCCACAGTTTTTCTTTATGCATCCTTCATGCATTTTCAGTTCTGTGCCGGCGACGTCCTGGAGTGTGTGACAGCAGAACAATGTGACTGACTGCTCCATCAAATTCAGTGCCAGGAGATGTCAGCCGCTTCCGAGGGAGGATGGGGATCGCTCTGTTACTGGATGCACTTTCTCAGAAATAAACTCTAAATACTGAACAAAAATTAGGATATGATGAACATCTGTAAATGCACTGATCACAAAGTGTTAAACTGGCATCACTTCAGCCATCTCCGTCACAATAACCCAACAGAAGTACATACTGTAGTGAACTTGGATTGAGGCGTATTGATTTTACCTTTTTGTCCACGTTTCCCACAGTTATGGGGCTACAGTAAAGTTCATCATTCCACACTGTCAGTTTGTATTAAACAAAAATGAACCAAAAAGCACGCTCCAATGGTTCAAGATCTTGTAGTGCCACGTTTGGCAGCAATAATTAGTCGTTTTCTGTCTGACTTTATCAGTCTCTTACATTGTTGTGGCTGAATCTTGGCCCTGTCTTCACTTTCTTGCTTCTGTCTGTTGAAACTTGCTGACATTTGTTTCTGTGCAGCTCCTTTAAAGCCACACCAATCTGTTTCAACCAGATTGAGTTTACCAGGGCCATTGCAACATCATCCGTCCGTCCGCCCAGGAGAGAAACCCAGACACCCCTCTCCCCAGCAATATCCTCCACTCATTCTGGGGATCCCTGTTCATTCCCAGGCCAGATGGGAGATATACTGTAGTCTCTCCAACAGCGTCTGGGTCTACCCCATCATCTCCTCCGAGTGGGAAGTGCGCAGAAACCCCCAAAGGGGAGGCACCCTGGGAGCATCCTGATCAGATCCCCAAAACCACCTCAACCGACTCCTTTCAATGCGGAGAAGCAGCGGCTCTACTTTGAGCTCCCGCTGACAACTGAGCTTCTCACCCCATCTCTAAGGCTCCGCCCAGCCACCCTCCGGAGGAAGCTCATTTCGGCCGCTTGCATCCGGGATCTCGTTCTTTTGGTGATAATCCAGACCTCGTGACCACAGGCGAGGGTCGGATCGTAGACGGACCAATAAATCAAGAGCTTTGATTTTTGGCTCAGCTCTTTCTTCACCACAGCAGATCGCAGATGTAGCCCCAATCCATCTGTCCATCGCTCGTTCCATCCCACCATCACTGGTGAACAAGACTCCGCTCCTCTCTACTGGCTCCTCAAAAGGAGTCAGCAGAGGTGGTTCGGATTAGAGATTGAAAACTTCTGGGTACCTCCAATTGAAGGTTTTCCGAGAACATCACACTGGGAGGAAGGTCCAGAGAAGAGACCGTGAGGGAAGACCGGAAACATCTTGTCTGGCCCCAGATGAGCTGGAGGGTGTCATCAGAGAGAGAACTGGGTCTGGGTTTCTGTTCTGGACGCGTTTCCCCCGCGATTCAGTCTCAGATGAGCAGAAAACCAAGGACCAAACTTGGTGCTGTACATTACTCCAAATTTCTCTACTTTCCTCTCATTTCTGCTTTATGTGCACCTTAAACACAGAGAAGAAGAACCCGGAGAGACAAGTCTAACTTTAAAGATGCAGTTTCACTTTTTTGTCATGGCAACTACTTGGACACCCCTAATTTAAAAAAAAAACTAATTATACCATATAATTTTGTCTCATTCTTTCTTTTGTGTCGATTTCCACAAATCTCTGATCAAATGTTTAACATTCAGCAGCCTGCAGTTTGTTAAGACAACGATATTAGCAGGATTTTGTCTTTATCCTCTTCAAATAACGTGTTCAACCAAAAACTTTTTCATATTTATTTAGGGTTTTATGTGATAAATCAACAGAAGTTAGTGCATGATGGAAGAAAAATCACTATTTCTTCTCCATATCTTTCTTAGTTTAATATCTGAAAATTGTGGGGTGCTTATGTGTTCAGCCACCAGCACCAAAACTCTATAGAACATCTTACATCAGTTATAGCATCATATCTCTTGACCATCTTTGCACGTACTGAGACTAAAAATTACTCTTTCCAAAATACCTCCTCTTCTGTCCCACTGGATGGAGAGGATCTGTGAGCAGCGACTTTTTGAAGCCTCGTCACAGAATCTGAATTGGTTTCAGGTTTTTTTTGAGGGAAACAAACTTTCTGGGACAGCTTGTCAATGAATGAAAGTGTTTTATCTGATGTTCTGTCAACAAATGTGGAGTCAGGAGGCAGGAATCTCCCGGAGACACAAAAGTGCAAAGGAAGATCTTTAATTCAGCCAAAACAAGGTTCCCAGAAGAACAAAGCAAGGAGACCACCTAGGAGCCAGCGCTGCCATCCCTGCAGAGGAAAAGACTCCCTGCAGCACGATGCTGCCGTACGTAGTTTGCACTCAGGCCAAAAAGTTCAGTTTTGGTCTCATCTGACCAGATAACCTTTTTATGTGTCGACCGTTTGGCCTTCACGGCTCAAAACTAACTAGTTATTTGCTCAGATCCCACCTGAGCTGTGGATCTGTGAAGCTCCTCCTGAGTTACCATGGTGCCCCCCGGCTGAGCCTCTGATTAATGATCTTCTTCTCCAACATGTCACCCTAGGCGGACAGCTACAGTCTGGTAGGTTTGCTCTTCCATAAACTTTCAGCTGATGGACTGCTCAGAGCTTCAGATGTTTTTGTAGCTAACCCTGGGTTAAAATTCCCCACATCTTCCTCCCTGACCTTCCTGCTGTGTTCCTTGATCTTCATGACTGACGTTGGTTCTCTAACGTTCTCAAACAAGCCTCTGAGGCATTCACAGAACAGCTGAATGGGAGTAAATGAAAACTGTGCTGGACCTTATTTACTAATTAGGTGATATGAAAGCTTTTGGTTGATGTGGATTTTATCTAGATGAGTTTTGGAGAAACGGGGCTGAATACAAATAATTAGCTCAGCCTCCAATTATTCTAATGACGTTTGGTGGAGATATAAGGTAGTTTGTGAATAATTTTACCTGTAGAAAAGCAATGATAGATGGAAACTTACTCCTCTGTTCTTGGTTAATCAAGTCCTTGACGAAGTCACTGTATTTTCTCCAATCGACGACAGTCTTCACAGTTTTCGTGGTATATTTTCACTCGTCTGAGTGAAACCTTTTCATTATGAGATCCAGCTGAGGCTTCAGAAGATCGCTGTGGCTTTTAGCTGTTGGGTACAGCTATGAAAATTTGAGGAAAATCCCACGGAAACAGAACTTTATTTGAAGTTAATTAATCAGAAACATCCTCAAAGACTTTTCCCCACCCAGGTCATGATTTGTTCAGACTGATGCCCTCAGGCAAGCGTTACAGGCTGATGAAAGTCTGTACCTCCTCATCAGAGCTGTCAACTGTGACAAGTAAAAAAATTAATTAAAAAAAGGATTAAAAAACGCACTGGCTGCTGTTTTTAGGGTCAAATATCATGTACAGCAATATTATCTCCAACTGTGAACTTTCTGACCAGTGTCTGCAACTCTCATTATTCCTCGCTACTGCTGCTAGACTCATGATGCATTATTATTATTATTATTATTATTATTATTATTATTATTATCCATCCATTTTCTAACACGTCCATCCCTGTTGGTGCCATGAGGGTTGCTGGTGCCTATCTCCAGCTGTCAGTGGGCGAGAGGCGGGATTCACCCTGGACAGGTCGCGAGTCTATCGCAGGGCAACACACTAATAATAATAATAATAGTAAGAAGAAGAAGAAGAATATATGTGATGCGTTGATGCCGTCTTGTCCCCGTTTGCAGGCGGGCAGCCGAGTTTTACAGAAACAACTCTTTGCATAAACCAGTTTTGGCTGGGCTGAGAATAAACACAGATAATTGTATCATATTCAGCTCAAACCCAAATCCTGAGTAAACTACAAACTTTGTCTAGATTAAAGCTGCGCTGCTGAAAGACACATCCGAGGGAACAAAATATCCCTGCAAGACAACAAAGTCTCTCTAAACCACGGACCCATCGCAGCTTCTCTTCTCCTGCACACAGTAATGAATGACTTTGGTATTTTTTAGTCCTTCAGTCCTGACCTCCAATAGCTCCCTCCGCGCCCATGAGGCCCTTCCCCGCATCTGGCCATGCTTTATTTCCCCCCTGCAAGAGTGAGCATGTCGGGGTGGATGTGAGTCGCTCCCTGTGGATCCCGATGATGAGACAGAGCATTTACATTAGCCCGGTGAAGCAGGAGCCAGGGCAGGCTGCCAACTCTCCAGCTCCGAGCTTACAGCCAGACAATGTGGTGCATTTAATGTCAGGGGAATCCAGGCCACTCTTAGACACAAAGGCAAACTGGCACAGAGTCAGATCATAAAGTCAGATAAACAATAATACTCAGGAAGTTAATTAGCTATTACTCCAGCAGCCAAACCGGTTGGAAGCCAAAAAAAAAAAAAAAAAAAGGGAGACAGCCCCCTGAACCCCAGCCAGTAATTACCAGGGAGTGGAGTTAGAGAGGAGAGAGCGAGGGATGGGCTTCGTTTATGGAACGCTGAACCTCAATCTCCTGTTTTGGATGGACAGCGAGTCGCTCTGTTCGCGGGGAATTCAGGATGGAGAGAAATTGGAAATTACCTTGGACACAAACCCTAACCATCCGTCCAAGCAGCAACCATCAAGGAGGAATTTACTTCGGATTTCAGCACGTCTGTCAATAAAGATTCAAATGGAGCCGACTGACAATTGGGCGTGAGAGCTGCATTTTGTGAGAGAGGCCTAAATGGGAATTTCCATTAGCTTGAGAGGTGGATGAACACGTTAATGGCAGCGATAATTCAAGAAGAGCTGCATTGTGCTGAGACTTTTTTTGGGGGGGAAATAGAAAAATTGGAAAAGTGCACCTATTTCACTGAGTTGAATTAAAAAAAAGGGAAGTAAATTACAACGGAAATAGACTTGCGAAGCGCTACACTATGGAAACAACTAATTTAATAATAAAAATAAACACATTTAAAATCATTGGAACAAATTTTAAGAGGGCAGAAAAAGAAAAGAACAAACAGAACAGACCGAACAAGTTAATAGGCAACATGAACAAAACTAAATGCTACAGCATTAGGTCATCAGGAGCAGTAATGATTGAAGCTTAGAATGGACGTCTGGGTGGTAATGGTTGTTAAAGCCTCGGTTCTGATTCTGCATGTAGCAAAAATCCAAACATTTGATGGCCTGGCAGACATCAATGTCTCACAAGCAGCGAGAAAATCAAAAAAATCACCTGTTTGTTCAAAGCTTGATATGTCACAGAATAGCAGAAATAAATGGACTGGATTTTACCCTGGGAGCCGTTGAAATGGCGTCAGGTTTGAATATCATGGTCAAATGAGCATTTTCAGAAACTTTGTATGTTAGAATAATCTTTATAAGCAAGTACACCTGGTCTGACGTTCTGTTAGCTGTGACATCATCCAGGGGGTAAGATCATCCACTATTACCGTATAACATAGAAAGTACTCCTGGGTCAATGTGAGCTTCTGTGCTTTCTGTGTCTCTGCTCTGTCTTCTCTAACCCCCAGTGGGTCGAGGCAGATGAGCGTTCACACTGAGCCTGGTTCTGGTTCTGCTGGAGGTTTTCCTCCCTGTTAAAGGGGAGTTTTCCTCTCCACTGTTGCTTCATGCATGCTCAGTATGAGGGATTGCTGCAAAGCCATCAACAATGCAGACGACTGTCCACTGTGGCTCTACGCTCTTTCAGGAGGAGTGAATGCTGCTTGGAGAGACTTGATGCAACCTGCTGGGTTTCCTTAGAGAGGAAACTTTCTGACCAACCTGGAGGATTTGATTGAATTTGACTTTGTAAAGTGCCTTGAGATTACATGTGTCATGAATTGGTGCTATATAAATAAAACTGAATTGAATTGTAGGAAACATTATATAGAATATTGCACTGCATTTCTTTGCATCTGTCACAAAATGAAATTCTAGAGCGCAGCAGCAATATTTCCTCCCATGACTCAAAACCAGCTAGTTTAAGCAGGGCGTCCCAAATTCACCTCAAGTGTTCCAGTCTTCAGTCTGTAACTTAGAATAAAATATCATAATGCCTGATCTGGAAGTACTAGTAGAAATCTTTGTTGTTGTTAGTTTTTTAAGGTTGCTGATAATGTGACACTAGAACATTTCTCTCCTGAGCTCCAGATTTACAGTTGAAACTAGATATATACACTGTGTGAGTGCAAATAGACATGCATTGTTTTCTGATTTATAGTCTGATTTAGATCAAATGTTTCCTGTTTTATTTATCAGATTTGCTAAAATTATTTTCATTCCCTAAATATCAGAATATGTTTTCTTTATTCAGATTCAGAAGTTTGCATTCACTGAGATTACTGTGCCTTTTATCATTTTGAGGAGGCCTGATGTTGATGGCTGCAGCCTCACCTTTCAAACTTTTTAGAAGTAGAAAGATGCCAGCGTCCTTCATATAACGTGACCAGACGCCAGAAAGGCATTCCTTACAGCACACGAGTCAAACTCAAGGCCTGCGGTTCGAATCCGGCCCGTCAAGGCAATTTTTTCGGCCCTCAAGAGCCAAAAACGGCATATCATGTCATAAAGTGGAGGCATATGTTTTTTTAAAGTGTATAAAGTGTCTGAAACTGTGCCTCCTGTAGTAAATGTTGATTTTTTTAACTATGTAGTAACAGCATCCTGCCACTAGATGTCAGTTTTCCCACAACACATTAAAACAACCCTGAAATGTCCAAAAAACTGAAAAAGTGACGTAGATTGATGAGTTTAAAGTATAACTCACACCAATATCAACTTGTTTTTGCAGATACACAGTTCAAATGGGCTTAAGGGTGCTAGTTTTATATTACTGTGAAGTCTTTTACATTTTTATGTGAACTGGAATAAAATTATGAAATCAAAAGTAACAACTATACAATGACTTCATGATGCCAAAGTGGTACAGTATAGAAATGAGAATGACGCTCCTGATTTGAAGTACAAGTACAACAGGGTACCGATGGACTAAAGGATGTTCCTGAATATACTTTAATCTGTTATGTACAAACAGTAACGACAGTGAACCAAACAGCTTGGTTAGCTTGGTTACCTATCTAAGAGGTGAACTGAAATAGAAATGGACAAAGAAACAACCGGCCTTTCCCTCTGATAAGAGTTATTTTTCCACCAAAGAATGAAACATTTCACTGGAGAAGTAATAACATTGTAACTAGCAGCACATAATATCACCTATGTGTGGTGGATGCATCTGAGAAGGGAGATTATCAAAATAATCACTTTGTTCTTCAACTGAGAAATTAATCTTATTTTAGGAACTAGTAAAAGCTTAGGTCATCTGCATACAACAATCTTCTTTAGAGTTAAATGTTATTTTGTATCCCTCTGTAAATGTGTTGCATAATACACTATACTTTGAAATAAGAATACTACGACTAAAACTATGCCATAAATTTTAAATCAAGAGACTCCATCACCTCAGAATGTTTTTTTTTTCTTTCTGTGAAGTTAGACCAGAAGTGCTGAATCAAAGTTTATAAACCACCTAATTTAACTCTTTACCCCTGACCCAGCCACCCCTGAAACTAGATTCGCTCCGCCATCACGCCTCATGGAGCGGTTTAATTAAAGACCTGGTTAGAACAAAGGCTTCTCGTCACCCTCTTCTTCACGCACGCACAGCAATGGAAAACAAATAAATCCCCTAATGGACATTGTCCTGGTTGGGTACACCACGTGTAAATACCAGCCATGCAAACAGGTTGTGTTGTAATGACTATAATTTACAGAATAAGGAAAAAGGATTAAATATTACTTGGGCTTAATTTCCATGAGAGCAGGGCTGATGATTGACAGGTTAACTGAGTCCAGCTCTGGACTGTAAAATTTATCTCAAGTCCAACTTGAATGGACTTCATGTTGCTTTGTCCCTTCAACAAATAAGATCCACTAATCTCCCCGGTTTAAAGGCATGCCAGGGGTTATTCTTATCTTAACAACTTTGGCAAGGAAAGAGGAAAAACAGCAACCCTACACAACCACGGGACCAAATAAAGACAAACTATAATGTTTGTCTTCTGTTTTGACATCAACAACTTCACATTAAAATGTCCATTTATTTATTTTTTCCTGATTTAAAGGTCAAAATTATTTAAGACATTTTCAAATCATATAGATAGACTAAACAGAGACACGGAAAACGGCACGAAAACATTTTAACCAACCAAGAATTTACCCAAGGTCCTAAAGATTTATTCAGCTGTTTTGTCTCTACTTGTTAAAAAAGAACGAGTGATAAATACTCTGACTCCTCTCACCCTCCTTGAGATGCTGATGGTTTTCTGAGTAACACAAATATTCACATATTTTTCTCACAAGCAGAAGTAGAAGAAATCGCAGCATGTTGTTATCGCCGGCTTTCAATGTAATTGGAAAATGAAGAGTTGAATGAAGGGTAGATGTCAAAGTGAGGTCCGGAAGAAAAGGAAAACTGGCAGCGGAAATTAGAATCAGAAATATGTTCATCACTGTTTGGATGTGAAAGGCATTTAGAAAGTAAAAACAACATTGGCGGTGGGGATGCTCTGTGCTTCAGGGTTCAGCATTTGGCAGTTTCCTTCTACTTTGTCAGTCAGTCCTGTGGACAGCTCCCATGTTAAAATAATCATTTTCACACAGTCAACAAAAAGATTTTCAAGAAAAAACGAGGTTCGTCCATGGAAATTTATGTTTATATTAATCCATACAAATGTTTTCATAAAGGAAAAATGTGTAGATAAAGAGAGGAAACTAATTCTGTTGTGATAATTAGGAAATATGATAGTATTAGCTATGACAACAATCTTCGATACTCTTCATACATTGGAAGCATGGAATCGTGTTACAATAGACAAAATCCAGATTCAGCTCAAACCTACTAAAACTCAAATTCATTATGAATGTTTGACATAAAGTAACATTATGAATCGCTAAAAAAAAAAAAAAAAAACAGCCAAACAAGCCCTACAATGAAACACGGAGGCGGCAGCATCCTCATCTGGAGTCTGTTCTTCAGATGGTGCTCTGGTTTTTGTCAAGGTTAAATAAACTTATGAGCGTTTCCAGATACCAACCAAAACATTTTCCAGCCTCACTGTGAGTCCAAGCATACAACCGAAACAACCGAACGGCGGCTTCACATGAAGGAAATTACAGTTTTTGGAAGGACCTAAATGAAGCTTAAGGTTAAATCTGTCTTAAAACAATAAGGCCGCCTGAAGAGAACTGCAGACAAAAGATTTCCAAACCTAAGAGATTTTGTTGAACATTCACAAGACAGATTATAACCAAGTCAAGATGTGGCAGGCCGAAGATCTGTAGGATATGCCGTCACCTTACCGCACCTTTTTAATGACTTTTTTCCTCCAATAGATTTGCTATTTTATCAAATGAACCGTGCAGAAGATGTCACATCAAAGGTGAGAAAATGTTACAAGTTTTACCAGGAGTGAGCGCACTTTTGCAGTCCGCAGCAAATGGGCCGGATGAAACATTAGTTTTGCACGTAATGATTTAATGACACTGGGAACATTTAACTACGTGATGAAATGTCAACAAAATTCTGTACACCTGCAAATGATGGGAAACGTCAAACGAGCAGCTTCTGCCAAAAAAACACACGTCCCTTGTAAATGTTTAAATCCTCTAATGAGGATCTTAACCTTGAGTTGAAAGATGAGCATTTTGCCTCTAAATTTAAACATCCCGGCCGAAAGCACGAGTGAAAATCCGCAGATCTTCACTCAGAGAAACCCTGACGATGAAAAGCTTTTGCAAAATAAAATAAATAAATAAATTAAAAAACCCTGCAAATACGTCTGAAATGAGTTTGTTTTGTGAGCTCCGGCCTTGTCAGTGTGATAACAAATATAATGGAGGAGAATTGAGAGGGTTTTAGTGTTGCTGGAGTGTTTGTTCCTAACACGCTGCTGCTAAGAGCAAGAGTTGCTTCCAAGTGAAATTTTAACTACGCACAACCACCAGGGCTATATATTTTGTGTCTGACGTTTTATTTTTTTTCCCTGCAACTCTGAAAGCAAATTAGATGGATTGTTTTTGCATGGAGTGCATTATTAGGTGGCGACTAAGTGGATATGGTTTATACCAAGACATGTACAGGTTTTAAAAGCTCCCTGACGGATTTGCTGCGCTGCAGGACCAAAAAGCTCGTTTCTGCGCGCGATGCCGTCAGAGGTCCACTGAACATTTAGCATTTGCGGCATCTCTCATCCCCTTTGCATGTGCTGTTGCTCATTCACCCCAAACAGGACATCCAAGAGAGCCTACATTAAAACAAGCCGGCTCATCATTTGTCACCGGGCCCAGGGGTAATGAACGGGGGGGAATTGGATGTACTCTCTAATTATGGAAAGGACAAAAAGCCAGTCAGAGTCCCTCGTCAAGGTCCCTCTGCGGCGGCGCGGCGGAGGACAGCTCTCACTCATAAATCAGAGATAGGGTCAGGATCTGCAGCCAATTACAGATAACACAAAAGGGAGAAAAGCAAGAGATGGTGTGAACCGCTGGATAAACAGTCGTTTCTGCAGCAGACGACTGGCGATAACCGATCCGTGCATGTTAAAGAAGCAGCAGCTGATCAGCATCCACCGCCATGAGCGGCCTCATCATCATGATCGAGCCGGCCCCCGACAATAAGCCTGGAGCGCCCTAACCTTGGTGCTACAAGGGGCCATTATGATCGATCAGCATGCTCCTGAGGCCGCCGGCCTGCCAGGCTGCTTCCATTTTAAGTCTGCGCGTCTGTTTGTGGCCTGACGGTCACGGTGAGGCTGCGCCGAGCCGAGCCGCCCACACATCCTGATCCTCTGCAGGGCCTCTCATGCATACTCGCGTTAAGGTTTGCTTCAGAAAGGCCCCGAGTTCAAGTTCACACCAACCGGTTATGTTGAGATTCAGCCCACATTTTTATTTAGCATCTTCCATTCAATGCTGCTGGTGTTTGAGGAGCAGGATTGCAGCATTGGACTTAGTCACCGGTTTGCTTAAATCTGGAAGGCGAGGAGCTGTATACACTGCAAAAAGGGAACTAAAAGTGAGTAAAATGTTCTTCAAATGAGTGTGTTTTTCTTTGATTTGAGTGAGTAAATAAGATTATTTGCCAATTAAATAAGATTTTTGGACTTACTATAGGAACAATTCATCGCCATCATCTTATTTCAAGTGCAGTGTACCTAATTATCTTATTTTAGGGGTAAAAATACTCATTCCAGTGGCAAATAATCTTATTTTGCTGCTCAAATCAAGGAAATATACACTCATTTCGAGAAAACTTTACGTACTTTTAGTTCCCTTTTTGCAGTGTACTGTAAACAGTGACATTTCAGCAAGCCTTCAAGCAAATGTTTTAAACCCTTTAATCTTACATAAAGAGTTGCATTTATGTATGATCACCAGAACCCAGCATTTCAGCCATGCTAAGATTATCTGCTAAGTTTCCAATCTGATAATAGTCTGGAAATAAATATTTTTCTTACTGATGATTTAAGTATAGGAATAAACAACAATCATATTCCTTCGAAGAATGATGAATCCTCTTTATTTCTACGTTGTCTAATTTGACAAAAAGAGACTTACAGTACTGATGTTGCTTTGTTAAAATCCTAATTTTGTCTAAGTGCTTGTTTGGACCTTTGTTGCCAGTATTGTCTTTTTTCCCAAGGGGAACAGTGTACAGTAAAACTCCTTTTTATAGACTGAAAGTTCCTTTTAAATGACCTGGAAAGAAGGAGTCTCCTCAAACATAGGAAGGGTGGAGGTTAACAATTACTAGAAAACATTAGCAAGTGTCGTTGCTGGAAACTATTCAAATAGAGAAAGAATAAACAGCTGACAGACACTCCGTCTCACATGGAGGCTAGACATTGACATGATATGATCTATGTAGAGATTGTGTGCAGGTTTTATTTCTGTGTAATGTTTTAAACTGTTTGTTTTTATGTGGGTTTCCTCTTTCTTCTGATTGTCATGATTTTATATCAATGTCAATTGATTTACACATAAAACAGCAAAGTGAACTGAATAAACAGCAATAAGAGCATTTTATGTTCTATCTTTACTATTTTAGGTTATGGAAAATATGTTTGTCATCTTTTTGCACGTATTACCACACCTGGTCCTGATCTCTGAAGTGGTATTTTCTGATGACCACAGCTGGTCCCCGTTTCTACGTCTCACAACCACACTGCAAAAATGGAACTAAAACTATGTTAAAATGTTCTTGATATTAGTGTATTTGTACTTTATTTGAGCAGGTAAATAATATAATCTGCCCATGGAATAAGATTTTTGCAGTTAATATAGGAACAACTTATCTCCATCAACTTATTTCAAGTGAATTATATCTAATTATCTTATTTTAGGGGCAAAATTACTCCTTCCATTGGCAGATAATCTTATTTTCCTGCTCAAATCAATGACAAATATACTAATTTTAAGAAGATTTTACTTATTTTTGTTTTTGTTTTTGCAGTGCAGACCAGTTTTCTGATTAACATAACTTCATTCTTTCGTTATTACCAAACCTGCTTTTAGTTTTCATTAGCACACCTGCTCCTTGTTTACGATTATATAAAAAAAAACTAGCTTATGTTTATGATCAGCATACCTGGGCCTGGTTTTGGGTTTACACCTTCAGCCCAAGCTGCTCCTCTTTTATAACTGACACCACATCTGGCCATAGTTTATACATTACCACTCCTAGTTCTAGTTTCCAGGTCTAACAAATTGATTGTGTTTTCTCAGTACCACACCAGGGCCCAGTTTCCAGACACCGCATCAGGTCTTGTTCTGCTTGAAGCGTCTCATCATCCCAACATTGTCCAGTATTTTCCACTAACCTCCTATTTTGTAAGTTGCAGTGTGTTTCTTGAGTTTATGTTCAGTTGGTTGGTTTGCTTCATTTATGGCCTGGACCCATTTTTGTTGTTTTGTTAACAGTTTTTAAAAACCTTCTTTTGTTTGCTTTTCCGAGCCATTTGGGTCCTTTCTAGACCACTTCATGCAACAACGTCCCGAATACAGATGCCCTCAACCCTCTGCCCCCCTGTATGCAACGGTACATTTTTCATTAGCAAATGTAACGTGCCTGCCGGCCCTTTGCACGCAGCCTTGTTATTTCAGAGAGCGATGTCTCGTCATCTCTTCTCATTGGGGAACCGCACAGATATGTTAATGGTTCCTATGACTGAACATGCTAACTGATCCTGAGGTAGAAGTGACGCATTTCATCACATTTAATTGAAAATGTGATAAAATACATCTATTTTCGTTCCAAAACACAGGATATGAGAATGTATTGCAAAGGTCTTCTTCGATACAAAGGTAAGCATGTCAACATTTTCTCAAAAAAACAAAAACAAAAACATAATAATAATTTCAACATGGCACAAATTGTATTTCTGAACTGAATCATGAAGGAATGGATAATTTGAAAGCTTTCTCATTTCTTTAATTTGTGCCGGTGACCTCTGCATAGGAATTAATCCTTGTGTAAAATGAAGAAATATATAATTTAATTTTCAAAATGCAGCTGGAGAGAAAAACAGAGTATGATTTATAGAAATGTTAGAAAAAACAGGCATACATTTGCTTTTCTACTTTATCGTCCTTAACTCCTACAGCTGTGCGGCTGGTTTTCTGTATTTCTCCGTCCGTAGATGAGATTTTCGCCTATACTCCTGCAGCTGGCACATCTGCACTTTGTTCCCTCATCAGCTGCCAATCTGACCCACATGAGACTCAGCAGCACAAACCTTCCACGTATAGAAATGCACATCCATGTCCCTTTTTCTCAACACTTATTCTTTGCTGTTTTTATTGAACAAATCTTGCTCCTTTCCTGATAATAAAGCAAAGATAAAATACAGCGAGCGGTGAGTCAATGCAAGAATTCACACAGAAAGAAAAGCGACGTCAAATTTTGAGTCAAACAGGAAAAATGGATGGAAAAGAGATAAGTGCGTCATTTAAAGTCAGTCAATATAATGTTCAGAGGAAGACTGTTCCATCGCTTTGGACCAAAGACGGGGAACGCACGATCGCTGCATGATTTCTGTGAGGACACAAGAACAATCTGAAGACAATAGCTGTCTGAAGGCATAGTCTCGGGTTATTAGGTTACCGTCATAAGCAGGAGCCAAATTAGTAATTGCTTTATTGACCAGAAGGAGTGTTTTTCAGGCTATTGAATCCTGAATGTCACCAGCAACCAGTGAAAGTACATAAAAGCTGGAGTGAGGTGAGCACAGAATGGAGTGTTGGTTAGCAGCCTCACAGCTGAGTTTTGGACCGTATGTGAGCAGATGCATTGTAACAAAATGAATTACTGCTCCTAAACGCTGGTCAGATAGGACTGGGTGTATGTTTTACATTGCTTTGCCTACATGCTTTGATATTCTTATCAAGTTTATAAGATAAGCTGCCAACGTGCAGCGCGACTCTCAGAAAGCGTTTAAGGCTGAAATGAATTTTACTGACTAAAGAATGGCCAATGGTTCTGTAATTGGTAGTTCGTTCAACATTCTGGCTCCAGGGTATATCTAAGAGGGAAAAGCATGGGTCAGTATCAATTTATCTCAAATTGTTATTAGTCAGTGGGGTAATGTCTGTTGGTTGTTGAAGTTGCTCTTGTTGATAGTGCTAATGCGTTTTGCATTAGATGACGTAGCACCCTTGAAAAATAAGGTCATTATTCACACGAAGCTCCCTGTCTTAATTTAGAGCTGCGTAATCCTACCTAATCTGGAAAACAGTCTACTATTGTATAAAAAGACCCTTCAGAAAGTGAGATTAGGATATTTTATTTCATTAACAGATGATAATAAAAATAATGGTAGGTTTCTTTTTAGTACAGTTGCCAAACTTAAACCACCCGTCTCATTCGGATTAAAACTTGCGACTGAGCTTAATCCGATCATCATATTCCAATTGGTGTGTTTACATGACGCTTTTTTATTCCGATCGGCCCTTTATTCCGATAACTTTTGTCCATGTAAACGTAACCAATGAGAGGGGTGGTTTATACTAATTTATAATCTAATCTACGCTTGCAGGCTGAAGTTGTACCAAATGTGGTAAACTGACCTGAGTGCCCATGTGTGCCCGACGTGAACGTGACGTATTTTCGCGTTGGTGAGTGGTGGAAATATGTCAGAAGATCTTTTGGTAGTCTCCTATCCACACTCCTGTCCAGATGGTGGCGGTAGAGCCCCAGAACAGTTGGTCTGCCAACCCTGTAAAACACCAGAAGAAGAGAAAGGAAATACATCGGGAAGCAAAACTGTTGGGGTTCCCGATACAATTTTTATGTTCGAAAAAAAAAATAAAGAAAACTCCAAATTGTTGCTTCTTCTGTTTGTTTCTTTTCTTTTATTAGGTGAATTTGATAAATGCACACGTCAGGGTGGTTAATTTCTAAATAAAGCCAGGTGCATATAAATGCACATTTTGATCGTTTTTAATTGATTGTAAGCCCATATAAACAGTACAATCTGATTATTTTATCCGAATACATTTTAATCCAATCGTAAAATTTAGTGCATGTAAACATAGTTAGTCAGATAACAATTTCCTTCCGACTGAGCTTAATCATCATCGTCGTATGCTGATTGGCTAGTTCACATGACCCTTTTTTTTATTCCGATTGGCCCTCTATTCCGATTACTTTTGTCCATGTAAATGTAGCTACTGTCGCCCACGGAGGACACTAAGCCCCAGACTCAGCCTTATCCACAGTCATGCAAGTGAAGTCACTCACATGGAAAAAGAGAACCCCCCCCCCCCCCCTCCAGTGCAGAAGAGTGGGCACACCTGTCTCCAGCAATATCCCCACCAGCACAGCTTCCACAGCCCTTGAGCTCACAGACCCTTTCTATTACTATCTTTACTACTGACAATATTCAGTATTGGAAATCCTCGAGCTGTGTGTTTTTTTTTTATTTCGCTCTGTTGAGTTGTTCTTTAATTTACAAAATTCACCTATGTTTCTTTTCAAGTCATTCCCGGAAAACCTCTAACGTCCATCATGTCAGTATTTTTTTTGTTTGTTTTTGCAGCTGAAATGCTTTGCTTTAGGTAAATGGAACGTGTCGTGGAAGGGATGCATCGAAAAGATCAGCATTACATCCGCTGTTAACCTCATTATACTGTAAATGAAATCAACCATATTCAACTCTGTTCAGGCTGCTAACATTTCCTACTGTTAATTTACAATGAGGAAAACATCCGAGGCAGTGCAAGCTCTTTTTTTTTTGGGATTAATCGCAAACTGGTTTTGTAAGTATACTGATCGTTAATCTTAATTATTCTTTTATTTTTCTTTCTTTGCTTGCTCACATTTCTACTCTCCATTATAAATTGCATTTTTGTGTTGCCCTTTGTTTTTTGTTTGTGTGTTTTGGGGTTTTGCATCATTCATCTGCAGCACGCTGGACCGTTTCGTGGTGCGTTCTGCCATTTGCTGCGGGTTTACACCTGCTGGCCACCCTTTCTATAAATGCCAACAAACAATTACGGGTTTGTGAAGCCCCTACAAGTTTTTTTTTCATACTGAGTATCTGTTAAAGAAACTATACTGATACTAACAATGTGTTTTCTGCAAATCAGTTGCATCATTTGTTGTCTATGTCCTCAAAGATTGATTTGGTTTTAAGTTTTCTCCTCTAGCTTTTTTTTCTCTTTGAGCTTTCACTTGAGAAGTTCTTTGTACACAAGATATTAATATTAATGCATTAAATGATGTTGCTGGTGCTTTAGATAGGAAAGGTATCACATCCAACAGCATTAAAGAGAGATTAAAGCTGAAGGTTTTAGAGCTTTTAAAATCCCACATGATAGAAAAAAGACCAAACCCGTTTATAGTCAAGATATGTGATATTTGTACTTCTTAAAGACTAGAAGGGAGGAAAGCCCAAAGTTTGACAGCCAGCTCTGCAGTGTGCACGCCAAATATGATACATTTATGAAATATAGAGACATAAAAAGAGCAGCTGTAGCTAGATTAAGATTAAGTCTTGCAATATTGTTAATTTTTCAACTAAAAAGTTAATTATGAATCACCAACTGAAGGATAAACCGTAACACATTAGAAGCTTAACTGTTTAAATGCTCAATCCAGGATCTTGGTGCATTAATTGCAGTGATGGAGAAATTATATTTTATTTATAAAGTAAATGTTCAAAAATGTTTGCAGACACTTTGCAACATGCCACAACAATTCACTAAAAGTGTGACTTGAGGGAAGAATAGAAAATACAAAAATATTGCACAACTGATTGGACAAAAGTAACCCCTGACTTTTAATGTTGAAGCAAAGGTGTGCTTACATATGCATTGGAAAGGTTGAACTTAGCTGTAGTGTTTCTCATCAAAAGCCTGAAATGTATTGAGAAAATTACTATTAAAGTAGTCAGAATGTTTTTTCCAGGGTCCACCCTATGCATGTTCTTCCATTCAGTTAATTTAATTCTGAGGCTCATTATCGTTGTTAATGTCTTTCCATATAGGCTAATTCCTTTGTGTTTATTGTCTTATTCTCTTGTGTTCTTTCTTCTGTGCACTTTGGTTTGTTATCTTATGTTGGGATTAAGCTTTTTCCCGTTGTTGATTTGTAGATCATTTTGTTGATTAGTCTGCCAGCTCTAGCTCTGACCAAGTTGTTTTATATTCTCTGTAATTAGGCTTGCCTGGTACCTATGTCATTCTCCACCCGTGCCTCAGTGTTTAAGCTCCTTATTTTTCATCCTTCCTTGCTGGTTTTTTACATTATACTCTCCCCAGTTTGATGTCCTGATCTCTTTATGCCTTTACTGTTCATTGCAATGCTACCTCTCATCAGGCTGTGCTGGGGTCCAACTAAAGTACCAACCATGAACATCAACTACGAAGATGTCATTTATTTATTTTTTAGTTAAGATTAGTTTCAGACCTATTCAGTTTTATTATAATTGAGTTTATTTATTCATCTTAATGTCATAACAAATGTCATTTCATGGCACTTATTTTTTTTGTATATACACGGAAGTATATAGTCAATTCAATGCAGTTATACAATAATATAATAACAATAAACTTTATTTCTAAAATACCTTTTTCACACAAAGATAAAAAGTGTGCACAAAGATAAAAAACAAATAAAACCAAAGAAATACAAAAGTAGCATAAAAAGAATGCTTAAAAAATAATAATAGCAGGCTCAGTTAATGTAAGCTATGTATTGAGGAGAGTTTTTAAAGAGGACACGGAGGAGGCCTGTTTGATATCAGGTGGAAAAGCATTTCATAAAAGAGGAGCCACGACCATGAAGGCCCCGCAACCTGCTGATGCAAGCCTTTCTCTGGGAAGAGAAAGCAGTAATTGGTTTGACGATCTTAAAGTCCTAAAAAGATGGTGAGACGGGAAAAGTTCAGAAATACACACAAGAGTGAGACCATTAAAAGGATGAAAACCAATAAGATTTTAAAATCTATTCAGAACTTCACAGGTAGCCTGTGCAGTGATGCAAGAATTGGAGAAATATATTTGAATCAGTGGGTTTTCATGAGGGCTCAACCTGCAGTGTTTTCAATAAGTTGAAGACCATTTAGAGCTTTTTGTGGCACGCAGGCTAGCAAAAAAAAAAATTTTCTTCTTTAAATTACGATTTGGGATGAGGATATCAGTGAAAAAGGTGAAAGATCTGATTTTGGCATTGTTCCTAATTAAGAAAATATTAATTTTTGTGAGTTTACTAAAGTGTTTTTAAAAGTTTATATATGAGTCCTGGACTTCTCCCAGATTCCTGGCCTCAGTGGTGCAACAGAAGCAAAATGAAAGACACAGAATCTTTGCGGTCTTTGGGGTACAAGAACCATCACCTCAGATCTGTAAATATCTTTATTCATTTCCAATCCTAATTTTTTTATTGCGACAAATAAATGCACACTACATTCCCATAAAGCTTGACTTCTGCGTTTTAACTGAACCCTTTTCAGGAGCAGTGGCCTCATCACCATTAAACAATGGGAACGTATTGAGACACGTCATTGGGATGTTTGGATAAATAAATTTGAGTCATCTGTGTAAGAGTGAAAGGAGATGTTGTGATTGTGGATTTCCTGCACAAGCAGTAACTTGTAAATAGAGAATATTAATGGAGCAAGAAGTGTACCTTGTGGAACACCACAGGTAGGTTTAACAAATCAGGAAGACTGATTACCAACAGATTCAGAGAAAGATCTGTTACTTAGATAAGATGTGAACCAGTCCAGCACGATATCAGTCACACCTACACAAACCTGGAGACGATATGATTGGGTGATGTGATCAACAGTGTCAAACGCAGCAGGAAGGCTTCAGTAATGTGCTGTTAACAGAACCCAGGCTGAAGTTTCCCAAAAAGTGAGTTTTCGTTTAAAAATGCTCAAAGCTGAGTATGAACCATTTTATCTAAAAAAATATATAAAAAAATTGGCCTATAATTATTAAAATTATAAGTGTTCAGGCCAGATTTTTTCAATAACGGTTGGACAGCAGCTAATTTAGAAATCGAGGGGACAACCCCATAGGATAAAGACTCCTCAAGAACTGTAAAAATCCCTAGAGATAAACACTTCTTCAAAACAATCTTGTTGGTAAAACATCTAAAAGAGAGGAAAGGTACGTCACTGTTCAATGTTCTCATTAGATCAGACTGAGAGTGGAGGAAATAATTTAAACTTCTGCTTTATCTTAAAATATTGAGATGTAAAGGAGGAAGATACAATTTGGGCTCAGATATTTAAAATACTGTCAAAAGGTGCAAAATGACTCACATTTCTCAGCAGAGGATATTTCATTTCTCACATCAGGGTGAATCATTAAGGACTTAATCATCTTAAAAGGTAACATAGGATTTGGGAATTTAAAGCAAAGAGTAGTGAGAAGTATTTAGATCTTTCTTCCTTTTAAAACTGTTAAAATCCATTAAATGTTTTTTTTTCAATATGCAAAGGTCAGAGCTCAAATCTGAGGCTTTCCATCTCGGCTTGCCTCGCCTTCATTTCCTTTTAGTTCCCTGAGTCTGTCATTAATCCAGTGGGACGGTTTAGCTGACGCGGGACAGGTGTTTTGGCCGTTTAAAAGGTGCCACTATGGTCCGGTGGGGCTGGACAGCATCTCACAAAGTTAGAGGCCAATTTATCCGCAGAATAGGATGACTTGTGTTCATCAATCAGAGAAAACCCTCGATAGATATGAGAAAAATGCTCTGCAGTCTGGGAGGTGATGGCTCTAAAACACATGGCCTTTCTGGTTAACTCATAGAGGCGAGAGTAGACTTAAGCAGTACAGAAATGTGATCAGAAATGTGCACATTGATGGTTTAATGATTAACTGGGCTTAAACCAAAAGTGGTGATACAATCCAGATTGTGGCCATGGTCATTAGTTGGACCAGAAACATGCTGAGTACAGTCAGATGTATGAATAAAATGAAGGAATTCAGATGCAGGACTGTCATTCTGAACATCGATGTGGATATTCTGGTAACTATACTGTTGTGATTCTGCTGCTTTTGAAACTGTGAACCACAACATTTTAATGGCACGTTTAAATCATTTGGTGGGCATTGAAAACACAGAACTTGATTTATCTGACTGATGAGTTTTTGTATGAAAACTCAGAATCATCTGAGGGGCTCCTGTCATGTGGGGCTCAGTTTTAGGACCACTGCTTGCCTGTATTTATTGCCTATAGGTTCCATGTTTGCTTTCCACTTCTTTCCCAACAATTTAAAGCTCTATCTGCCCTTAAATCAGAAGTATGGCTTTTCAATCAAAGCACTTTAGGATTGCTTGGAGAATATTAAAGCTTGACAGACCCTAAACCTCTTAAATAAAAAAAAAAAAAAAAGAAAAGAAAGGTGATGGTGTTTGGAGTCCACCACTGTTGATCAGTATTAAACAAACTGTTGCCAATTTGGGTTTTAAGATTGACAGTGATTTTAAATTAAAAGCTGTTGAAAAGTCCTCCTTTTATCATGTAAGGCAATTGGCAAAAGTTTAAAATGTCCTTTTCAGGAAACTCTTTGAAACTTTGACCTATGCTTTTATTTTATCCTGCTTAGATTCCTGTAATGGACTCCATGTTGTCTAACTTTGCAACAATCCCTCATACTAAATATGCATAAAGTGACATCATGAAGGAAAAGTACCATTTAACAGGAAGAAGAACCAGTCTCATTGTGAGCAACTATCTACCTTAGCAAACACATCAAACACACAGGAACACTGATCCGGGAGTCATTTCTGGCACACAGATGAAAACAGATGTGTTCCTAAAGTGTGTAAACAGACTGTTTTAGGAGTGTTAGGATTACCAGAACTATTTACATTTCCTAAATAGCAGAAAAATCATATGGAGAATTTAGATGTTTTTTTATTATTATTATTACTTTTTGCTATTAATCTGATTGAGAATCTGTGGAGGGACGTAAAGACATACCGTTTTTTTTATTTACGTGTAAATAAATAAAGATTTTGGGTAGGTAGGTAGTTTCCACTCCACTGCTTGATCTGATCAGATCTTGATGGGCAAATGTGAAATCTTTAAATCACATCTCAGACATCTGAGATCTGGGTGCTCAATAGGTATTTACATAAGTAGGCCTACCAGTTTCACTTAAATACCAGATGCTGGCCCACCAGTAATCATTAGTCCTTGTCCTGCTGAACCTGCTGCAACTCTCACTTATTTTAGTTCTAATAAGTACCTTTAAAGGTTCTTGGATGGTTATTCCGGTGAATCTTCAGCTCATTAAAAAAAAAATCAGATTAAATTCTTTGCCAATCCTATAGAATACATCTTTGTGCCAATGTTTTGATGAAGCTCCATCATCACCTGTTTTTTTTTTTTTTTTTTTTTTTTCACTTTGATTTGTAGTGTTTAAGCCAATGGATTTATTGGGACAGATTCATATATCCAGGAACAATAGTTAAAAATAATAATAATATTATTTTCCTGCGATAAACTGGCGACCTGTCCAGGGTGTACCCCGCCTCTCGCCCATTGACAGCTGGAGAGATAGGCACCAGTACTCCTTGCGATCCCACAAGGGATAAAGTGTGTTAGAAAATGGATGAATGGATGGATGGAATATTATTTTCAGGAATCATTATATTTTTTGTACAGAAACCAACTAAAATGAATTGGCACAGAGAAGTAACCACGTTGTTTTGGATATTTATTATAAGGTTGTAAAACTGTTTCTGCTGTTGCAGCAAATTAACTCTTGTTCTCCAAGCTTGAGGTGGGGGAGATAAGGTACCTTTGGGTGGCTATTTTCATTATGTGGCTCTAAAATAAAAATATAGCAAAATCAACATCTTAAAGTCCTCAAATCATAGATCACAAGGTAAATGAAGGTTTAAAAATAAGGTCTTATTCAGTATAAATACAAGTTCTGGTCCCCCGTTCCCAAAAGGTTTGTTTATTAACTCCAAGGAACACCATATCATAGCGAAGCATGGTGGTGGCAGCGTTGTGCTACGATAACGTCTCTTTGGATGGAACTGGGGTTTTCGTTATGGTTGATTAAACTCCCGAAGAAACACAAAGCGGTATTGATCCAGAACCTTCAAGTGGCCGCAAGAAAGCTGAAGATTTATTCTTCATCCTCACTGTGATTCCTAGCACACACAAAAAATAAGTAGTTCCCCCAGAATAAGCCCTAAGGAGATATATATATATATATATATATATATATATATATATATATATATATATATATATATATATATATATATATATATATATATATATGTGTGTGTGTGTGTGTGTGTGTGTGTGTGTCAGTTTTTTTTATATGTATGTATGTATTACCCAAACTGAACTGTACATGATTTACATGTACAGTTACATGTACATGTAAAAGTTTTCAAATGACTGACCACTGTTTCATTTTTATATCGCAACAAACATGGCATTTTACCAGGGTTCTGTAGCTGTCAGGGTTTTTTTTTTTTTTTACCCCCTTGGAAAAAAAGAAAGAAAGTTGTGGCGCAGTCCGGATGGAGCTCTTTCCTCGCCGCTGCGCCTCCTCCAGCCCGTCGGAAACGGGCGGCGTTAAGACCCAGCAGATGTTCGGTACAGCGAACATCTGTCGCCGCGGTCTCCTCTCTGTATGAATCGCGCCTGGACTCCTGTCTGGAGACACTCACCCTCAGAGGCAGGCAGGGATACGGACCGGAGCCGATCCAGCGGAGGAAGGAGGGGATGTGCGCCGACGAGTCCGGACCATGAGAGCAGAAAGTGGAGCCAGACGCACTGAGCCGCGGCGATAAGACGGCGCGCAGCAAAATGAAGACACCTATGGTAAATGTTTCCGCCGCGCAGTCCCAAAACACACAACCAGGTTCTTTTAATTGAAACCAACCGGGGTTCCTTCGAGTGCGGCCAGATCAGGTCGCCACACTGCATCAGGGCTGTGCGCACAACGATGTCGGATCAGGAGATTAGAGGATCAGAACAATGGGGCGTCCAGCTGTGCGCGCTGTTTGGCACTTATCTCCGCTACAGCGTGGACCGCAGCGCGCTGTCAGTCTCGTTTCCACCGTTTATTCAAATATTTCATATCGCTTTATTTTTTAAAAAAAGGTGATAAAACCCTTTAGTTGTGTTTGGACATTTATTAGTAGATTTCTTTTTGAGTAAAAGTTGCTGCATGCTCAATTTGATGTGATTTCATTCTTTAACTTTTACATGTTGCGGTGTTATTTTTATTAAGTACAGAAATAGAAAATTATGTACACGAAATGATCACCGGTGCCATTTCTAGGACTTTTTTTTTCTTTATTCGTGGGAATAAAAGCGATGCTTTTCAAGTAAATCGGCTTAAATCGCAGCAGGTTGTTTTTTTCCCCCGTTTAATTCCTAAAATCAGTCGCGCAACCCCGCGCCTCCCCTATACATCTGGTCCACAATATAAGCCTGAATTTAAGTTACAGCCTTTCTTCACCGCGAGTCAGGCAGAACATTATAACCACTGACAGATGAAGCGCGTCAACAGTAACTATCTTGTCCTCATGGCATCAGATCAGGGTTTTTGCAACCCTGCTTCTCAACACACACTGTCCTGCATGGGTGTTTCTGTCTGAACACCAGATTCAGATTGCAATTCAGCAATGAACCTGAACTCAGGTGTGAAGTAAGGAAACATAAACCAAAACATGCAGCGCAGTGTGCCTTGATGACCAGGGTTGAAAAAAGAAAAACACTGTTAGAGGGGTGCGATAGGCTTAAAGGAAACATGTTCATGGTTTGGACGCATGACAAATGGGCAAAGTTAGGGATTTGGAACAAATTATTATAATTATAAAATTGAGTTAGAGCCTCTCTGAACCTGCAGCTGTTATGGGGTGTTGCCAGGCTGCAGTGGTCAGTATCAAAAGTGCTCCAAGGAAGCGACAGTGTTAGTCCAGCAACATGGGTACCATTCATGTGGCGGTGGTGGTCATAATATTATGCCTTTAGTACTTTTTATTTACTATATCAATGATTTATTTTTCTTGTCCTTCATTTAGCCTTTTTTTTTTTTTTTGGAACATCTGTGACTGACTTTTGGTCCTGCCTGCAACATACAGTCGTTTTCTGCATATTTCCAGTGATATTATTACAGCATTGGGAGAAAAAAAAAAGATGAAATTCATTCATAGTAAATGAAATCAAATAGTCTTGGAGTTTCTGTTTTTTTGGAAGGCATTAAGGGTTAAGCCTTAAAAGACTTTTAGATCGGTTAATTTGACTTGATCTAAATGTCGAGAAGATTACCGACTCGCATCTTAATGAGGTCTAAATGTAGCTTCAGCGTTGAAACCAGGTCTATGCTTAGTGGGAACACAAGATTTTAGTACCAGAAACCATGAATATACAGACTATTACGAACAGTATTGGCATTTTGTCTCTGGATGTGACCTAAATTTCAAGCTCCATCTTTGCAACACATCTAAAACTCCTGAAATTATGCTCTGGCTCATAGTATTGTTCTACCGCCCTAAGATTATTAGTCTCCCCTGTCTTACAACCCACTCTCCGGAGGCGCCCCTGACTACCTGTAGCAGAAAGATGTTGCATCGCAGCGAGCTTGTTGAAAAGTGAATAAATCCTCAGAGCGGAAGACGGATAGCAGCTCGTCAGACAGAGACATACATGCCTGTCTCTGCGGGAACCTGTAATTAATGTTTGCCTGTTCCCTTACTTTAAACTTTACTGGAATGCCTTCCTCTTTGCTTTAAGTGTAGCAGTGTAAACTGAAGGCTCATGCGCCTTCTGCTCCCGTCTGTGTGGGAGCCTGATGCAGGCAGCGGATGAGAGATGGCAGGAACAGCCGAGACAAACAGGGGGGGGGGATGAAGTTGCAGACTAATGCTTCTAGTCACTTCTAACTTTGCTCCCTGACTGTCGTTGAGGTAAAAATGCCTGAAATAAACAGCCCACGTGTTGTTTTTTTAAACCCACACGAGTCAAGATGTTTTCAGCTTAAACAGAACAGGGTTTTATCAAAGAGCAACAGCAGCCCAGCAGCAGCAGGAATAAATTAAAAAAAAGAAGTTAAACCCTGAAACATTCCTGACCCTGGCATATCTAGAATAAATCATTTACCTTCGACCAAAAAGTTTGATGTTTGAAGAAGCTTTTATTTGCATTAAAAAAAACAAATAAACCATTTTTTTTAGAACTCTTGAGCATCTTCATTATGTTTCCACTGGTGAATAGATAATTTCTTCATGTCTTTGAGATGGGAAGGCCTCATCCCCTCTCTCTAATCTTTACCTCCATCCACAGATCCCCTGTTAGATTCCAGTTACTATTCTGGCTGAGCCGTTCCAGAAATATTAATATTATTACTTTCAGTTGGAAGAGACGTGTAGGTCATGACTTGAGGCGATTTCCTGGCCCACATGCAAAAGCACTAAAGAGACCAGTCAAAGTGAAGAAGGTTTATTTACAATATATGAAGAGGTTCAGTAAAGCGGTCGAATGCACCAAGGTCAGCTCGGCATTTGCGGGAATCGGCTTTCGGGTTCGTCTACAGAGGAGAGAGATGAGTTAACGAATCTGTATGGGGACAGGTGATAAGTTACTTGGCCGTAGTTGGTAAGAATGTGGGGACGAGTTAAGATTCAGCGTTGGTGGAAAGGTAATGGTCCAGGGTCCGAGAAAAACGACGGTGATTTCCAGTAAGGTTGTGTTCCTTGGAGGTAAAGGAGACTGAGGACACCACAGAGCTGATACTTTAAGCATACTTTAAGCAAATAGAGAAACTGAATCAACCAAAAGCAAGACACCAAAGAAGAAACCCTGATCATGTGCACACTGTGCCGTGACGAGGCGTCTCTCCAGAACCAGGACTGTTGGCTTCCTGAAGCTTTTCCCATTCACAGGTCACTTCCTTTGTGACCAATCTGCAGGAAACTTGTGATTGTCAAAAACGGATCTGAAACAATAAAACAATCATGAGACGATCATAAAGTCAAAAAGTCACACGAAAACCCACTAACGCTCGAGAACCGTCTGGGAACACCATGATAGGTAATCATCGGGCAAAGAGTGACGACCCTGCAGCTCCTTTTAAGCTCCTTTTGGGTCGGCCTGATCAGGAGATTTGCTCCGGGTGTGCAGCAACCAGAGCTGCCGGGACTCTCCAGCAGAGATCTGCTCTGAAACAGGAACTCACACAAGGAACCAAACACACCAGAATCCTAACAGTGTAGGTCAAACTAAAAGATTCCCTTAAAGCTATGTCTGCCTTTAAGAAAGTTGATGTGGGACAGTAACTGTCAGCCTCTCTGATGCTCTTCACTTTTATACGCGCTGACTCAAATATGGCTTCTCTGTACTGCAGGTAGAGCTGTTATTAGCAATATATTCTCAAATCGTCACTTAAAAAAGCCAAACTTATCACTTTAAGCTGGTGGTGTCACACTCCAGCCCTAAAGTGGACTCCCTGCTCCAACACAGCTCGCCCAAACGGTTAAAGGTATACTATGCAACCGGGGTTGATTTTCCAGCGAGGCTCGCCCCAGAGGGCGAAAGTAAAAGTGCACTGTCATAAAGATGCTCAGCTGTTCTGGTTTCTCCGTCAAGCCAGGCGCGGTTGTTTTGAGCTTAGCAGACAGGCGAACGCAACGAAAAGTGGAAAAAACGGCAGTACAAACAATGACTAACACAGTGAAGGTATGAACATTAGGCTTTCCTGCAGCGCTATCTTGGCAAGGCGGCCGCCTCGCCAAACTCACGCTACCTCGCTGTCATTCAAAAAAATAACATAAATAAATAATAATAATAATAATAATAATAATAATAATAAAACTCTATATGCTTGCATGTTTATTTGATGTTAACACGCGGTTCTTTGTTGTTGCTTTCGCGCGTCCATATAGTGAATGGCAGGACAAAAACACATGGAGTTCTCACCGTAAAGCAAGACCAACTCTCGCGGTCTTTCACGTGACTACTGAGCCTGTGGGTGCGGGCCGTGAGCTCCTGCAGTTGCAAGTACGGTATTTCCCCCACAGACCACCAGGGCGGACGAGAAAACCTTTGTTCGACCTGAAATGACTCATTTAATCATCCAAAACGGTATGGAACACATTAATTAACTGAAAAATGTTGCATAGTATGCCTTTAAATCATCTCCTCGGCATCTATTATTTGCCAGACTGCAGAGGTCTTGCAAAGAGCCCTTCGTTAGCTCCAGGTGTGCCGAACCAAATAAAAAAGGCAGGACTCCACCATCTGAGGACGGACATTTGACGCCGCTGCGTCAGGTGGATGTCTAGTTCAAGTTCCGCGGGGCTAACTCAGTCTGCATCTGCTTGGGCCTGTGTTTCAGCGCCATGGCGTAGCTGTGCTTCTCGTGCTCCTCCTGTGCGCCAGCTTGTTCCTCGTGTACAACGGGAGTTTCAGCGGTCCTTCCAGGGACGCCAACGACACCCGCGCCCGCCATCATGAACATCTGCAGCAGCCTCCCGAAGCCCCCGTCAGCGCGGCGAAGCCTCACCTGCCGGCCCTCCAGGGATACATCAGCATCATCGACCATAAGGTAGGCAGATGTGGCTGCTTCCTGACTCTTCGGTTATTCAGGGGGGCGAAAATGCACTGCAAAGCAGGCGCCGGAGCCTTTTTGAAAGCGAAGCCGGTTTCAGATTTCCCCCCATTAGGAGCCCAGTTCTTCTGCTCTTATTTTCCTCCTCAGAGATGAAAGCACACACATGCACTCCCTCATCGCCGTCCACCAGTCATCTTTTCGCTCTCCTCTTTGGAGACGGAGAGCCTCCTCTCTGTCGTTTATCACCATTTTTTTTTCCCCCCAGCAGTGTTGCGCCACACTCGATACCCACCTGTCGTTGCTAATAACGGTTTAGGCCACCAATGAAATCCTCGGCTGCATTCTTCCCCTCTAATTGATAAACCCGGGAGACCCTCAGCGAGCTGAACCCTGACGTCACCGCTGGGGAGCGGGGGGGTGTATTGACTTCCATCTGTTTACCGAGCCAGGAGAAAACAATCAATGTGAGTAGCGGGGAGCAAAGGCTCTGCAAGTAAAGCAGACCTACCTGCTCACGCGGTGAAGGCTCATTCAGGCGACATTTTGGACAATATGCTGCTTTGTTTGCTGTCTTCTTGTATCCTTTGCTCGTCCTTTCGCTCCCCCTCCGTAGACATCACACATTTGTTTTATTCCACTGTGGTCAGTTTTCAGTTTGCGACGGCACTTTTTTTCAAGTTTATTCTAATAAGCACTGTCCTTGTGGAGGTTTTTAGTCATCGAGCATCTGTTTTCATGTCTCTCTGCAGCCATTTCACATCCCACAGAGCTCTTACCCTCCATTTGGAATACCTTGACATCTCTTTGTGGTCATTTTCCAACGCTGTTTCAGCTCTGTCATTTTGAAAATTTCAAAAGTCTTTTAGATAGAAATTTTGCAACTATGTGTGGTGATTTTGAGCCTTTGTATCCCTGTTTTGCATCCATAAGTACTAATATCCTTTATGTGTGATACTTTAAAATGTATTTATGGTAATTTTGCATCCTTTAGATACTATTTTTGTGTCTCTGCAGACCTGTTTCTGTAGCGTTTTGCATTTCTTGTCATTTGGTATCTCTTTTTGGGATTTGATGACTGTTTTGCATCCCTGAGGACTTTTATCTTCTATTTGATACATTTTGATATCTTTGAGTTGACATTTTGCACGCTTCCAATATTGCTTTTTTCATATCTCTGTACACATTTTAGTTGCTCCAATAGTCCCTTTGTATTTATCTCTGTAGACATGCATTATAGTCATTTTATATTTTTGTCTAACCATTTAACATCCCTAAAAAGTATTATTCATCATTTGTAAAATGCTGAATATCTGTGAGACTTTTCTTTCATTAATCTTTTGTTTTTAATCACTCTGGACATTCCTTATACTCCATCTCTAGTATTTGCATCTCTATCTGGTCATTTATGGCTCTTTTTAAAAGGAACTTATTATGCTTTTCAGTTCTTCCTTTTTAAATTGAAATCATTCAGTTGTGGTCTATATGAAATGGAACTGCAATGCTTCAATCTGAATTCGTCGTTAATTTACCCCCATGTTCCCCCCTTTCCCCCCTGCATCTGAGAGCAATTTGTTTTGGGGCTGTCCCTTTAAATCTAAAGGAGGCACTTCACACCCCGCCCCCCTCCGTGTCACAGAGTGTTCCACTCCACCCAGTTCGGCCATTTTTATAGCATAGTGGGGGACGCTGTAATGAACAACCAAACATTTTGACTTATCCCCTTGTATCGTCGACATCCTTCTGCTTGGACCACAAAATCCCGCCGAGAAATAAACATGGCAGATTTGTGAAATTGCTAGGCTGGAAGTCCATGACCTTTACTATTGTGATGTAATTATTCAACACATTTGATAGAAAACCGAGACAAAACAGAGTAAAAAGAAATCTAGGCAGCACCTGGAGAGACTAAATTCAAATGTTCTGCACTCCTAGAGACTCCAAGTACACAGCAAAATGTATTTAAGGACTGTAAAAGTGGATTTTGCATAAGTCCCTTTTACCTATTTTGTATCGTTCATCCTTATTTTTCCTGTCCTTTAATTATTTTATCCATTTTCAGTAGCATTTTTTTTACATGTTTTGTCGTTTTACAATTATAAATAGTCTTTTATTACTCTGTAGTTGTTTTGCAACAATTTTGGGTATTTTGATACATTTGTTCACCCTTCATTCAACAAGGTTAATCTCACTGTGGAAAATGACAGTTTTTATTAATCTAGTTTTTCTTTTAATCTTTGTTGTCATTTTGCTTCTCCTGTCCATTTTGCATCCCATTAAACTCCTATCGTCTAATTATAGTACTTTGAAGTCTCCTTTTGGTGATTTGCGTCCTTCAGATTTTATTCTTCCCGTTTCTGTTATTGTACTTTACTTTCAGCAGCCGTTTACATATACCTATTTTGTATCTTTTTGTGTTCACTTTATAATCTCACTATGGGGCTTTTTTATAAAATGTGAACAGCCGTTTATATCTCTGAAATTTTGCTCCCATTGGTGCTCATTTTCTATGTTAAGTTATTCTGTAATGATTGAGTAAGTAAGTGATATTCCTCCCTTGTTTTTGTATTCTTTAGCTATTATTTTTTTGTCAGATTCTTTCTGGCAGTTCACATCTTCCATATTGTCTGTTTTTCCTTTCTGTTGAAATCTTTTGTATTACTTTGACGTCATTTAGTTGTTTTGCATCAATCAAAAGTCACATTTTCACTTTAGATACTTTGGCGTCCTTTTACGTTGAATATAAAATCATTATTTTTAATGTCCCTATATTTATGTTTAATGTCCCTACATTTATTTTACAACTATCAGCTATGTACCTTTTTTATATCTCTTTCTGGTTGTTTTTCTGTCTCTCTGTAGGAATTTTGGATTCTTTCAACACTATTTCTGATCTCGCTGTGGACAATTTACATTCTCAGCAGTCTTATCTTTCCCTATGTGGTCATTTTGCATTTTATGGCTCTCTTCAGCCTTTTGGCTCCACTAAAAATATTGTTTGTTTGTTTTCCTGTAGTATTGCTGTTTAGCATCCTTTACATATTATTATTCATGTTTATTTTAGTGAACTTTTGCATTTCTTTTGTCTTTTTTAACTTCCTGGTTTAATTATTTTGCATTCCCTCAGTTATTAGCAGTACTTTCTCTTTGTGATCATTTGACATTTCTGTGTAGCTCTTTTTCATTCTTCAAATATAATTTTGCATCCTTCGTAGTCTTTTTTTCGTCTTTATCATCATTTTGTGTCTCTATTTGGTTATTTCTTATTGTTCCCATTAACTGTCCTTCACTCAGAAATGTATATTTTCTCCCTGTGGTAGTTTGACACCATTGTGCATCTTTCAATTCATGTTTTGTGACTATTGGTCATTTTATGAAAACAACATTTTCTGTTATTCTGTTTTTGTTTTCTCTTTGTGTTTGTATTGTAATTCCTCCAAGGGTTTCAATCAATCCAGATTTTATCTAGCATTTTATTTTACATCTTGATTTTAAAGCAGTTATTTTCTGGTTGCTGTCCCTTTTTTATCATTGTGTGGACATGTTATCTGTCTGCTTATTCCAGTGTATTTTCTTAGTTTTCGGCCAATAGTAAACTTTCATCCTAGTCTCCTTTTGTTGTCATTCTGCATCCCCTGTCATCCCTTTGAATATCTGTAGTTATTTGACTGGCTCTACATGAAAAGTCACTTCTGTGGCTCTCGGGTCCTTGGTCTGGTTCCTAGTTGGCCCGTTCAGTAATCCATCTGTGGCAGGACAGTGGACACCATGAGTGGCAGCGCGATTCTTGGTGCCATCTCTGTCTCAGGGAAATCTGCCGGCTTCTGCAAAGCATGTATCGTCAGATTATGGCATTTGCATATGAGTAATTGGACAGCAAGCTGCGTGCACTCACAGGAGGCTGTTGCTGTACAGATTACAGAAAATCAACAGCATGAAAATGTGCCGGCTGCAGAGATTTGGGAGCTGATACGTTGTTTCTGAACATCAGAAAAATAGGCTTGTGGGAAAATGATCTTCGTCTAAATTAAACACCAGGCGGCGTCGATAGGTACTTAATCTTGCATTAACAAATGTAGACTGGCTGTGGGCAGAGGATTTAATAGAGAAATATGAAACAGAAACCCAACAAACGTGAATAGGTTTAACGTTGCATGAAAAGTTAGGGCAGCGGTTTTCTCGTGTAAAATGTTGCAATGTGTAATGTAAACGTTCTCTATGATTTATTTCCCATCACTTCCTATATTAGAAACCTTTTCATGGAGCGTTCCACTGACTTCTCTAGAATAGGGAAACATTAAGCAGTTTTAAAACAATCTGGATGACATTTTAAACAAGTGTTTCACAAAAAGGACCTTTTTTAAAATGTACTGTTTTTATACCTTTTAAACTTGTAATGCTCGTACACTGAGAACCCAATATTTAAGCCGGACACGGTGTCCCACTTAAAGGATTTATTTAGATAATAAAAGACTGGAATCGTGGTCAAAAACATTCCATGGTCATGTCCAGGAGTCAGAAAGCCTGTGAGGTATCCAGCGGGGACTAAGCGAGACAGCAGAATCCAGAAAACAGAACAAGGTCAAAAACAGGCGAAGCAAACACTAACGCTGGATGGCAAAATCACACAAGGCTTGAAGACGATCTGGCAGAGACTGGCTGCAGGAGGCAGGCGTTAATAGGCAGAGACGCAGGTGGAGTGACGTGCAGGTGATAGAGTCAGCGCAGGTGAATCTGCTCCACCAATTTACTGAGTGGAGCAGATCAGATTGTGGAACAAAAAAAAACTTAAACAGGCAGAATCCATGACAAAACATTATTGTCTTTCATTCTTTTTGTATGTTTAGTGTTTTTGAAGCTACAGGGTATGCATTCCCTTTGTTGTGCACCTGTTCAATGAAAATCAAGGCTTTGAGCTGAATTAAGGTTGGTTCCAGCACATAAAACACGTGATTGCATTCCACTAGGAATTGCAATACAACAGTGGTTCTTCCAGTTCTTATGACGTTGCACAGACTCAAGCAAATATTTGGCAGTAATTTATGGTAAGTTCCCGCTCTTTCAAGTCTAATGGTGCATTCATACGGTACGCACCATTGGACCTGGTGATATGAACCATTGTACTTGGCAATATGTCAGGAGCACAGTCGCCAGCAGCTCACATTGCAGGCACCAGCATTTGGACAGTGGGCAACAACCCAGAAATACAGCAGTATAAGGGTGTTTTCTATCTGATGCTTTCACTTAACAGCCACTCCAGCCTCCTCACTCACTATTTTCTAGGCACTCTTTTCTTTCTGGACGTGTCTCGGTAGTAGTAATTGGTTGAGTCACCGACCAAAGACCGCCACTATCAGTGCGTCTTCCACGTCACAGCCACATCCAGTTCCTGATTGTTGTTGTCACGATGTGACAAGACACAAAAGTTTAGAATTTTCAACACCGACAACTGTCGCTTTGCATCTTTGCATCGCATTTTGCGTCATTAGAAACGCATCTGTTGCCTCGCTTTGCTTCGCATCACTCCTTTGTAGCACTGGATATCATGTACTGTAAATCTGTCACTCAGGCCACCACATCCACGTTCGGCGGTAACGCACCTTAAGGTTTTGGGTATAAGGAACCACTGTCCCGTAGAGGAATTTTGGGTCGCTCATTTTTATGACATTGCTTCAGTTCATTGAGGTTTGGAGACATCTTTCTGGTCAGCTCTCTTTGGGATTTGCCCACGACGTCTTTTGGTTTAAACAGAGACGTTTCGATACATTTCTACTGTTACTGTACACCACAGCGTCGTGTGTTTTGTCTGACAGCGGCACCATTTGAAAAAAGGTTCAATAGTGGACCAAAACAACCTGGTCTCTGTTGTTGTGCGCGCAGGAAAAGCGTAATCTGCCTGTACGGGGAAGCCCTGCTGCTGTTAGAATGCAGTCAGTGGAAATTAAGACGCATGTCCACAGCGTAACGGATGACAACTGTTTAGAAACCGCAGCGGTGGTTTTATAATTCAAAGTCCCTTGAAGAACATGTTGTGCACGTTGAGCCTCATCACATGTCCATAGCAACATATGAGGTCCTGTTATTCTGTAAGTTTATTCAGTGGTGGGGACTTTTTTAGCAGGGAGTCTTTGTACGCATGTGCATGTTGTACAGTTTCATAGTGTGTGGCAGGGATGTTACACAGTTCTGAACATTTTCTTCAGTGTGTGGTGCACAGAGATTGCAATTAAAACATTTTCATGTAAATATCTTAACAGGAACTAGACAAAAAAACCCTTTTTTAATGGATTGTTGTTGTGTAAACAGTGTCGTAACATCCCACCACAGCATTTCAGTCAGGTCTAGGTCTGGATTGTGCCATTACAACCCTGAATTTATTTTCTATTTCAGCCATTCTGTTGTAAATTTGCTGCTTTGTTTGGGATTAGTATCCTGGTGATGACCCAGTTTGGGCAAAGCTTCATCTGCTGGACAGAAGGCATCATGTTCGATTGCAGAACAGTGGTTCTCCTTCCTGGTCCTTACTGTCCATCATGTTTCAGAGTTGTCTCTGCATGTCCTGTACTGCCTGTTAATATCCCTAGAAAATGTTCGGCCATGAGGTCCAGGATGTACAACCACTGCTCTGGATCACTTTAGTATGAAAATGACCAACGACAAACCTTTTTATTTTTATTAGGGTAAAATTATTACAAACAGGTTAAGATCTAACAATGGAAAATGCTGGGTACAACACAATGTATTCATCGTTTAATAACCACACTTTTTACATTCTATTTAACTTTATAGTAAATAGGACTACATCTATCTGAGGACATTATCTCAAATGCAACCTTTCGTGTATCAAAAGTTTTTTTTTTCTCAATTAATTTATTAAAATCAGTTAATTACAGCAAATATTTTCAAAGAAATACCAGCCCAAATCCTGTTCTCATATTGCTAGACCAAAAATAGTTGAGTTTTTTGTTTCAAGTCTATCATAATTTGCAAACTGGGTAACCATCTTTTAATAAAGCAAATGGGCAAAACCCATATTTAACTTTGGATCTGCAGTAATTTAACATCCCTTTCGTTCAGAAAATGAGACTAATTTGTTTAATTGAAATGACCATATTTTGTAGAGCAGGTGAAAAAAACCCCCAACAACATCATGTTTTGGTTATATTTTAACATTTTTAGAAATTTTCTTGGCGTTCAAGTACTTTTGACTTGAAAATGTCGGCCAACGTGGCGAAAAGTTTGGACACCCCTGCTTTGAATAGAACAATAAACCAATGAAGTGGTTATTTGGCCAGCACTACCCATGTGTCGCGTGCCTGCTCTTTATCTAATGTCCTTATAAAAGGGATGAGTGGTATCATATAAAATAGTGTGATTTTCTACCTCCAAGATGAACGTCTCGTTGTCCATGGTGAGATCCGCTGGTGGCTTGGTGCTGAAGACGCAGGTAACGATTTATTGACGTTCCAAAGAAAAATGCGATCCGGACTCTGCACATGTAGTCTTTTGTTTTTAAACTCCATGGGATCGATTTCACTTTTCATCAACTCACTTTCTGCCTGAACAATCCGCTCCGCTCCGGATTGACATAGAGTCGGCGCGGCAAAAATAGAACACCCACGCATTTTAGAGAAGCAGCGAGCGCCGGTGCTTCTGGGACACTCTGACTGACTGGAGTTGCAGCGATCAGCTGCGAAGGCTACAACGTCCGCAACGCTTCTGCATTTAGTGGAACTCTGGGGTCAGGGTGGCAAGAAACTGGCTCCTGTGGCCACAAAGTAGGCCCAGATCTCCATCCCTCCACCACCATGCTTTAAAGTGTGTACGAGTTATTTGTCCTAACATGTGGCATTTGATGCTGTTCATTTTGACTGGACGCCTTTCACTCTGTGCGAAGAACGATGGACTAGATGTCTTTTGGCTCATTCAGATACAACTTTGATTCCCTCAGATACATTTCAGAGAGGAGAGGCTTTCTCCTGGCACGCTCTCCAAACAAGACATTCTTGTTGCCTTTTTCTTATTATCCCGTCATGACATTCAAGCCGAGACCTGAATCCGAGACGGCGTTCTTGGGTTTCTCAAACTATTACGCACTCCGGCATTGGAGTGAATTTGCTGCGACGTTCACTTTTGGGGAAAGAATGAACATTAGATAATTTTCCACTTGTTTTTTTTTTTGTGTGTGTTTTTGTTGGATTTGGCCATTAAAAAGGAAGAGGAAATAATTGCTTTGATCAGAAGCAAGAGACATGCTCATTGGAGAAAACAGTGTCAGTGGCCTCATCTAAAACATTTGGAGTTTAGTTTTTCATATGTTTGGATCTGTTTTGAAGAAGCAAACAAAACAAGAGTAAAAATAAAATGCTTCGACAACAAGAAAAAAAAGTCAAATTAGCCTCAGAACAACTGTCTCTTAGCGCCTGGAAGTTTATTAATATGTCAATCCATCTTGGGGTTTTAAGAGATGAACTTGCAATTTACAGCTTTGCTCAGCGATGATTATTTTCCATTAAACCTGTAAAAATCCAATTTTAACTCAGTTCTTTAACGCATTCGATCTTTTCATATTTCCTGGTGGTGTTTAGCTCCTGTGTTCCTGCACTACTGATGCAGGATAGAGATCAGCTGATTAAGGTTGTTTTTAAACAAATAACGCTTGTGTCTGCAAGCTTTTGAGTTTGAAGAAAGTAATTAGAAAAAAATGCCAATGATATGTTTCTCTCTTCTTGTTTTAGCATTAAGCACATATAAACAATTGTTTCCGTCCTAACTAAACAGCAAAAGGTCTAGTCTGATTTAAAGTTAGATAGTGAGAAAACAATGGTTTATCTTTTTTTTTTTCACAATCTAAATATATAGCATCAACTATACATCCACACACGCTTCTATATCTTTGTTGGTTCACAGCAATTCCAATCATTGTACCTTTTTGCTTTGGCTCGACGTATCAGAATACGTTATGGATGATTAATAGAAACATAAATGTGACTAATCTGTGCTCTAAAGTGAGGTTAGTCTGTCGTTTCTCTCCAGCCACACAGATCCCTCACATATTGAATGGCGTATGAGATGAATGCGGAATAAGTCCCTGCTGTCGCCTTTCAGGATGTTGCGTGCAGCTTTTTTTGCTCGTTCTGAAAAAAGCCAATACTCAGTTGACCATGTGTGTTTTGATTTGACGAGGATTTGTCTGCGATGCGTCACTGAGCGCAGCTGCGGATGAGAATTGATTTTCCTCGAGTGAACCGGCGCAGCCGAGCGTCCATAAGTAAACCACAGATTTATTTATATTTTTTTTCTTTCTTTCTTTCCGCTCTCAAGCTTATTGGCGTTTTGGTCACAGGGGACATCATTAGGGGCCACGGCTCCTCTGCAGATCGTTTACGCTTCTTCACGCCAACCGTTTTTGTCACCCTACATATTTTCTGTAATCAATGCCTTGATGATATGGATGCATTTTTCCACTCCAGGACATTTCTTTGCAGCTCTTTCCGGTTGAGAGGACCGCATCCTCTGTATGATACCGCATGCCTTGTAAAAGTCATCATCCTTATCTCGTTTTTGTTCTCCTGCAGCACTGACTGATCAGTGTTTAGAAAAATCCTCTGACTTGACCATTTGTCTTCCTCCTCTTTGCTGCCTGACCTCTTTGCTATATTGATCTGTCTGAGATATAAGCCAGCCGGCACGCAGGGGTGCGATGCCAGTCAGGCTTTGACCGCTTCACTTTATCTTCCACAAGAGTATTAAACCCCTCACAAGCAAGAAAGTGTCGAAAAGGCAGCATCCTTTCTAAAGACTCCCAGCCTGTATTTGTCCAGAATTTTAAATACTTTTTTCTCCCCCCCCTTCCACCATCTCTGCCTTATTTTTGCTCGTGGAAAAAAAAAAAAAAATCCATAAAGATTTCCGGGCTAACATTTTCAGTGTGGCGTGTTCGATTTAGGTCAGAATGAAGGGTAATTTCTTTCTACTTATGGAGCAATATTGGTGGGCTTTGATGGGCGCTGCGAAGGAAAATGACGAGATACGGAGAAAAAGTTAGGCGTCAGATGAAGGGGATGGAGAAACTCTTTCAGAAGGAGGGCGAGGAGAATAAGGGAGGAGGACAAAGATGGGGAAGGGTATGGAAAGGAGAGGGTGATAAAAGAGAATATAGGAGTCAGGAAAGGTTTCAGCCTGAGAGAATGAGACAAGAGAGCGAAGGAGGGGAAAGACAGCGACACGCGAGTGAAAGACGGTGTGAAATCCCAACGGGGGCCGCCATTCTTTTAGCTTCATCCTGCTTTTTATGTTCTCACTGTGGAGAAGGAGGCCAGGAGAAAATGCTCCTGCCTGTCTCTCAGTGGAGACGTGTGAGCTTCTTCCTCTTACTGCCGTCCCCCCACCCCCCCGACACCAGAGTGGTGCAGATTCCCAGGCGGAAATCCAGGTGCAGGGGAATGTAAAGGATGTGTCTTGTCAGACAGGAGGGGCACCTTGATGTGGAGCGGGAGAAGAACAAATGAGGGCCGCTGTTCCCGGCTCACAGTGACGGTCTTCATGTGATTAAAAGCAGAACCTTGAACTTTCACAGCTGTCGGGGTTCCAGTTTCTCTCGCTTTGTTTCCTGGTTTCCAATCGAAACCTTTGCTAATTCATTTCACACGAGGAAACTCAGATGGCGACAGGTAGGACGATTCCCGTGTTTTGGGGCTAAGATGTGTCAGTCATTGTTCCCACGAGAAGCTGCATTCAAGCAGAGGACAGAGGTCTTTCTACTCAGTGGACGCTTGAATTTTCCATTTTCAGTCCAGCTCTGTTCAGCAACTAAGCCCAGGAGCTGGGTACCTTTTATCAGGTCAGGGTCCATGATCCTCATATAGTTCTGCTCCTATTCTTGGTTAGCATTTATAGTACTGGACAAAAATCATCTGTCATCCATAATTCCTTTATTTTTTGCTTCTAAGCTTTCAGGCTTTCTTTTTAACGTCTTCATTATCTTCACTGAATAGTTATTTGGTCTTCCTAAAGCTCTTTAAAATTATCTTTGGCTGCTAAGCCCCTCATTTGACCATTTTACAGGGTTTTTCAGGTTTAAAGTTATCTTCACATCTGCTGGCAACTAAACTTAAGAAATGATGCCAGTGTTTTTCTACTTTACCCTTAATTGGGTCTGAATTTTGTGGTGCTCAGGAAAAATGTGGGTGTTAGTTATTTGCCAGGTGAATATGAGCACATTGACTGTCGGGCAGTAGACGACAGTAAACCAGGAGCAAACCTCTGTTATTAAAACCTGAATCTGGAAATGATAAATACCAAGTAAGTCAGGTATTTCTGCTGCATGATGAGCTCAGCGGCCAGGCTGACTACTTTCTGTAAGCCAAACTAACATTTTTGGTTGTATAGCAGCAGTCTCTGTTAAATGTAAGACAGCCATATTGGATTTTGAGGTCGGTAAGAAACCTCTGACTTTCCCTAGAGTCAATTTCTGATGACCTTTCTGTTACTATTTCAAACTTGAAAAATTGAAAAAACGGCATAGATAATGACATTACAACCCTAAACCAATCAAACAGGATCAATGGATAAGTTTTCTTTTTACTTTTTCAAGTGTTTGTAACCCACTGTTTTAAATAGTATCAGTGTTGTGGTGCATGGAAAACGGGATACTCGATAAGAGTGCTTGTTCAATTAAGTTTGAGAACCACTAGCTCTGACAATTCAACAATAAACCAATTTTAATTTAGATCTTTAGCCCCTTTGCAACCAGCAGTTTGCCAACATGAGACTGTTCCCGTGTATCTGGTTGAGTCTATGAACAATTTCAATGTACACAGTTTGAGACACAAAATAACTTTTGGAATATTTTGCTGTTGCTATAAAGAGTTGAAAACTTTGCATCCAATACGCAAATTTCCACGTCAGTCAGACAGTGTGATACTGTTCATCTGTTGGAGTTAGTCGTTTTTGAGGAAAACTACACGTTTGAAGATTTCTGCGGATTTTCTGAAAGCTTTAAATGGCAGCTACTGGATGGATTCATCATTCCAGTAAACTTGGGTTCATAAACGTGTAATTATTACTACTATTTAAACTTTTTTTCCTCTTTGTTGGCTTTTTGCACTCTGTTCAAACTTTATCTATAGTGTCTGTTTGGTTGTTTCTCATTCTGGATTTCCTCTGTTTACTCTGTCATTCCAGTCACATTGGTTCCTTTGGTCCTTGGTTTTCAATTTGTTCTGCCAGAACCTTTACGTTATGGTTTCCCACCCAGATTAACCAAATTGTTTTGTTGCAGTTCTTGACCATTCTAACTTGCCTTTGTCTGCCTGCCATAAACCATATAGCTACATGATATCGTAAATCTTTTTTAACAAGTGCATGCAGCAATTATTATTATTAATATGTTTATTTTTTCATTATGAATACGTTTATTTGATAGGGGCATAATAAAAAAAACATTGTTACAATTTGAAGTGCAACCAGTGCCATGTTCATTGGTCATCTAGCTAATAGCTAATTTGCAGACCAGGGGTCCATTCTTCGTACGTTGCTTAAAACATCCAAGATTAAATGAGACATCCAAGATTTCATCCGGCTAATCATGATCCGGCTAACTGGGTTCTTCAAACACATCTGTTGTTTATGATTAGTATAACTCGATTGAGTTGTCTGAGATAACTGCGCGTTCATGTGTTTGTTTAAAAGGGGAAATGTATCAATAGTAGAAACAATAATCAGCAACACTGCTATTGGTTGTTCAACATGGCCAAAGAACGCCCACAGTTTTTCTCCCAAGCAGAACACGCAATAGTTACTTTTACTGGTAACTAGTTACTTTTATAGTGGAGTAACTCAGTTAGTAAGTCAGTTACTTTTTGGGAGAAGTAACTAGTAACTATAACTAATTACTTTTTCAAAGTAACGTGCCCAACACTGATCGTTAGCAACATGTCTGCTTTTAGCATTCTATGCTTTATTGCAGAAAAGGGTAAAAAAAGTTGAAACTGATAAGTGAAAAGATACTTTTACTTATTTATATTTTTTAACCTAAATCCAAATAAATGGCTTGTTGTTGTGAAACATTGAGTTACAATTTCAACAAAAGGATTTGTAAATTTCTCCTCAATTTGTGTGTCATCTCTCAACTGGGCAAAAAAATTAATAAAATTAAATAATTAAAAACAATTTAACTGTTTTTTGTTTTATAGATGCTCGTAGTGCTGAGGCAAATGGTACAAAGTTTTGGATGTCAATTTTACTTGGAAATTGATAAATACGTATAGGCCTACAGGTTTTAACCTCTTTTACAATGTTCATCAAAATAAGATAAGTCTCATCTATCATGGGCTGCCTCAGAAAAAAACGTAACTATATCAAAAATGTGTCTATGCTTCATCTTCTGAGAATAACTGCTGAAAATCCCAGTGAGGTAGAATCAAGAATAAAAAAAAAGGGGGGGAGATACTGTTCAGCTGAAGCCTTGGTTAGAGTCACTTTTAGACACATGGAGGCTGCAAATTCTCCCTGACTTGGTACACTTTGCTGGAAGGCGTGAGTTGGAATCTATCTGTGCCAAGGAGACATGACAAGGCATCCTTCTATGAACCGAAGCTAAAGTGACAGCTGGAGAACTGAGATTTTTAATATTTCATCTCTGACAGCTACATCGCTTCTTCTTTTTTTTTTTTTTTTTCCTCCAGCAGCAAAGTCATTTTTCACCGCTCATTAGGATTTAGCTTTTTTAGCTTCTGGACGGCGAAACAAAAAGCGCCTCGCCAGTTTAGGCCGTCATGGTCGATGACTCTGTCGTCGAGTGTGAACCGACACTGAAGGCTGCACTTTGTGTGTTTTTGTGTTTGCGTGAGGGCTGTCTTTGAACCATCCTACATTACAAAACCAACAGACCGAGCCGTCAGAGGTGGTTTGTTCTATTTTTGAGCAGAAGCTCTTTTTTAGAATACTAAAAATGCTCACTTTTGCCCGAACAGGAGAGAATAGGGATTCGGTTCCGCCACAGTGGTCCCAATTGGAGCATACTTTTGGATTCCCACTTATCTCTGGTGCATTCTGCTCCCGCCAAACACAACACAGCTCCAGGCTCTTTCCTGCTCAAGCCTGGAAAGCAATTATGGTTGATGGGGTGGGTGAGAGGAAGCTAGCACTCAATCAGGGGGATAGAGCTTACATGTTGTGCTTTTCTGAAATGGTAAATAGGCTGAATATATGTAGCGCTTTTTCTACGCTGACCATTCAAAGCGCTTCACACTAGAGCCACATTTAACCAGTCGCGCACTGATACGCAGATTGGTAGGCGACTTTGGGTATAGAGCCTTGCCCTTGTTCTTTTGTCAGGTAATCAGCAGGAATTTTATGGATTGTCGAGATAAAGGAAGCAAATTGCGATTGCTCGTGTAATGAGCTGAATGGTAGAGGCTGACAGCTGCTTTTATAATAAATCCAAATTTCTTTGCTTTTCTGTTCTCTGGTGCCGTGATTACACAAACCCATTCGCTTAGGTGTGAATGATGTGCCTGCGCGCCGTGGCAGGACAGAGGAAAACTAAAACTGTATATATTTTTTTATCTTTTCCGATGCGAACACATTGAATGTCAGACTTAATTATTAAACTTTACATTTAGGCACAATGAAAGCACGACCAGTTTTTTTATAGCGTTCAACAGACAGACACGTGCGTCTGTGTGTTTCTTCCACCCTAATTCATTTTGTAATCATGTTATGTATTTCTCTTTTTTTACTATTTTATTATTTAAAGTACCAGAGCCTGTACATACTTTTATATTTTGTCTGTGTGATTCCATCATTTTTCACAAATCATGTTAAACAGTACTCCTAAATGACCCAGTAGTTAAGTAGCCTTCTCATCAAATACTGTGGATGACTTTGAAGAAGTGCTACTCTTACTTTAGTTATTACATTTTTCGCTACTCTACCTCTATGTCCTCTGTAACGTTTTGACATACCGTACCTAAGAAATTAAAACTTTTGGGACTGTAGAAAATCTAATTTGTACTTCAGTGAAACATTCGGCATACTTTTCTCAGAACAAGTTTCTATTCTAAATGTGCTTTTTTAAAGGAACAAGACTATATAGGCAAGGCCGTTAGCTAGAAACCACAAAAACCATTGGTCACGGTACAACAAGGTCTGCCCTTGTAGCTCCAGAACTACAGCAGATCACAATTTCACCTTTAATTTCTGTGATATGCTGTCTTATTAGGGTGTGGGTTGTTGGAAGGCTTTTCAGGACACAACCAAACCGGGGTTTTACCAAAATAACACTTATGTCGGCATTCTTGGCACAAAGTCAAACCTGTTTTAAGTGCAGGTTGGACTTGGCCAGTGTGTCACCAGTCCTGTGTCTGGTCTACATAGAAAGGGTTTTGAGCCGCAGTTGTGGAGAGGAGGGTGGCTGGCTTGAGTATTTCAAGTGGAATGCACATTGGGATTGCCTCACGTCAGTCATTTTATACCTTGAACATGCTTTAGAGGGGGGGTCATGTGAAAGTGTACAAAGAAAGGACAGTTTTCTGCATCCCAGCCTTGGACGGCTTTACAAAAAGCATTGACTCTTCTGAATGGAACAGGATAGAAAAGAGTCACTGGACGCCGCACCATAGAGGGTCAGTTGCCACTCAGATGTTGCTGTTGTTTGAGTTAAAATGGCAAAGCAGGGGTTCACAGTTAGTTGCTCTTCAAGTTCCAGTCAAGGCTTTTTTCCCAGACGTAGCAGTTTTTGCTGCTGTCCTCAAACAGTGACATTCAGCATGCTACCAAGCAGTTGGTAGCCAAATGTGAAATGGCTGCTAACTGTGTCTGAGGCCTGCTCTCTCCACGTCGTCTCCAGGTCGTCCAGAGACTTTGAGACGCTCTCTGTCTCAGGAGTTCATGTATTTTGGATAGTGATAGTAGCTCCAGTCTGCTGTGGTTTAGAAACAATGAAACCATGTGACATTACAGATAAATGGATGAAAAGACAAGGTGGAAACTGATCAGGGAGGCCGCAACAAGCCTGACGGGAACACCCAAGGTGCTGCAGGAAAGATTTGCCCCCAGGAGAAACTTCAAGTAACCAATCAGAGACCAGCAGGAAGTAAATTGGAAACGAAACGTTTACAAAGATATATATACAGACTCATCTGTCCAGCTTCCCTCACGCTGAAAGATTAAAAGTTGGCCAAGACAAAAATGGGATGGGAGAGCTGAAAAAACAATAGTTAGACACCTTTTATGAGAGAATGAATGTGATAATTATATATATATATATATATATATATATATATATATATATATATATATATATATATATATATATATATATATATATATATATTTATATACACTTAGTTCCTGTACTTTGGTGGGATTGCGCCTGAGTGCCGTCTGTTGAAAAAAGATGCCACTGACTGCAAAACAAAATTATTTCTTCCAAACAAAACACTCAGCCCTGGATAAAATCTCTAAGGGATAATGTGTTATTCTGATAAAAACACACAATGTTTCATGCGTCCGTCTCTTTAGGTATGTTTACCACAAGCAGTGCTGGACATTACACTAAAATATGGTGGTGGCAGCATCATGGTCTGGGGCCTCCTTTCTCCAGATGGAGCTGAGGTTTCTGTCACGGTCGATGAAATCATGAAGATTTCTAATTAATGCAGAAGCTTCAGAGCAAACCTTCCATTGTCTGCTGGAAAGCTGAAGGTGAACGCGGGATTTTACTTTTTGACATCACGGTGAGTCCAGCCTTGCTTACAAATCAACAAAAGATTTCCTACATGAGAGAAAAATAAGCTAAATTCAGAAGACGTATTTTTTATGGGTGTTTCCTCAAAAGCCTCTTGGACAACAGGTCCTCACTATCTGCTAGATTTGAGCACGATTTGCAAGGTAGAATGGGTGAATATTGCAAAGATGTTGCATGCTGATAGGCTCCTACCAAAGAACACCGAATGCTGAATTTCATCACGATCTCAATTATACACATCAGCAAAAACTGACATCTTTACAGGCATGTCTACACATTTGAGAGCCACTGTATTCACCTCGGCATATAGTCATTACTTCCCTTTCAATTATATTTATTAACAGGAAATGGAAGACGTACTGTCGCTACAGAGCCGTCCTCACTGTTGGTAAAGTTTGCACCTGTGCGTGGAGTTACAGGAGCATGATAAGTGATGTTTATACCCATGTGGTCGATGCATTTTCTCTCGGCTATTAGCGGAGCATCTGATGCTGTCATCATCATCTTCATCATCAGGGCCTTGGCTGCATTATTGATGAGACCATGATGGAAGGAGGAATTAACGCAGTAATTACGGGCAGAGGAAATGAAGCCATCTTCTGCTCGTAAACAGACAGATACCCGTTTGCGTCGCCGATATGAGCCTCTGCATCTGTTAATTTTATTAGCCGCAGCCAGCTGTCTTTATTCCAGCCTCTGTCGGGTCTCACAGGGTAATCCGGAAGGAACGTCTCACTTTTGTTTTGCACCACGACTTTTGCACCTTTTAAACAGCAACAACACGGTGGAAATGTGAGCATTCAAAGGCCGCTTTCACTCTGAATAATCGCGTTAGTCCGGTTTAATTAATAATTAATGACACTTGTGCCGGTGTTAAACATAATCTAGAGAACGGTAAAGATGCCGACGTTCCTAAATATGTTTTAAATCAGATAAATGGGCAAAAGTCACATCGCAGGCACTTATTTAAAAATAGCTTTAGTTTATATTTGATGGGTTTCATGGCACTTGCAATTAAGGCCCCCGCTTTTGCTTTATCACAGTGGAAGGACCCTTCCCACTGTTTCACAACCAGCAACAGTCCCACTTAATTTGAATCCCATTATCATGCACAAGCATCGAGTAGTTTTATAGAGACGCTGTCAGATGATATGTTTGTTAAATTTGCGGCTCCCAGCAGCACAACAAAGGACAGGACAAGGACTCAGCAGCTGCATAAAGCTCTGAATAAAGGTTGTCAGCCTTCAGAAGCGGCTTCTTTTTTCTTTTTTTTTTTTACATCTATATGGTCCTCTGACAGTGTCAAGTGTTCACCATCAAACTGCTCTTTTTTTTAAAGCCCACAAGGAACCTATTTTTAGTGCAACCTGAATTATGACAGTTTTCTTTTCCATTTGCTGAACACCGCTTCATCATACACCTAACCATCCATCCACTGGCTTAATCTTTTCCAGAACTGGGTCATATGAGGGGGGGGGGGGGGGCTGCAGGCCCAGGTGGGACACCCATCGATGTTCTCCTTCAGCTCATTCAGGGGGATCCAAGGAAAGAAGGCGGACATATTCCCTCCAGTAGTCCTGGGTCTGCCCCTTGCGTCTCATTCCAGGGGGGGGATGAGACACCCAGGAGAGACTGTGATCAAATATCTGCCTCCTTTCGATGTGGAGGAGCAGCGGCTCGACTTAAAGCCCCCCATCTTATCTCCACCGTGGAGGGTAGCGCCCTGCAGGTTCAGGCTTCTTTCAGCCACCTGTCTGGAAGCTAAGCAACACATTTGTTTCCATTAAGGGCGGGTTTAGCCTCGGAGAAACCGCTTATTGCAAAAAAACAAAAAAAAAAAAAGCAGTTGAAGGAAAACAATAATACATTAAGGCAACCTATTACATTCTCACATAAATGCACTGAAAAAGCTGTTCCACTGCCGCAGCCCTGTGATTTCCACCTTCTCCTCGGCGGCTGATCAGGGCTCATTACGGGATAAAATGCCGTGGGAGAGCGTTCCCAACAGAAGAGCTGTTAGCATGCACCGGTGCATTGTTTGGGTCTTTATGAATTCTTGCTAAGCTGAATACACGCAGGATTAAACTAATGAGCCTTCTGTTTATGGAGGAAGGCTCATCACCATGGTAGTAAAAAAAAAAAAAAAAAAAACAGAAAAAATGCTTTTCACCGATGTGAGTCCATTCCAGAGTGGCTGGCAGGTATCGCGGACGTATCTCATTTGTATGTTCCCTAATGATCAGGTTGGGTGTTACGGCACCTCAGACGTGTTTTCATTAACTTAATCAAAAGGCAGTACCTTTTGTAATAAACAGCAGCGTTATGACTCCTTTCATTAGCGCCTTGCTATTAAAAGCCTGTCTTTGGGGAGATAAAAAAGCTCTCCTTTAAGTTCCAACGGCTCACAGCGGAAACTTTAATACCACAACAGTTTAAAAACTTCACCTTAAATGCTGCACATCCCTTGCAAATAACCTAAAACCTAAATATGCAGGGGTTAGATTTTCAAATTAATCAACTTCAGAGAAAAACAGTTTTTCTTACTCCCATTAACGCTGGATTAAGACGGATTGTTACGACCAACATCACATATAAGAAAGTTGATGGATTTCTGCAAATTATTTGAAAATCACGACACTTCTTTGCTCTTAGTATTTGCCAGAAGGCTTTTACCGGATCTTTTCCCGGTTATGTTGCCAAAAGGCTACCAGCAGGGGTCTCGTCTCTCTGCGCTACGATGTTTCCCAAAAAGCTCCCAAATTTCTTTACCTGTATGGTAGTTTTCAGCATCGCTGCGACGGAGGACACAACCTGTCCATTTTCATCACTTCTACATCAGCAAGAGTTGAGGCAACTAAAGGGGCCTTCTGCACAGAGGATGCCATCCAATTATCTGGCTCAATATTCTGAGAAAAATGCTTTTTTTTATTTAATTTGTGGCCTGAAGAGCTCACAACTCCCTTTGGTCTTCCAGCAACCAGCACAGTCAACCTTTGGCGCAGTGTGGAAGCGTCTTCCTTGCTCCCCAACAAGGAACATCATCACCGGATTAAATGACTATCGACCTTTTGCCCTGACGTCTGAGGTCATGACATCAGTTGAGCGCCTGATGCTGAAGCATCTTAGACTTAGACAACTTTATTTGCCATTTTGTATGCACAGACAACATTTCATCGTTTAATCTAAATGACATTACCTGGACCCAGTGGTGGTTCTAGACCAAATTTAGCAGGGGGCCAGGGTGGGGCCAGTGTTTTTTCACACGGGCACAGAACAAAAGATTGGGGGGGGGGGGGATCTTAACAGGTCAACATTTCATCGTTTAATATATTAAGTAAGCCAAAGAGCCAATTGTGGCTCTGGAACTGCAGGTTGCAGACCCCTGATCTTTTCTCAATACAGCGGGAACTTAACGTGTAACAGCTTAATTTTAAATTATTGTTGTTGGGTTTTTTTTATATTTCTTTTTTAATTAATTTGTTATTTCATTATTGGGTAAAAACATAAACGAAAAAAATACAATTGATCCAAATGACCAGTCAGTCACTATATCTTTGTCAGCATTTAATATTGTAAGAAATTTAATATCATGTTTTTAGTACAGGGGCCATAACAGGGGCCAGGAACAGTTCTACAGGGGTACAGGCCCCTGTTGGCCCCTGTCTAGAACCGCCCCTGCCTGGACCCCCATGGAGTTTGCTTACCGTGCAAACAGATCAGCAGAGGACGCTGTGTGACATACACCAGGGTCCTGTTAGACTTCAGCACGGCCTTCAACATAATCAACCCTGCCATCCTCCACCAGCAGCTCGCAGTGCCAACCTCCACCTGTCAGTGGATAACCAGGCTCCTGACCCACCGCCAGCAGATGGTGAGGCGGGCGAGCATCAGAGCAATCAAACTACGGAGGTTTTGTTCATCACTCTCTCACATAATGCAGATCCCGCTGCTTTCTCACTGTGGGCTACAAGAACTGTCATGGTCCTGCGCAGACCAGCCAGTTGACAGTTTAATGTGGACTTCATGTGGTGTGAAGGAGGTCTTACTGTACATCTCACCTCTGAGGTGGTAAAAACTGAAGGTGGTGCTGGTTTTCCACTTTAACTCGTTTTAACCTAAATATCGGGTGATGCAAACCTTTCAGTGTTTGAGTTATCCATTAACTATGAGTTATACTATTACTATTTATTACTATATTACTACTACTACTAATAGGAAGAGGTTCCCCTGATAAGTTCTAAGAAACCTGATGGTTATTAAGTGTGTTTCTCAAGTCAGTATCATTGTACTAAAGGTTGCTTGTAATAGTGGATTTTGTTTTCTTCCTCAGCTGAGTTTAGATTTTTTTTTCCTCTATCATTACTTCCAGTTTTTTTTATGCTCCAACTGACATTGGGGACAGAACCAATAAATAGTAAAAAGCTGCCGGAGCAAAGTCCAAGGTTTGCTGATAAAAACGCTACTTCTGAATTTGTTTTTAGAGTGTCAGCAAAAAAAAAAAAAAAAAAAAATGGCTCTAAATAAATGAAGCCAAGAAAAAGACGAGCCTTCATGTGTCAGAGAAATGTGTTTTTGGACATTTTCATCCTCATTTCAGCCGTCATCGATCTGGACAATGACAGTAACATGTGTCTGTGTGGTGGACATGTGTTTAGATGCACAAAATCATGGGCAATGTGCGCTAAATATATGCTGTTTATCGATTTAAAGAAGCTTATTAGGGGAACATTTTTTTTTAAATAAACTGTAGTTATTTAATTAGAAAAAAACAGTAGAAAGCTGTAACTAAGAGCTCAGGAGTTTCTCGGGGGGCTTGCTGACATACTTGGACAGCGTGTTAAATAATGACTGACCAGCCCTAACGCACGATCCCCGAGGTCTAAACCGTCTGCACAGTCCATCTTCTCAGCGTACTTGCACACAGGAGGTGAGGATTCCCTGCATCAAACTGCATCATCTACATGTAGACTTTCAGACTGACTTGGCTATGAAGTCAATTTTGGGTTTTCTCTTTCATCGTGCCGCTAGAACCGTATTTAAGGATCATCAAGGTCCAAAGCAAATGCTCTCCAAGCTGAGGGTTCTTGGTCAGTGGGATCTTTCAGCAGGAGGTGTGGAGAGCAAGCATTCAGACTTTGGAGCGCTGCATCGGGTTACTACAGCAGAGGAGGATCTGCTTCTGATCAGCTGGAGGAATGCCCGAGAAAGTGTGCAACATTTTGATTTGAGTCGGTTTAATTATGCTCCGCCGCGTGATGGGCTGATATGGGTCTACAGGCTCTCAGAGACAGGAACTCATTTGACAAGTCCGCTTATTTTACAGCAGTTAGAAGACTGTAAGTATTGTGGTGGAGAGACGCGTCTCGGTCGGCTTGCCGCTGTGCCATCCCAGCTCTGTTTTCAGACTAACCAGAACTCCGTGTTTCATCACCTAAAACATTCGGAGGCCTATTTTATTTTTTATTTTGGGGGGAAATCCCGTCAGTGAGAATCCCACAAAAGACGATTCAGTAAAAAATTGTTTTCTTTGTGTCTTTTATTTTTATACTTTGGCAGGTTGCGGGTTCCACAGAGTCGGCAGAAATTGCAACAGCGTCAGTTTCCCCTAGAAAGTTTACCACACTGTGCCAAACTCAGCACCCACGGTCCACAGTCCCTTGGTGCAGTTACAGGTGTCAAGCACAGCCGGTCAAAGGTCATAGGATGCGTCAGACAAAAGTCTCCCGTGCTCATAAAATTTCAGCTATGAGGACCTTTAGGACTTGATTATGTGACCCAAGAAATAAGAATTAAACCGGACACGTTTTTATCAAATAGAAATATTCAGCACTGCTACCGTTTCTGGTTTAAATGAATTTTGGTTTGGCTGAACAAACAAAAAGACACGTACAGTTTGTGTTGTGGTGATGTACGGTAATTTGTAAGCTTAGTGGAGAGTGGAATAGTGTGACTTTCTTCCATGCTGCGATTTATCCCCACCGTGCAGATCCAGATGCAGCTACGGTCTGAATGGCTCCAAATAAACCAGCAGATTAACACATCACACGGCTTTTAATCATGCAGCCGCTTTGGGAAAAAGAATTTCAACATTTATGTATTTTACAGAACCTGATTAGAAGTGGTCAACCTGTGTATCATTCAAACATTTTGCACACATAACGTACGCTGCAGAGCCGGACCGAGATGCTGCCGCTCTTTCCTCGCCTGCATTTGCTTCCGTTTTGTATTTTGTCATGTTAAGGAAGGAATCCATGCTATCTCATGATTATCTCTAATGGCTGGGCCTTTGAAAAGACACACATTTATAGATTAGTTAAGCAAATTAGAAATACTTCATCTGAAGATACAGAGCTTTGCCTGAAAGCCATTTAACTTAGCAGTAGTGACAGTCGCTGCATTTCAGTGAAAAATGTGACTTTACATCCTCTGCATGTCAGATATTTTTCTTTGCGCGCCTCACCCCACAGACTGAATCCTGCATAATTAACCAAGAGGATGAAATAAAAAAGAAAAAAAAAACAGAAAAACTTTTTGAATTTAAAGTTTGCTGGTATGGCAACACTGATCAAAGGTTCAGCTGGGCTTTTTTCTTTTTTTTTGCTTTTTTTGCCCCTTTATCTCGCTGGGATGTGTCACTAATATTCTCCAGCTTTGGGTTTTCGATGTCAATCTATAAGTTTTACTCTCAAAAACGGTGCCACTCTAATTGCTTGCTCCCTGCCACCAATCAAACACGAGACGGAGGGTGTAGATCACTCACTTGCACTCACTATAGGACTGGCTGATATTGGCCTAAAATCAATATCGCAATATATTGAGCAGTTCGCCTTGATGCCGATAAATGGACGATAAAACTAACTCCCACCTTCACTCCCACCCCACAGGCTACTTCACTGCCATCATTATATTGATGGTTTAATTCTCCTGGACAATCACAGCTAAATTATCTTAATAGATGCAAATCCCAACAATACATGTTCCCCTAACAGGCCATATAGGTTAAAGGGTAAGTGATGATAATAATAATAATAATAATAATAATAATAATAATAATAATAATAATAATAATAATAATAATAATAATAATAATAATAATAATAACACAATGGTTTGGTCTCAATCCCTCACTAATTTACCCCTCTCTCTAAAGGCAAGGCAACGCAAATTTATTTGTATAGCACATTTAAGTACAAAGACAATGCAAAGTGCTTTACATGATTAAAATATAGGAAAATAAAACAGAATAAAAGCAAGTTGGACTAAAATGTAGAAACAAAATAAAACATAGAAAAATACAAACTAAAAGCAAATATTAAAAATAGTTGGACTACAAAGTTGAACTAATGATGTTTCAGTAAAACAGCTTAAACTAGAAAAGTTAAAGGCGATCCTAAAGGAGGCGCTTCAGACTTTGTTTAGCAGGTTAGCAAATACTGTGTGTCACAATCCTTAAGTGTTGGGTTATTTATTAATGTTTAAGTTCCTTAGATGTGGATGTTCTCAGTTAGTTTCTAGTTTCTCTTCCTAGTTGCCTTCCAGCTGCATGTATTTCTCTTGATTATCTCACATCTGTTTCTTGTGCAGTTTGATTACGTATTTAAGTTCCTGGTTTCTGTTCAGTCTTCCCTGGATCCTGTCAACCTCAGTTAACCTAGTCCGCCTGCTGCAACCTTACCTGAAGTCCTTTGATTAAAAGTTACTGACCCCTTCTGATGGCTCTGGGTCGCCTTCGCTGCACCGTCGGTCCTCAGCACCCGCAAACCGTGACACTGGGACACAATTGTAAAAAAAAAAAAAAAAAAACGTAATCGAAGGCAGAGAAAACTGAGCGGCTTGAAAAATATGACCCAAACAGAATATAAATTTATCTACGCAGCACCTGGAGAGACTGCATTTGAATTTTCTGCATTGATAGAGACTCCAAGTACACAACTGAACATAATTAAGGGCATATAAAGTGGATTTTGCATGATATGTCTCCTTTAAACTACACATGCAATCAAAAGAACGTTTTTCTTAAAACACTAAACACATTAAACTCCCACCTAACCAGGTGACTTCTCATGACAACTGGCTGCACTGGATCATACTTAGGGGTTTGAAAGCAAAGACGGCGGAATAAAAATGTTAATTGTGAAATACAAAGTGATTGTCCTTTTTTTTTGTTTACGATCATTCGCGTCAATCTGTCACCTGAAATCTAAATGAAACGCACTGGAAATTTTGTGGCGTCTGACGTAAAACGCGAAAAGGTTCAAGAGCCTTTCCCGCTTTTGCAAGGCACTTTAAGTACCTGAGGAAAGGTAGCAGACACACACACACACACACACGCACACACACACACACACACACACACACACACGCACACACTCCCACAGAGAGGCACGGGGAAATTGAAGCCGCGCTCACGTGCTCCGCCTGTCAATTTAAAACCTGTTGCCTCCCTCGAGATTCCTCCTGCTTGACAGGGTGTTGTCACTGGCAGCTGGTGTTTTATGCGCACACAATCATCCACACACTCCTTTCTCAGTTACCGGCGCTCATTATCCCCTATTCCACCACATAATGGACACACTCCAGCAGGAACATTTAGCAATGAAAATATTTCAGGGGGGCAGCGGAGCTTTTCCCGCTCGGCAGCTGATGTGCCGGGGGGGGGGGATGCTTTATTGATATCTCTTTGTTGTTCTCGTATAAGAGCGCATCACAAATTGCCTTTCTGGGATTCTGTCCAACGCGATTTAGTTCTTTAACACGCGACTTCACAGGCTGGTAGGAAGACGTCTTGTGCTGGTGTGAAAATGTGTTCGTCGTCTTGAACTTGATGCTAAGCAGTTTGCCGGAGTGCCTGATTTCCTCCCATCATGGCCGTCAGAGTCGGGATCTTTTATCTTTCGGTTTCCTTTCCAGCCGGCTGTGTCTGGCGGAGGGAAACGGAAAAAAAAAAAAGCAGGTTTAACATTTTGGAGAAAGATGTAATTTGGAGAATGGGGGAGAGGCACTCAGATGTCTCGGATTGGTTTTTCCCAGCAGACTTCTGACAACGTGGTCGTCGTGTTATTGATTCGGGGCCGTTGTTTACCAGACAGCGTGGCATGCCCATCACTCCCCATTTACTGATCAGAGGGGATTAGGGACGGCATGCCGGTCCAACATGGGGAAAAAGAAAAAAAAAACTTTAATGAGAAGAAGGCGGCTGGAGCTCGAATGGAGAAGTAATTTTGGTTTTGGACGGGAAGTCCTGCAGATGTTTCGGTGACCTTTGCACATGATGATGACCACATCTGGTTTTCTGGTTTTCTGAAGTGTGAAGAAAGTGAGGGTACGTTTCTAACTTTGCTCATCAAAGAATGCTCCTGGAATTCCCTCCGTGTTTCAGCTGCCCTACATTTCCCGGTCTCCAAAGTGCTTCTGTCTCCAACAGCCACTCCTTTTTCTTGCTCCTCTTTTTCATCTATCAGATTGCCTTTCATTCTCTCCCCCTCCTCAACCCGCCTCCGCCTGTTACGACTCTCCGTCTCTCTCCCTCCTAATGTCCCGCCGCCTCTTCCCCTCCCCGTGACTTTTTTCCGGCTCTATCTTCTCTGCTTGCCACCTACTGCAGCAATTTTGAAGAAGGAGGAGAAAAAAAAAAAAAAAGCAGGAAAAGATTCTCTGACCTGGTAAACTGAACCTCATCTTTTGTATTCATGCCAAGGCAATCATTTCTTCAGGGGTGTGTCTGTGTGGTCCTCGCAGCAGTATCTCTCTGCTCCTCCATCTGGGTGGAAGTTGTAGCGATAAGCAGCGGCTGCATCATTGTACAGTCTGCACCAGTGGCTAGTTGGCTGATATGGAGTCAATTAAAGCGGAGGGAGTGTGTGGTGCAACCGAGTGCAAGCCTGAACACTCCGGCTGGATGCCTGGGTCCTCTCCTTCCAGTTGATTAGAATATAAACTCACAGCTGGGGGTGCATTTGTTGTCTCTATGATTGCCTGCCTGCATGGAATGAGTTGAAGAGAAGGGAGGTGGTTCAGGTTTTATCTGGTGGAGGGAAAAAAAAAAAAAAAAAAAGAACAGAAAGAAAGCACAGCTTTGTTCCTTTCACCTTTCTGCACAGGCACCGAGGAGAGTTAGGTTTAATGACACAGAGTTCTGCCTTCAGGGCAGAACCCGACTGCACGTGAGCTTCACAGGTTTTTTTGTTTTGTTTTTAAGTTCAAGGGTATTCCCGAGGAAAGGACAGAGCGGGGGGGCCTATACGGTGTGTTGACACGTTCACAACTGAACTTACCTTTGAGTCTTAACCCAAAGGTAAGGATGCAGCTTTCTTTGCTACCTCTGAATAGAACTGCACAATCTATCAAATCTCGGTCGTCTTGAACAGATGGAGCTGCTGGGCTTTAATGCATATACCTGTTTCACACAAATACAGCAATTAACATGTAAGATTATCATCAATAGCCTGTGTGAAAACATGATTTGGCTCAAACTCTTCTTTTACACCTGTAGCTGCTTTTTCCTGTGTATATTTATGGAATTAGAACTATTTAAACTAAGAAGCATAACTATTTCTGTCAGATTCATTATTAAAATGCCATTCCTCAGTAAGCGCGGCACACAGACGCAGCGTCCTGAATGAAACATTACGTATAAACTGGAGTTCAGGGTTAGCAAATCTGATACAGGGAGCATCAGGGTGCTTTTTGAAGCCTACAGGAGGTGGAGGATAAGAAAAGCTGTTCTCTGTGCCTCTTGGAGCAAAAGATGGCAACGTCTTTCCTCTGCAGTCAAACCAGTTAGAGGCCGGGAAGGGTTGGACAGGTCACCTGTCTCGTTTGCATCATAATTTGGGAAATTAATTAACTGATTAGGAAATTAAGTCTTGTTTTACTGCCTATCAGGAACATATTTGTAGGAACAAGAAGAGCATGAAGTGTAAAGCTGCTGTTTTTTCTCAATAACTGCATCTGTATCTGTACAGCTGGATGAACCACTTAGCAACAACCTACAGAGAACTGGGTTTCTATACAGTTTGGATAGAAAGATGGGGGAAAAAAATAAACATTTTGCTTTTTAAAACACAAAAACAAAATATGCAACTGAAGATTTTCCCACCACTGGGTAAGTATGAAAAACTGAAATCCCAGTAAGGAAAATGTTTGCGTTCCTTATCACATTACCTAAGAAATATACTGTAAGTATAAAGGTCAGATTTTGAAAAAAATCTCAAAACAAAGTGTTAAATATTTGACATAAAGCTGATCTAAGTTGTGAAACAGACCTTTACCACACTGCCCAATCGGACGTCACCTTCACCATTGTGTTAGTGTGGAACATACACATCATGCAGCTTAATTAGGGAAATGTTCTGTACTTATTGTTCAGAGAATCTGCAATCAACAAATCTGAAAAGGCATGATTTAAAAAAAAAATAGAATATGACATAACAAAACCCAACGAGGTAAATCCTTTGTACCCAGATGTCCAAACCTGTGTAAAAAAAAAAATACATATAAGATGTTCAAATTACAGTGTTTTGTAGTTTCACTGTGTTTCACAAGCTTAGTGAAAGGAAGGACTTGCTTTTAGATCTAAATTGTTACTCGCCCAAATGTATTGTAGCCTTATTTTCTTCTCATTATATTTCCCACAAAAAAAAAAGAGAGGAAAAAAACGGTGCTCTGTTGCAAACAATCCTATCGGCTGAGGTCAAGATCTTTATGGCAGATCTGGGACGGCAAAAACACAGAAACTGACCTTGCTGTTCAATTTGTTTTGGGTGGGTCAGTAACTAAAGGCTAAAAATATCTCCTCCCTGCAAGATCCACTAAGGCACAACAAAGCGGCGTGCTTCACTGCCTTAAAATCGGAAACATTTAGCCCATTTTAACAGTTTCTGAATGGCCTGCTGTAATATTAGAGGATTCATTGGGATTCAGCCAAAGGTTTACAATGAGTGGACTTGTCCTGTATTTCTCTTTATAAAATTTAAATAAAATGTTACCAACATGTTGATGGCATTATGATGCTCCCTTTATCACTATACCATTTTATTCCTCTGACTTATTTAAACATTTTAGGTAGCTTTGTATCTGTACAAAAATACTTTTAATACTTTCTCCTTGCGTCATTTCAGTGAACAAGGTCTGGCCACGTTGCGTTTCAAAGAATTCAATTTGAACTTTATGCTTGTGGGAGTTTAGTCTTCAGTATCGTGCCCTTCTGCCGTTCTTTTCAGCACATGCCAAAAATATTCAAAGCAGCAAAAATAACACATCATTCAGTTCTCAAGGACCCTGGGAAAAAAACAACAACAACAAGAAAACAACTTCAGCCTGGTTGCAAGCACACAGTTATGTTAGATTAGCCTGAAAAACGAGCAGGTTAGCCTCATTTTTCTGCCCCTGATCGTCAGGCTGGAAGACAAATTCACCGCGTTGAATAATATTTGCTGTGTGCTGGGTTATAATCCTCCAAACTAATGGATCGGTTCGTCTTCCCGAGTCATGTTTTATCACTGCTACTCTACTCGCTAATGCAGAGCTGTTTTCAGTGGCAATAATGCGAGCTGCAACCTTCACACCTCACACAGTGTTTATGATGTTTATTTTAGAAACATTCGACACTCACTTGAAGCAGGTCTGTTTAAACGCAGACAGCTAAGAAGGTCTTGAAAAGTGTGAAAAGAAGAACAAAAGTGGGCCAGGAGTGTTAATAGGAGCTTTCGGACAAATTCAGTTTGTGTAAACATTATTGCATGAGCTTAAAAAAAAAAATTTGATTTAAAGAAAACATGGTTTGTTTCAGCAGCAACGCAAAAGAAGAACCTTATTCTTATAATTAGGTCAGGCGGACACTAAACGCCTTTCAGTATTTGCTTACTTACACATCAGGCTTCAGAAATGTTTGTCAGGGACTCTACAGATTTGGCCTTGATTGAAAGAAAGCCACAAGAAGTCATGATAAAGTTTGTGTAGGGCCACAGATCAGCACTGGGCTGCACAGGAAAAATAAACAACTTGCAATATTTCTGTTTTATTTACAATTCGAGTCTGAATTACGTTTTATTTGGAAAATACTTTATTTTGGTGAAGATTCTCAGTCATCCAGGTCCTGGTTATTCCAAAAAAAAAGTAAAAAAAAACAAAAAAAAAAAACAACTGGACTTGTTTTCCATAGTTGAAGACGTTTTGCTTCCTCTCCAGGAAGCTTTCTCAATTCAAAAAGTCTGGAGTAATGTGGAGTACCAAGCTTCATACTACTGTCCAAACAAATGCCTAGTAATGGCCTAGATAACATGCAAATTCAACAGAAACAGGACCACCCCTTAGTAGCTTAATGTCTTTAACGACCGCCCATTACTAAGGTTATAAGGCCAACATCATTCATGCCCCTGGTAAATTTAGTTGTAAATGGTAAAATAGTAAATGGACTGAACTTATATTGATCTTTTCCAGTCATACTGACCACTCAAAGTAAATGTTCTTTTTATTAAGCTCATTAGTTGGTTTTCAGTATATAAAATGAAGTAGGCATCTCTCAGAAGATAATAAGGAAACATAAAATGAAAGTCAAATTTGGACAAGATTTTTGCAAAAAAAGAGAAATGATTAACACCCTTCTCAATGGTTAAAGGAAATTGACATTTTCCTTCCCATTAAAGCAAATAGACCCTTCTTTTAATTGCTGAGATGTCTTTTTTAATGTTTCCACATGTTTGTTTGGATAGTTTGTCTTCGGTGATGAGCTCCCCGTCTTTGAGGTTGGAAGGTCTCATGCCATCACCCTAATTTTTAACATCACCAGATTCCCTGTTAGATTGAAGTCTAGATCTAGCAGCTGTTACATTCTACCAGGGGGTATGAATACTTCTGACCCGGCTGTTTAAGTCATAACGTCGACTTCTGTCCCCAAACCATAAATGTTGCGCTTGGTCTGCCTTTGCCTGCTGAAAAACCGCCGCCTGCTTTTCTGTAATTTTTACTACAGGCCCAAGCAGCTCGCTTAAACACAGCAATAAATTTTGTCTTGGACGTTTGAAGCATCAGCAGCGATCCGAGCCGCCTCACTGAGACGTTTCTTCTCAAATCTGCCTCTGGGATTGGCTGTGGCTAACTCTTGAGCCACGATTTTTACCTGCGTGTTGTCAAAGTGAGGCGACTCGAACGCAGCGTGAGACACCAGCGCTCGAAGAGATCGTGACATGGGTCAGGTTTCCGGTATGCATGAGGCACAAGCGGTCATAAAGTGTAATTTCCTGCCGTTTGGACCAGCTTTTACGCGTGGCAGCAGTTAGTTTATTCACATAAAACTTTTCTATGACTGCTCTCTTGCCGGTGAAATACTGCTGCTTTAAATGTAAAAAAAAATAGTTCCTGTCTTGTGTCGATTTGATCAGACCTTCGGTTTGTTTCTCCTTGGGCTGATGAAAGCTGAATGTTATTTAAAGCTCCACTTAAAGCTGTTTTTTTTTTTATCTCATTTAAGGTCCACCACTGCTCTGTTATCTGCCTTTTCATCAACAAAGTCAGCAACAGTTGCTTGTTTACACTTGCCAGGCTACTGAGTCTGATTTATTTCATTAAAATGTTTTTAATGAATCAGCAGAAATGTTAGAAAATGCATCCAGGTGGTGCGTTTGGAGCTGGTTATGTGTGCGATCCAGACTGAAGACCTTTCACACATGCAGGTGCACCATTAGATCTCCCCTCTGCAGCATTGTCTGCAGAGCTGCTGAACTTCTCTTTGTCCTCGCTCACTTGCGCTGAAGGACTCCCTTTTACAACGGCGCCCGCTTTGAAGATCAGAGCCGCCGTCGTCTCCTCGGCTTCGAAGCGCTCGGAACGATATCAGCTTTTATTTTAACCAGTCCCCCTTAACAAGATCATCAGGCGTGTTGCCTATCAGAAAACCCACTCTTCATCAGCGAGTTTTCATTATTTTTCCCTCTAAGTCAGACGTTTCGTTTTTTTTCCCCCTGAAGGGGATAATTGCCCTCCATCAAAGACGTCTGCCGGCAGGATCCTCACGGAAAACTGGGCCCTAATTAAGACCGGAGCGCCGGAGCGGCAGGAGCTGTCAACCTGGAGTATGACTGCTGACCACCAGAATCCCTAATTGCCTCCGTTTTGATATCCACTCCCTCCTCTTTCGTCGTCCTCCTCTCCTCATCTTCATTAGCTCTCGGCTTACTTCCCACTCGGCTCCCCCTAATGACTGGTCAAACGTACATGCCAGACAAACAGCTCCAAACAAGCCCTGCTCCATTGACTCTGCCCTGCGGCGTTCAACCTGCCGCGCGTGTGTGTGTGTGTGTGTGTGTGTGTGTGTGTGTGTGTGTGTGTGTGTGTGTACAACACATCTACTGTAGGTCTGTGTCCTCTAAATGCAACGCTTTAAGCTTCAGTGCCAGGTTGACTGGTGTCTTGTGTGGAATCACCAGCAGATGTTGGGGGTTTTAATCTAATTGGTCAGTGCGGTCGTTCCACCCCTCCATCCGACTCTGCTGTGCATGATTCTCTCGTTTATTCATTGTTTGCTACACTTTATCCCCTCTCTGTAAAGCTCCGTGTTTCTCCTTTTTTATTTATCCTGCATGGTGAATTGCAGTTTCTATTACAATGAAAATATTAGGAGAGCTGTTTCACTATGCATAATAGTATCGTTCTATCCATCCATGAAACCAGATCATTGCGCTGCATTAAAAAAGACACATAACCTACTCTCTGCGTCACGCGCTGACATTAAACCAGACTAAGCAGTCCCTGCTTTAGGTCAGTCAGGATTAAAACGCAATTATTTCTATTTGCTGAATGCCACAATGATATTCTGACATATTCTTGGTATTTGGTAAAATTTCCCTTCACGCCATGATTATCTTTCCACAAGATTCTCACATAGTTTGCTTGAATTTTGGCACATTCCTCCTGACAGAAATATGCAACTGTGTCAGGTTTGGACGCTGCCTTGCTCACACCCACTGTTTCAGCTCTGGCCACAGATTTCCTGTATGATGGCCACCCCAAAGCATTAAATTTGTTGTCTTTAAGCCAACCTGTACTCCATTCACTGCAAAAACGGAACTAAAGATGACTAAAATCTTGAAATGAGTGCATTTATCCTTGATTTGAGCAGGTAAATAAGATGATCTGCCAATGGAAAATGATTTTTGCACTTAAATTAGGAACAACTCATCTCCATCATCTTATTTCAAGTGCAGTATATCTAATTGTCTTATTTTAGGGGTCAAAATACTCATTCTATTGGCAGACAATCTTATTTACCTGGTCAAATCAAGGACAAATGCACTAATTTCAAGAACTTTTTACTTATTTTTATTTCTGTTTTTGCAGTGTCCTGCCAGCCCTGCACTCCACAGTTGAGACAGTGTTCTCAAACTTGAAAGCTTCACTGTTACATTTATCCTCCAAATGTAATAGTAGATGATCGTTACCACAGAACATGTCCCCAAAGATTAAAGTCTTTGTTGTTGTGTGGATTTGAAAATATTGATCTTGCTTCCTACTCTGCTTTTGAATGAATGACTTCTTCCTCTCTGAGCGGCCTTTCAGCCCATGTGAAAACGGGTCTCGTTTGACATGAGATAATGACGCTTCGCTGCTTAAGCCAGCAGCTTCACACGGTCTGTTGCTTTTGTTCCAGCGTTCATACGCAGATTTCACAGCAACATGTGTTCATCTGCGGGACACAGACACAGTAAAGAACTTCTTATTAAGCAGTCTGATGGCTGGACGTTCCCATAGAGTTTATACTTATATGTATACTTGTATATGTTTTTTTTATTAACGTCTGACTGTACCTCAACTTCTATGAGCAGCAGTCGGAAACAAAAATGTTTCCGCTGATTTAGTCAAGATTTATAGTTAGTTATGGTAATGGTGTGGATATATACAAAGTCTGGGGCTTCTCCTATATTTTGAAAAAGGGTTTTTATGTAGTTTTGCAGTGTTTATTCTGAAAAATGTTTAGGCGAGGCTCAGAAAATGTTATTGTTTCTTTGTTTAATCGCCTATAAATCAGACAGAGTGACATGTGTAACAGTGGTTCCACTTAAAAAATATTCTTATATGTCTTAGTTTCACTCAAATGTTTCCATTGACAGATTATAACTTTGGAGCTGTACTTGATTTATGTCAGGTCTGTAATTTCAGGCAGAAATTGCTGCTGAACCCATCTGAGTTTAAGGACCTTCTGGGCCTTCAGGCATCTGGTGATTGAACCCAAGGATGAACACTACTCTGTTCCTGATATATAGGCTGATTTCTTTTTTTCTTTGTTTTGCCCACAGTATTACAAAAGGAAGCAGTGTGTTTGAGGCGTTGCCTTAAAATGTAACCTCCATTTGACATCGATGTGAACTGCTTACTACAAAGGCGTGACATTATCAGGGCTGCCATTAAACTTTTAAAGGCTCAGTAATCTTAGTATTTCTGAACTTCTGACTCCGAAGAAAGCGATAAAAAATGGATCCCTCATTAATCTGGAATTAGCAAATAGAAAGAATTGTTGTAATCCTAATTTATCTAAAATTCAGAAGAAATTCAGTCTGATTTGAAAGATAATTCTTACTTCTTCTTTTTTCCTTTAAAACTTTCATAATGATTTTTTTTTCTTTTTCACAGAGTTTGCAGGTGTTAGAAACCACCTGAGGAGAGGGTAGAAAACAAAGGCTTCATTGATGAGCCTAAAGGTCAGCTCTGAGGAGGCTGAAAACACTTTTCTCAGCCGCTGCATCTCGGGGCGATACCAGACAGCTAGACAGGGTCCCCGCTGGGAGGGATGATTGCTGCCTCTCAATGCTCACATTTGCAGGCCGTATCCTTTATCTCGCATCCTCCAAGACCCGGCATCCTTGCTAAGCCCTCGCTCGACAGCATTTACCCACATAAAATCAATAACACTCGAACGCTCTTTCTCTGCTCTGAGGGGGTACGTCAGGCACAATGTTTCACTGCAGTCAGAGTACGTCTGCTCCTCAAGGAGCCGAGCGGAGGGGGAAGGGGGACATGGCTCAGGAATTAAAGCTGATTTCATTTCCCCCCGAAGACCCACGTGAGTTTTAACCCCCAATTATTGCCTGTGTTACCCTCCGGCATCAGAGGACTTTGACCATGAAGATACCCAGAGCTGTACACTCTTTTTTTTAATGTAAAATCACACGCCGCTAATCTGTAATTATACAATTCCTCCAAGGATTTCATTCCTCCATGTTTAATTGCCAACTCCTGTACGCGGAGACTAAAATGTCACTCAACGATGGCAGCAGTCTGAATCACAACAACCCTTATATTGAGCTACAACCCCGAGTTTTAAGTGACCTCCAGCACCCTCCAAACAGCCAGAACTAATAATTTAAAGGGGCCTTGGTCGATAGTTTTTAAGGCTTTCCAAAGGTCTTTCGGAGTTTCCTCTCATTGGCTGCTTTGTCCAGCTTTTTTCTTTTTCACAACGTCAAAACATGCAAGAAACGCTGGTGTTGTTCAGGACTCAGATCTGAATTTTTAACGTCCACATAAAATCAGTTACCAGCTCATGGTCTTAAAAATATGTCCAGAATATTTTTTATTTATTTATTTATTTATTTGACAGGGACAGTACAATTAAAGGCATACTATGCAACATTTTTCAGTTAATTAATGTGTTCCATACCGTTTTGGATGATTAAATGAGTCATTTCAGGTTGAACTAAGGTTTTCTCGGCCGCCCTGGTGGTCTGTGGGGGAAATACCGTACTTGCAATTGCAGGAGCAGTCGGCCCGCACACACAGGCTCAGTAGTCTCGTGTGCATCGCGAGAGTCGGTCTTGCTTTACGTCGAGAACTGCTACACGCCCGCAGTGAAAGGTGTGCTCGTTGGTAGCGCAGTGGCGATATTTGTGCAGTTATCATGGCGGAACCAGCGAGAAAACAGCGAAAGCCCATGTTGGAGCAGGCAAGAAAGAGGAAAAGGGCTCTGGACAGAGAGAGGAGTCGTACACGGGTGAACATAGAAGGCTGCAAGGCTGACTCGGACCTCGCGTTTCTGCTGATGCGATTGTAAGTAACATTGTAGGGTTTCCCTCACGCTACCGCCTCACCGACATTCCAAAAAAATAATAATAAAAATAAAACTAACTCGATATGCGCGCCGCTCCGCTCAGCCGGTCAGCGGTGCAAAGTTTGTCCCCCCCCCCCCCCGCTCCGCCGGTCGTCCCAAATCCAAATTCCTAGGGGAAACACTGCATTGGAATGGTTTCTCTCTCTCTGTGTGCATGTTCATACTTTCACTGTGTTAGTCACTTTTGTATTCGTTGCGTTCGCCTGTCTGCTAAGCTCAAAACAACCGCGCCTGGCTTGACGGAGGAACCAGAACAGCTGAGCATCTTTATGACAGTGCACTTTTACTTTCGCCCTCTGGGGGGAGCCTCGCTGGAAAATCAACCCCGGTTGCATAGTATACCTTTAAACATTGGAACCAAACAGGTGGCCGATGTCCAAGTACATAAGGCTTGTAGCCATGGGCTAATTTGCAGCCTTCGTCCCTGGTTAGGCTTTTAAAAGGCCTAACTGATGGACTTTGCTACAGAGAAATAAAGAGTTTCCTGTCCAAACAGGACACAGAAAAACTGCTGCATGCTTTTATTTACTATAGGTTTGATTACAGCGACAAAGTTGTTGGCATATTTATTTTATTCCCAGCTATCTGTTTGGCTTATTGAATGTCAGGTGATCTACCTAATTTAATGCATGAGATAATAAAGGGTGTGCGTGCTGCGACTATGGTGGGGGACAAATTTAGCGTTTTTTTTTCCCTGCTAAAAATGTCTTTACTGGCCAAAAGCCTGCTGCCAGGGTCCTGATCAAGACCTGGAAAATGGATCATATCACACCAGTTGTTCATCATTTTGGACAGGTGACCTTTAAGCCCCGATCAGGAGTCCACCAGCAGAAGAAGGCAGCCAATCTGCAACCAAAGAGGCATTAATAGGAGGAAAGTTCCCACATGCAAAGGCAGATTACAGAAAAAAGAAGGCAAAACATGGAGCCAGAACAAGCCCTAGGGCGGCAATTAAATGGTCTGGTTTCTTGTACAGTATGAACCATGCAGAGTCCTCAGCTTTTCAGAGAACTACTTACTCTAAACTCCCTGGAGGGAATATATCCCCCGTCTGGCCCCGCAACGCCTTGTGATCCCCCAGAATGAGCTGGAGGATGTTGCTGGGGAGAGGGATGTCTGGGTTTCCCTGCAGGACCTGCTTCCCCCATGACCCGAGTTTGGATAGACAGAAGACAAGTGATGCATGGACAAAGATATTTGGTATGCAAATCACTCCTCATGGATTAGGGCTCCTTACCAGGGAGAAGCACGCCCACCTCCAAGTTGCGCCTGAGCATGGGTGTGCTGATTGCTGGGAGGCCTTATTGGAAGTTATGATTTTTTTAAGATGCAGAGTATACCTCAGATACAATAGTCCTGGCTTAAAGGACAAGGAGGTATGATTTGATTAGGGATTGTGTGTGCAAACAGCAGCTAACAGGTTTTATAATGTCAAATTGTTACTCCTGTCTGAAGCTTCATGACTTTAGGTAAAACATTAGCCAAAGCTTTGAAAAATGTAGCAAAGTCTATCAGAAAGCCTTATGAACTATCAAAATCATTATTACGGATTATGAGAAGGTCTGGATGCTAAGGCCAGATAAAGCAAAACTTTTGTACAGTGCTGCATCTAAAAGGAAGAAACCAAACATTTTCTCCTGGGACGTTTATTCTGTTTATCGGTTAACAGCGGAAGGTCTCTCTCATCACGTTGCCTGTACTTGGTCCCTAAAAAACCAACTGCTCTGTCTCCCTCGGCTTTTAAAAGAACTGCTACCTGGTCTGGACCGAGTTTTCTCTCGCTTCCGTCCCCTTCTCTGTCTCTCAAGGTTAATACGTCCAGCTCAGAGAGCCGTGATTTTGTAGGGTCAGGAAGTCAGGGGGGAAGTCAGACAGTGATGGCTCCTGCAGATCTGAGAAGGAAAGGCCCAGTGGAAGCAGACATGGTTCATATGCCAAGAGAATAAAAAGAACAGGGGGGTCTTTACATTTAATGTAAGATATGCATCTTCTCGTTTAGTCTGCATTTTGTTTTTTTGGTCTTTATCTCTTTATAGGCCACAACTGATGGATGGATGGCCTTAGTAAAACCAGGGCAGGCACTTAGAGAGCGGGACAAGCCGAGCAAGGTTACCTGTCATCCGTCCCTGAAAACGGCACTTCGCTGTAGGAAGTGATGATGCTACTCAGCACTATGAAGGGATATTTACTGATTTTTACTTTTCTCTTAGTTTATAAAATGCATAAATAGTTCTGCGTATTTTCTGCTAAATTATCAAATTAGGAATTTTCCCCTTGGGTTAAATGTACCAAATATCTTCTGAAAAGAATCTTACTAAGAATCCCTGAAATATTTTTGGCTATCTTATGACATTTTATAAGGATAAAAGTTATTATTTAAGGTTTGATTTGTGGGTTTTGCTTCAAAATATTCAAATACTTTACAGTATGAAGATGTTTGTGATGAATAACAATCTAGACTGAAAAAAAAAAGGATTGAAGAAATGCAGTTTTTAACTAGGTTGACTTCTTTTTCTTTGGCTTATTTTTAAAAGAAAACATAATTCAGACTTGTCTGGGCTATTTATTCACTGGTTTTGAATTAATTCTGCGTGCTAAAAGTCTGATATTGACCCCAAATGTGCTCATTTGGAAGCTGTTATGATGCTGTTGCCACTAGATCAAACAGTTAAAGCATTAAAGCTCTTAATGCAGTTTAACAAGTGAAAAATACAACAAAACATACATCTTCTACATTCTAATGACAAAATAAAATGCTTGTTAGCATAGAATATGTAAAGGAAATACAACACGTCCTCACCTCCTATAGTCAGATGATTGTCTACTTAATTTCGTATCTATTTGACAGCGTAAACAAAAAAGCAGATGCTTGTATGTAATTGTACTCGTAAATTCAAACAGTAAGGGTTTAAATTTGAATCCTGTTTGCTGGTTAAATGTACTTTAACCAGGTCCACAGCATCACGGATCCTCTACCGTACCTGGGAGTAGGTGTAAGGTCCTTGTTAGCACATATGTGCTTTGTTTTATGCTGATTATGATTAAGAAAAAACCCCATTCATGGCACTGCACAATGTGAAGTAGCCCCTCCAGGAAGAGGAATGTTGTTATCCATGCCCACCATGAGAGGTTAAATCTGCTAGTGAAAATATATAGGGTTCCTGATACAGAGCAACCTTTTCATAAGTCTCTTGGAAACAACAGACAATATTATCCTGAAGAAAAACAACTCTGCAGCATTTAAAATTCATGTAAAGCTAAAGCAGACTGCAGATAAAAGACAGTTTGTGGAAAAATCCGTAAAAACCCTAAAATGTCTTTTTTCCGTGACTCCTCATACATATGGGCTCAATAAATGCAGGCACTGAGTTAATTATTCATGCTTTATTAAAGGTCAAGTTTTAGGCAGGTTGCTACAGTTGTTAAAATGTGCCTCCAGCACTAAAAGGAAGATGTGTGGTTGGTGTTTTATCAACGTGCTTTAAACACCACAGAAGCGTTACGTGTTCATAGAAACACGCCGCTAACCGCTAACGTTTGCAGCAGTTTGGCCAAGTTCAACCTTAACAAGAACTGAAAGAGTTAAAGGTTCACTTTAAACATATAAATGCTGAATTAACTGATGGTCCTGATGTGGTTCATCATAAAAAAAAAAAAATCAGAAATCAATTCTGGAATTAACTGTTTTGTTTATGTATATAAATTATTAAAACAATTACAACTAAAAGTCAGTTGATCTGTATGTTTGTTTTTCAATGTGGTGAACTGAATCAATAGAACAGAATAGAAATGTCCTTTATTATCCCACAGTTAGGAAATCCAACAGACATCAGAGGGAAATTCAATGATGAGAGGTAAAGTGATACATTAAAACCTCAAGAACATATATGACATGTAGTCATATTCAGTAAAATATTGAGAGATTAATTTATTTCAGTAATTCAGTTTATTGAGTGAAGCTCATTATTCCCCATTATTTACACACAGATTGATGTTTTCAAGCCTTCATTTCTGCTAAATAATACATTTAATATTAGAATATTACATCAAACCAATCGAAAAATACATTTCTAATACAGAAATGCAGTGCTTAATAAAAAAGTAGGTTTAATACATGCTGAAAGGTTGTTATTTTCAAAAGATGCTTTAAATCTGACATTCAAGCCACATCAGAACACACATACTAATTTACTGAATGACTGGTACATATTTCCCAAATATATTTTATAATAATTTTATAATCTTTAGATTTTTGTGTTTTCACAAATATATTAAAGGTTTTGTAAATCTTAACTTGTTTTTCAAAGAATCTCTGTCTTATGAAGGGTGATGTAGTTCAGGTTTGAGGGTTTTATGTGTTTTAATTTTTGAAAAAGAGACAATCACTGAAATAGCCGTTAGCTTAGCATCAACTTAACTTTAGCGTCATGGGTCAACTGCGGCGGCAGCCATATTGTCTCAGAGGTACTTAGAGGTACTTGTGCTCTGTTGACATGAAAATCCACGTCAGGGTTGATCAGTTTAATTACTTTAACCGTTTAATTATTTGGATTTTGAACTAAATATGATAAACTTCAGTTTGCATTCCTGAAAAACGAAATCAGAAGCTTTGAATAAGACACCAAAGTCATTGTCATCAGCCATATTTTAATGTAGTGCCTATGTTTCTTTATGTTGCACATTGGTTGTAAAGTGTGATTAATATAAGGGGTACTACTCCCAATTGAGGGGATAAAACTAAAAACTTTTGATGTAGAAATTAAATGTTTGTACTGTTATCCTACGGAGTTTTCAATTTGATAATTTGGTTTTCTAATAGTTTTTTTTGTCTTTATGAGTCAGATATTTCTGCATGAACAGATGTCTTATAAGATAAGATAAGATAGGCTTCATTGATCTCACAGTGGAAAAATTCACTTGTCTGACACGATTAGAGAGGGGATTTAAATTGATTAAAGGTGCCGGCTATGACTGCATATGCTTTTATCGTCCTGTCTACGTTGTGCAGAAATGACAGGACGCCTATGAAATATTTAAGCCGCTCGACTTGATGTGTGCAGCTGCTTCACACCTGATCTTTCTCCCGCCACACAGAATACATCAAGCGTATGCTAACAGTTTGGGTCATCTGTTTAAACTGCAGAACATCTGATGCTCTCCTCGTATCCTGGGCTGCTGCTGGCAGCTTCTGCTTGGCTCACTTCAGCTCCTCTTAAGGAGGAGGTCAGACGTTAGAGACCCTCTCCTCCGTTCCTGACATGTTCAGGGAGGTAGAGATGAGCTCAGTCCTCACTCAATGACACGGTGAGCAGCGTGTCCATAATCTGATGAGATTAAAGCCTAAACGGCAAACTAAAACTTATTTTATTGCCTATTAAAATGCATATAAACAATTACACAGGAGATGCTTGACTGGACAAGCAGATCAGCAGCAGAAAACCATCAGAACTTGTTCTCCACCCGTCTCTGGTGCTTGTGCCACCCTCTGCTGGTGTGCTACTCTGGGAGGTTAGCCGTTTTGCCTGCGTAAAAAAAATCCTGTAGCAATGAATCCAATTAAGACAATGTTTCGTATACCAGAGAAAAGGTAGACATGGGTCAATGTGTCAAAGTTTTTGCTCGCGCTAACTCCTCTCCGCCTGCATGCAGATATCTGGGTGGCCAGCCGGACAGAAACATCCCGACAGGCAACACTTTATCCATGAGTTCTCACTGTCGACGGCTAAACCTCAGCTTTCAGCGTTGAAGTATTTTTTATTCAAAGCAAAAAACCAAACTTGTTGGACAAACAGGCCGTGCAAGACTTATGTCTTAATTTTGTTTCACAGGCTCCCTGAAGGGGGTCGTCAACCAGAGTTAAAGCAGTCAGGCTAACATGAATTAGACAAAAGAGGTTAGAAAGTGTTAACTAAATCAAAATATTATACTTAAATGAAAAACGAAGTGAAATTGTGAATGAACAAATACAAAAACACACACACACACACACACACACACACACACACACAAGTGAGTGAATAAACAGACAAGCGACTTTCAAAGCAGAGCAATCCAACACTTCCCTTCCCAAACCCCTGACTCCTAAACCAGACATCACCGCGATAGGACAATAAAGGTTGCCATATTTGTTGAAAAAAAATTCTACTTGCAATTAGTGGCATATCTTATTTTTTTCAAGGTGAAGTGAGTCTGTTAACCCAGTGAGCCACATCTGTAATCCAGGAATGCCTTTTGCCTTCCAAAGCTGCTGGATATGTTTCTTTGCAACAATCAAAGCACATAAATATGACCTCTCTGTGCATGTCATAGTCCCTTAGCCTCTTTAGAAAAGCCAAACATAAAGAATGTAGGACTTGGGTCAATCTTAAATTTTAATACAGCGGTTGCAAAATCTTAGGCGATGATAAAGTCTGCTGGCTTATCTTTAATCGTCTGCATAGAAACCCTTTCTGGCCTTCTCCTGTACGTGTATAAAAGCCTGATCAGGCAAACCACACACCCAGCTTTCCTGAAACAGAGAAATGTGTATATTCTTTAGTTTTAAGTTAGTAGCTGTTTGAATTCACTCACAAACCCTGAAAGGTAGGGCTGCAGGAAGTTTAAGTAAACCAGGGAAACAATTATCAAGATCAAAATTAGTTAAAAATCAGATCTTTCTAAAAAGGATGGCCAATAAGTTTTTGTGCATTGAATACATTGAATTTCATAGTCTGTTGTCTCCATAATCAATCCAAGATCAGATCCATTGATCACATCAGTCCTTGAAAAATCAAAGTTTGAGACTTCTTATGTAACACACATTTTAGAAAATTATTAATTTATATACTCTAGCCAACGTGTGATGAGGAAAACTTTGCAATGGCTTATAATTTCTTGTTTTATTATTATTATTATTATTATTATTATTATTATTATTATTATTATTATTATTAAAAGATCAAGCTAGTTTGAAATCCTGATTAAGTAGTAGGACAACCGTGTCATCAGTAAAATGTCCAATATGGATCTTCTGTAATTTAGCGGACTGTTTCCACGCAGATGGAGGGACACCACGAGGGCCACAAGTTAAACTCCCGAGGAAGTTTAATGAGCTTGAAAAGGAGATAAAATTTGTTCAGCCTTATAAATCTTTGAGAAACTTGGACGCCTTTATTTTTCTCTCTCTCTTCTAGCTTGAAAAGGTTTTTAATAGTAAAATCCTATCGAATGTTCAAAGAGGGAAACTGTTTACTCACTGATAAACATCTGGGACGCACATAAAAAGGCGCCCAGCTACACAGGCTGGGAAATGCTGATGCAATCTTTAAAATGTTCTGCATTTTAGGATTTTATCATGTGTTTCAATGTTAGATGTTGATCTTAAAGCCAGAATATTGCTGTGATAAACGCAGTGTTGTTGAAAACTGAACTATATCTCTGAACAGCAGAGTAGAGATGGAGAATGATAAGAATTAAACCAATGCATGAAGTGTTGCGGATTTTTTAGACTTTCAGGGAGAAGCCTGCAGAGGTTTTAAATAGAGCAGCTCCACTGCTTTATGGTTTCCTGGATTTCTTCTCTCCCGTGTGTATTTTAACCTCCAGTAAGACAAAAGAAGCCAACCGTAATCAGAATCCATTATTTAGGCCGGGGTTGCATTGTTAATCACGGCTTTGATCAGGGAGAAGCCCGACACTGTTCAGCGGGAGAAAACTTAAACTTTAAATGCAGCAGATCTTTTAATTATGAACAAAGGTATTTTGCTCAATAAGGAGGAACAAAGCCGGTGATATTGAATACATAAATGATAAATGTGTCTTGAATTATAAACCATTTATTGTATGAATTATTAACCACAGCACTGTTTTCATCTGGGGATTTTGAGAATAAATTCGATTCGAGTCGTACTTTCGTTTTAAAAAGAGTCAGTTTTTAGATGTGAGGTACAGCGCGGATTGACCCGACTCCACCGCGTTCTGCGTGGCTCGGTCACTTATTGTGCGTCGCAAAAGTTTTAACGCTTTATATTCCTTAAACATTTTGTCATCAAAAGCCTCAATGTATTTTACTCAGATCTTAAATGTAAACCAACAAAAATGTAATGCATAACAGTGAGGTGGATGAAAAACAATATATGGTACTTATTATTTTAACAAATAATAATCTGAAAGATGCTTTCCCTACAGTAATGGCTACAATACATGTTTTTCCCACAAATCAAGCTCAGTGACATACTGGAGTGCTACTGTGAAGTTTTATTTAGGACTGGGCTTTGACTGGGCCATTATACGACATAGATATCCTCTAATCTAACCCTAATTTATTGCAGTTCTGGCCGTGTGTTCAGGCTTGTCGTCCTTATCCGCCTTGTGTCTTGCTTCTTTGTGGAATTTGTCGCTCTCTTCTTTATATATTCAGTCTTTGGTTACAGTCAGAGGAGGGTAGAGTAGCCAAATATTGTACTTGAGTAAAAGTAGCACTACTTCAACAGTTCTTTACTCAAGTCAAAGTAAATAGATGTCAGTGAAGAAATTACTCAAGTAAAAGTCAACAACATGGCTACTCAGGTGCTGAGTAACTAATCAGAACATCTGATGATTTAATATCTAAAAATTCTGTAATCAGACAGACAAAAAATATAAGGTTACGTGCAAATTCTGGTATTTTAAACACAAAAGATACACTACAAACAAAAAACACTTTTCTAAATAATTTTTTTAACATTAAACTTGAAAGCAATACTTACAGCAGTTAATGTATATATAGTATGTTAGGACAGTGCAAAGTACTTCCAGTAATAATATCTACTATTTACTGTACGTTCATTTGACCTCCTAATGGTTAAACGAGCTCAGCAGATAGAAAATAACGTTAAAATAACAAAGCTTGTGTACAAATAAAAAGTCTCACTAGATTTTTGGTTTGAGATTTTTTTTCTCTCTGCTGCATTTCTGGTTAAAACTAATCAGTTATTTATTAATGAAGTTACTCACAGTAGGTCGAGTAGCCAGAAATTTTACTCAAGTAAGAGTAGCGATACTTGAGTATTAATATGAGTCAAGTAAAAGTAAAAGTACAGCGCAGTAAAACTACTCCTGAAAATGTACTCAGGTAAACGTAACTAGTTACTACCCACCTCTGGTTGCAGTTATCCTCTGTAGAGCTTACTTCCTGTTTTCGAGGCATCTGTGCGGTTTACTTCATGTTTTCCCGTTGCTCCTGTCTTCTGGTCACTTTTTGGACTGAAGCTTGATTATTTGCTACGACGGGTTGTGTTTCAGCTCCGTTGTTCTCAACCACCTCCTCCTCGTTTAGTCATCACCCCCCCCCCCCGCCCACCTTAAATCTCTGTTTTTTAGCTCTAGGTCAGATCCTCCTGTTTATGCCACCTTTGTATTTGCGCTGCTGTCGTGTATTTTTAAATGAATTTTACTTTCCTCTATAAGGAAAGAGTTTATCTTTCACCTGCCTGCCTCCTCTGTGCGTTTGGGTCGCCCACTTCATCATTATGCCACTGAACCTGCCTCCTCATCTTAAGCCTAGGCAACGTCTAACAGATTCCCCTCTTCGTCGCATCATCTTCTGTAAGCAGCGCTCTGTGAATTTGAATTAGTTAAGTCTCAAAAACAAATTCATTGTCCTATTATTTGTGTCTGCATCCAAAGACTGGTGTGAATTATTTTAATATGAAATGTTTTATGGCCGGCTTTTGTTGTCATTCAGACTCCTAATCTGTTGTCTTTGCTTTGGTAATTTTAGTAACGTTTAAACTTATTATTATATAAACCATTGATTCAGAGTTGTGTTTGCACGGCTTTTGCTTGTTTTTCATTTAAATGAAGTCTTTTATTGCCCCATTGTCCCCTTTCCCTTCAGAGGTCCTGCCTTTTGGCCGGCTGCAGCTTTATTTATTAATTTACTTACTTATTTATCTATTTACGCGTGTAATGTCTGCCAGTGTAGCATTAAGAGTTGCTGTCATAATGCCAAAGAGAGCACAACAAATTTACTTTCACAGGTGGAGCATTACTGCTTTTGCCATAGCCCCCCGCTTGATAAATATGCATATTTCTGTTCCTTTCCAAATACATGGAAGTGTGCAACCAGATGTAGACGTAGAGGTATGGAAACGAGCACAGCGTCGCGGTTATGGCTGAAATTGAAAGCCTTGTCCTCAAACCATTTCCTAGACAATTTCTTGGCAACAGCCTCATCAGGCTCTCTGAAGAGACTGCAGCAGGACGAGGCAGCAAGGCCACTTTAATTCTCTCTGAAACAAAGGAACCAGGAATGAGTTGTGCAGAGCCACTTAAGGGCTCTGGGGTAAAAATGGGATTTGTGACCTGCTGCAGTGGTGTCACAGCGCTGTGCCCTGATTGACTGTCAAGAAGCAGGTAGGTGAGGGAGGGAAGGGCACGAGGGAGGAGGGATGGCTGCTGCCGCCGCTGATGATGGAGACCACCAGGACCTCATTAGAACCACATTTCATCAAACACCACCGCTCTCGCTTTTTCCCTCTACCTCTTTCTCCTCTATACTCTTCTTTTCATTTCCTGCCTTTCATCACTTCTTGCCGCTCCTTCTGTGGTCTCCTCACAACTCCTCTCTTTCCGCCGCACTTTCAGGTCTCATTAACGGCACAGTTCTGTTAATCTTCCACCACGTCAAAGTCAGGGGATGATAATGATATTGGCACATCCTCCTACCGCACATCTGCTGCCACCATATTCATTTGTTTTTGTTAATGCCAAGAAAATGGAAATTGGTCAGAGCTGTAGGAATGTAAATATCTGCCTGGTTTCTGCTGGGGTGGTATTTCAGGGCACGTTAAAGGGCTCCAGTGTGCATATCATTGCTCTCAGTGTAAAGGTCTGCATAAAAAGCGTGGGGGGGGGGGGAGAGAAAACCCGCCCCCAGACATGTGCAGACATGCAAAGCAAAACCTGTAGCTGCCTCAAACATACCAACACAATGTAGAGCAGCTCAACATACATAAATAGTGCCGCGATAATGATTTATGTGCATGCAGAGGAGCAAATGAGGCCACACACCTTATGAAAATTTCATGTAAGAAAAATGCAAGAGGGAATCGGAGGCTGGAAGTTTGAGGATAAAAGTGGGTGTAAAAAGAGCACAACAAGCAAGATGTCACAATAGATGAGATTTAAAACAAAAAAAATGTGCCGCGATCCGCAGCTGCTTGTGGTTTGGTTCCCACTTGTGTTTGTTTTTAGTTCATTTTAGTGTTATTAGTGTCTCTCTACATTTATTCATTCTTTTATGCGAATGCTAGTTCTTTTTTGTGTCCTGTTCTGTGCATTGTGGTTAGTCTCTTTTAGTCTTTAGCGTTTTGGTTTAGTTAGACCCTCAGTTCCTCCAGAGCCCATTATATCTGCGTTCTGCTGATTGTGGACCTGGTCTCCATGTTACTCATCACGTCTCCGTAGGGTTTAAGTATCTCAGTCATTTGCTGCTGGATTACTCGTTTGTTGTCTCCCCGGTTCCAGTTATCTGCTTGTGTGTTGTAAGTTTCCAATTATTAAATCATCCATTCCCAAACTCCATCATCCATCTGCCCGTTTCCTGTTGCCATTTGCTTCCTCATCAATAAACCACTAACATAACAAGAAGTGTCACGACTGTAAAACCTCTGATGATTAGATTATCATGAGACGTTGTAATGAAATGTCAAAACACTAAAGCAACATTAAAACATGTAAACCCTAAAATAAATCAGAATAGGACCTACAAACCTGCCACTTTCAAAGTAAAGGTTCATTTTCATGCCTAAATCTGGAACTGTATGTTCAGAAGCCAACGAAAAGATCCCCGATCATCTAAAACTCCCACAGTTGCATCAGTAATCAGGGGGTATAGAAGAAACCATAGATCCATTAATCAGAAGCGCAGTTGCCATCCTCGGAAGATGGCTGAACAGGCAGCGAGTGGCTTTCACAATCTGAGGAACAGATTGGCAATCAGAGGAAAGTTTCTGGGACACATCCGATGGTGTGAGGGACACGGTGCTGCATTCAGTCCACTAAAACCCACTGTGGATGAAACTGAAGACTAGAATCTGTGAGAGACAATGCAAAGACGCAATATACCAAAATTACTTGGTCTGAAATCCCAGCATGAATGTTCAGATGGGTAATATCAGATACTGACCAATGGAAACATGTAATTACCGAAGGAAACATCTGTAGAGATGGGTCCTTTTTATATTAGTGTGGTTCACACGCAGACCTGAAACGTCTATGTAAATTATTTAATTTGGTAGCCCATCTAGAACAGAACAAAAGGGTATAAGCATAATGGATGGATCGCTCTGTTACACATTAATAATTTGTAAAAGTGTGGTGCATAGTCGCATCTCAGAAATTCCACATTCACTCACCAGTTACACGCGTTCAATGATTGTTTTCACAAATACACACTCAGCCAATCACATCAGCTACTCAATTTGACATTTGGACGTGGAGAAGAGGACCAGTGGGTGTGCATATATGAACAACTGCAGCAGAATATATAAAAGAGCTACTCAAATGCTGCAGCAATGACCAAATAACAATGTTACTTAATCTCAAACTTCCTTATGCAGACGCTCTGTCTGCACTGATGAAGATTTACTTACTTCAGTGTGTGGCAAATAACCTCTTGGGGGCGCTCACAGACAGTGATTATTAAAGGAGCACAGTGTAGCCAGGATTTCTGCAGACGTCTGCCCCCTCTGGTGACAAGTTGAAATAACATCAGGGTTCTGCACATGCATAGGCGAAGAGGAAAAACATCTTTTGTTTAGCGGCATAATGTCTTCTGAGGTAAGAAAGTTATAAATTTAGAAGTTAGTCTCGCTAATGCATCAATTTAAAACGGAGACGCAACAAATTATTGAGGTGAATGAGAGCGTGCAGCGCGTCACCCACGCGTATGCCCAGAGGATTTGGGCTGAATCGCTCTGTCATGAACTGACTAATCCAGACTTTAGCGGCAACTGAGGTAAATAGTGCATAACTCATTTTACATCTTGGGCAATTGAATGGGAAAGAAAATAAACAATATTGAACTTCAAAACTTGCACTGTGCACCTTTAAGTAAGCAAACAAAAAATTACATACCTGGTCATGATCCAGTAACACACTTTTAATTTCACAGCCTTCATTGCAATATAGACTCTATGCAACAAAGCTAATCCATCCTAGAGGTGACAGGCCCCATTGTTTTTAGATATGCCATACTATACGTAGCAAGTTATGTGTTCGATATAACAATAATGTGTGGCATAATGTTGTTCCCACAACTGCTTGGGTGCAGAATTCTGTAGGTTAGGATGTTTTAACTACATTCCCATGCTGTGTGCCAAATATTCAACCAGTTGCAAAGACTTTCACTGACTTTGTTCCCCGTAACTAAAACAGCTTAGTGAACAAGAAGCTAAAGCACATGGAGAGGATGGAAACGACAGAACAGTGAGGAAAATGTTGCTTCATGGCAAGCTATGTTATTATTGAATGATTAAACAGTAATGTAATGAATGCATGTTTATTATAGTGCAGCCCTTATCTGAACTCTGTAAAAAGGTTGACAAGCATTGATGTAATAAAGGCTTAATAAGCATTATTATTCATGTAATGTCTTACATTTACATGTGATTTGGGAAATATTTGATGAGAGAAATGAAAAATAAACTCCAGTTGAAGCTGGTGCACAAATATGCAAAATGCATTTTTTATTTGCAAGAAAAATTTGTTTTTCCACAAAAATAAATGTTTGTTCCAGCGCTTACATTCAAACCGTGTCATCATACATGTAATAATTTATATTCAGCAGTGTGGCTTTCCTCCGTTGGATGTTTTCTGTGTTGAAAACGGCTCTGTTCATATTTAAATCAGCACCGGGATGAGAGGTTTTTGGGATAAACACACACATTCCTCTCCTGTGTGTGTGAACGGGAGCGAGATTTAAGGTGAATCCTTTGTAAGACCCCGGGGCTTCCACCACTTGCAAAGCAATATGACAAGCAACATATACCCTGGAGGCTGCGTCGCAATCTGTTTGTCAACAAAGCGATTTCTGCTTCAAACCCGCAGCAAGGCATTTCGCCAAAGTTCTCCAAAGTGTGTTTTTTTTTTCTTCTCTCTGCCTCTTTGCATATTTCTGTGTAAACTCCAGCTCAACAGAAATAAACACAATATGTTTAAATTACATAAAAGGGTAAAATGTATAATTTTTTTATGTGAAGGGGGGAAATACAGGTTTGGAACCATATTTATTGAATTTCTAGCTTATGTTTCAAGGGAATGAATGTTTTGCTTTGTTTCTTTCTCCTGTCCACCAATCAGCCTCTCAGGATGCACTGCCACACCTGCTCCCTGGTGACCAGCTCGGGTCACCTGATCGGAGGAGGCCGGGGAGAGGAGATCGACGGGGCCGAGTGCGTCATCCGCATGAACGACGCCCCCACGGCCGGGGCGTACGGCCGAAACGTCGGCCGCCGCACCTCCCTGCGAGTCATCGCCCACTCCAGCATGCAGCGGGTGCTGCGCAGTCGCCACGAGCTGCTCAACGCCAGCCAGGACGCCGTGTTCATCTTCTGGGGTCCCAGTAACTACATGAGGCGCGACGGCAAGGGCCTTGTGTACAACAACCTGAGGATGATGAATCAGGTGCTGCCCAAGCTCAAAGTCTACATCATCTCCTGGCAGAAGATGCAGCAGTTTGACGAATTGTTCAAGAAGGAGACGGGCAAGGACAGGTGAGCGCTAGAGTGCATTCCGGAGTAGAATGAAGATTATTTTAGCTTTGTACTATTTGAAAAGCCCAAGAGCCCCATGTGTGCACACACACACACAAAATATATTTTTGACGCCCATTTTGGCATGAACAAAAATGAACGTTGTGTCAGTTGACAATTTAAAAAAAAATACACAAAGTACTGAAACTCACCCAAATCCAATGAAATACAAGAAGTGGCGGACATATTCATTCTGCCAACAGATAACTGTGAAGGTAACTTTTAGTGTATTGCATTATTTTGCAGACCGGGTAGCGTCCACTTTATTGGGTTTCGATACCTGTGAGTATGATAACTACCATCAGGATATTTATCCGCTGTTTACAACATTATCTTGTCTCTCACTACACATCCACACAGCATCAGTCACAGCTCCACATAAAAACTATTGTTAATAGCTCTGCTGTTTTATTCTTACCTTTCTTCTTCTTGGTATAATGTGGTCTTCACTTCACTGCAAAAGTGAGCTAAAAGTAAGTAAAATGATCTTGAAATGGGTGCATTTTTCCTCGATTTGAGCAAGTAAATAAGATTGTTTGCCAATGGAATGAGATTTTTGCACTTAGAGTAAGAACAGTTCATCTCCATCATCTTATTTCAAGTGCAGGATGTGTAATTGTCTAATCTTAGGGGTAGAAAATACTCATTCCATTGGCAAATAGTCTTATCTAGCTGTTCAAATCAAGGGAAAATGCTTTTCATTTCAAGAAGATTTTACTTACATTTAGTTCCCTTTTTGCAGTGTTAATATTCTCGGCTCCCGTTGCTCAACAACAGAGACACTGGTACCTGTGTTATCTTTTGTCTTCTATAAAGCAGACCCTTTAGTTAGTAGTGTCACCAAGCTTTCTGGGTTAGTTACCAGTACCGGATGATGTGGAAGCAGACTGGACTCAGAGCTGGGCTTTTGGGTCACCCCGTGGTTCAGCAGGACTCTTATTTTTTCCCAACGCTTCAGTACAAAACACCAGCCGGCACTTCCTGCCTAATCTATGGCAATCCTCGAGGGCCATTTAACCAGCATGTAATGGTTCGGAAAACATGTTTCTACACAGCAATGATGAAACCGAATTTTATTTACGCTTGTCCATTCTAAAACAGTGCACAACAAATATAATAATCTTGATATTATTGATCTTACAACAGTAAGTTACCCAAAGAGTCCTGATTTATTGCGTGTGTGTTAAAGAGTCTGATGACAGAGGGGGAAAAGGACCTCCGGGAAGCAGCTTATGAAGCTAACTTTCTGTGCCACCACTGAAATATAGTTTCAGTTTTATTTAACTCAAGGAGCAACGAAGGAGTTTGAGCTTTTATGGCCTAAACCTGTACAAAGAAACAGAATCACATGTAGGCCCATACATTAACGTAACACGCCTCAAAATGATGAAAACAGCCTCAGTTAGATGGAAACTGTAACTATTCCTCTGTGTTTGTCACGTGTAGATGTAGCTAAATGCGCTTTGAAATGTGTGGCGAGGAGCACAAAATGCACGTAAATTGTCTAAGAGGCTCAATGCAAAGTGCTTTACATGATTAAAATATAGGAAAATAAAACAGAATAAAAGCAAGTAGGGATAGTATGTAGAAACAAAAAAAGAACATTAAAAACAGTAAAACAGTTTAACTAGAACAGTCAAAGGCAATTTGAAACAAATGTGTTTTTAATCTTGATTTAAAAGATCTCAGGCTTTCCACACTTTTACAGTTTTCTGGAAGTTTGTTCCAGATAAGTGGAGCATAGGAACTAAATGCTGCTTCTCCATGTTTAGTTCTGGTTCTGCAGAGCAGGCTGGAGCCAGAAGACCTTAGTGGTCTGGAGGGTTGATACACTGATAACAAGTCTGTGATGTATTTAGGTGCTAAGCTATTCAGGGATTTATAAACTAACATAAGGATTTTAAAGTCTATTCTCTGAGATCCAGGGAGCCAGTGGAAGGACTTTAGAACTGGTGTGATGTGCTCTACTTTCTTAGTCTTAGTGAGGACGCGGGCAGCAGCGTTCTGGATCAGCTGCAGCTGTCTGATCCACTTTTTAGGCAGATCTGTGAAAACACTGTTGCAGTAATCAATTCTACTAAAGATAAACGCATGGATTAGTTTTTCTAAGGTGGGATCTAAGGTCACATGTCCATAAATAGCTGCATAAAGTTGTGCATAACTGTAGAACGGTGGCAGCGGTGCACATCCCGGTGGAAGAATGCGACAGCAGCGTGTTTTCAGAGATACTACTGACCTGCTGGCACATGACGAGTGGCTTATTTACCTGTTCAGATTTCCCTGGGGAATAATTTTTTTAATTGGCATTACAGAGAGAAACCAGGAGGAACCGCCCGTTGCCGGTGCCGTTTCAAGTTCTGACTCCGCTGCTTGTCTTTGCAACCGGAGCTTTTCAGAAGGAGTTGACCGTCACGTCGCGTAGTTAGCAACCCTGAGCCGTCCCTAGCCTGCCTTCTGGGACTCTCAGCCTCATCCATGTTTTTCAGATACATAAAAGCGTCTCAAACCGTGGCTTATTTGTAGTGAGGAGACGATTTCCAAATGTATTCACTGCAAAAAAGGGAAGTAAAAGGAAGTAAAATTTTCTTAAAATTTTTATATTTTTCCTTGATTTCAGTAGCTAAATACAACTATTTGCCAGTGGAATGAGAATTAAATTATTCCCCCAAAATATGATAATTAGACATCCTGCACTTGAAATAAGATGATGGAGATGAATTGTTCTTATTTTAAGTGCAGAAATCTTATTCCATTGGCAGATAAGCTCAAATCAAAGAACCTCACCCCTCCCCGGACACTCGGCAAGGGCCCGGTCAGTCTATCAAAAGATATGCCTCTGGGCGGAGTTCTTCAGACACCATCTTACAATTAGCATGGACGGGTGGACTCCGGGTTATATTACGTGAGCATTATGATAACGCTTGGAATTGCAGTAATAATAAATATATGCTAATTATAAGTGTTTTGTCTCTTATAATTGTTTCCTTCCTTTGCTGCCAAATCTCTGAATCGGGTGAGGCGGGCCGTTGTGAATGAAACAGGAAAAACTAGAGGCCGTCTTAACACATGGCTTTGTAAGCTTCTCGTAGTGAATGTATTTTAAGACAGCAGATAAACAAAATGCTGCTTCCTTGTTAAAGAAAAAATATATGAAAAAATAAATCAGCCAAGGTATCAAGAGTTGAGTTGTGGGACCTCCACAAGTCTGTTTTATCCTCTGGTACAATTTCCAGGTACCTGAAGGTGTTCTTGTTCTCTTTATCTATGGCGCTACTCATCTACTTATCACCCGGAGTTAAATATACTAGGGTTTTGCAGTATATTAAAACAAAACTTTTACAGAAAAGCAACAACTATCCCTACTGCTATACCAATTTTAAATAATGCAGGTAAGATCATTTTATCTGTCGTTTATGAATTTCTTTTTCGGTCAATGCATTCTGGATATTATTGCTGTTTTTATAGAGTAATGGCATTAAGATAACAGGCTGATACAAGCTGGTATATTTGTTGAGCCATTTTCTCAGGTAGTCTGGAGCTCGCCAACTTTTGTTTTAAAACAGTGTTACCTTAGCAGGCGTGTTTGGTGCCACTCCTTTAGTTTCCACATCACAACTGTCTGTGTTTTGCACGATCAGAAATATTTTCACACATCTGAGTTTATCTTTATTTGTAAGGGAAAAGTGGAGCTACCTTCTTTCAGCCAGCTGGCCTGCAATGTGCAGAAAGCGTTTGTTCAGGGCCAGTGCGCCTCATTCACTCCGGCATTCACTCTGCAGTCTCATTAGAGGGATTTTCAACTACCGAAACAGTATGGTGGACAATTTTATCGCTTTAAGCCTCAGTAAACCTCAACGCACTTAATGCATCTTCTCCTTTTGAGAAGATGCATGATGAAAATATTGGAAAAATGGGGTTTTAGAGACGCACATCTCTATCCGTGTTGCTTCACGTATGAAAATTTCTGCACAGGATGTTTTATTCAAGCTCTTGATTTGCTTCTCAGTCTCTGTTTAAAGAGTGATTATGTCCACAGGGAATGCCATTTTGTTCGAAAATGTACCCGTCTAAAGTTCATACATAATAGCTATATATTATTTAGCTTTCTATAATAAGTAAAAATCTACCCATAAAAGTCACCGTTGGCATGCAGCAAGAACGTCACGGGTGGAACTGTTGGTAGTTTGCATGTGTGGGTTATCTCAGGTACTACACACACACACACACACACACACACACACACACACACACACACACACACGGCAGAAAAAAGACAGTTGGGTTAAATGGTCGCTCTAAACATGTGTGTCTGCTTTGTTGTTCTGCTCCATCCCCGTCTTGTCCAGAGACCCACGCCCCCCCCCCCCCCAAAAAATCATAAGATTGCAGCCAATCCACTTTCGCAAGTAATTTCAAATTTCACAAAGGAGGTGCTCACGTTTTCTCCTGCTGGGTTTCCACAGTAAGATGGCTTTGCGAGCAATGAGGCAGAGGTATGGTTGGGTTTGAAGCGCTAAGCCTAAAATTGTCCCATGATTCCACGCTAATGAAATCTCAGCTGGGAATATCAATGTGCTTCTCTGCCCATAGATCATCCTAAATGTTAAACACTGGAACTTTTTATAACTCTAATGCCATCATTTACGGCAGCTCATCTGCGCCTGCTGTGCAAGCTGCTGGTGTACTGTGACCTGACTTAATCCTTTTCCAAACACATATTTATCTAACTATAAGCTTCAGGGATTACAGTGTTGACTATGATCCAAACAGTCTCTTTCCCCCCCTGGACATCTGACTGGCTAGTCCAACAGAGTCAGGTTATTTTGATGAAAGACACTTAGAATCAGTCCATATTGCAGTCTGATTTTGCCACATTTTCTTTATTGTTTAGAATGATTGGCTAATTCATGTACCAACCACCTAATACCATTGATTGTATTGCAAAAAAGAGCTATAAGGATTTTAAATAGAGCTGCTCACCACTGAGTTGTTTTTCCAAGTCTGGTCTTTTAAAAATTAAGGATTTAGTTAAATTATGAGAATGTATGAAATGGAATGTAAAAGCATCTAGAATGTATAATTCTATTTGTCAAACCTTTGCTCAGGGCATGATGTGCCATTCTTTGTTTATTATGAACTGAGAATAGGGCGTAGGGTTCAACCTACTCCTGTTCTTACATGGTATGACGTGATTTTTGTATACAACTGAGACCTTGTTTTGTGTAATGATAATTTAAAGGCATTACCATGAAAAGAACAAATAAAATGAATGAATGGATGAAAAAAAAAGATACGTTAATAGTAAAAGTACTCATTTGTGACACTAATTAAAGAGTGGATGGACGGATAGTCATTGACATGAATGGAACGTGACCTAAGTTTATACTCTTGGTGAATACAGGAGAAAAGAAGGCAGTGCTGTTGCCTTGTAGCAAGCAGGTTGTGGGTTCAAATCCTGGCCTGGGGGGTTTTCTGCATGTTGTCCCTGTGCTTGCACGGGTTCTTTCTGGGTACTCCGGCTTCCTAAAACATGACCAGCATAATTGGTTCCCACGCCCCATCCGGCCATACAAGGAAAAACGGGTGTGGACGATGGATGAATGGTTGTTTCTTCTTCCTTGAGGTCAGATTGGCAATTAAATCAGCGATTTGGAGCGGTCCAACCAGAATCTTAAAAAGAATCCTCATGAGGAGCTAAAGATTAAGGTGATGGCCAAGAGGTCTGGTAAACTCTAAGCTAATCATCAAACTGTTAAAATGGGAGTTGCAAAATATTGCTTTACAATTATAGGGAGGGTTTGCTTCCTGTGACGGCAGTAATTATTTTTCCATCGATCCCTAGGAAGACACGCTGCTTTTAGTCATATTTAAGTACAAACGTGTTTATTTGATCGACCTTTAACATTGTTTTCTCTTTTGAGAGGTACCTGTCTCATTTAATCAAACACAGACTTGTTGATTGACTGAAGTAGACATTTAAATCTGCCAGCGGCGTGAATAAGCTTGGGCTAAACTGTGTGTGCCAGAGTTGGAAGGTCCCCGGTTTAATGAGTCCAAGCTGAGTTCTTTGTCTGGTGGCCATTAATGCCTAATGAATCCCTAACCGTCCACACACACGCTGTGTTTGTCTCTTCCTGTCTTTATCCGGGCTTTTTGTCTGGAGTATCATTGGAGATTGGATCTGAATTGGGCTTAAGACAGATGCCAGGGGAGGAACATGCCAAGCGGAGGATTTAGAGACTGATTCAGACATCCATCCCTTAGAATCTGTGCCTGCAATTATGGGAGCAGCTTACAGTGAGAAGGCAGCTTCTGTTACTGTTATTTACCGGTTTTGTTCTTTGTATTTTAAGGCTGTAACGTCTATTTCTGCTCTGTGGAGAGTTAAATCACAAGCCTAACGGTCTTCTAATGTATGGCTACATTTAAAAGAATCCATTTGTATGCAAAAACGTGGCGCACTTTCATAAAGCTCATTTTAACTAGCTTTACAAAATGAACAAATGGCAGATTTTCTGAATAATCAACTGTGCAATCGTCGACCCTGCAAGCTTATAATTGTAATCATGGGCTATGCCATTTCAGGAAGGGTAATTACAATAATGTGGGATGATGTCACATTCACCAAATGCATCAATAAATATATAGAAGTTAATCACAAAGCCAGAACAATGCTGGAAAGCAGGTGTCTCTCTGCGGCCTTTGTGTTAAATTACCAGGACAGAATGAGACTCAACCGGTAATTAAAGACAAATTAGCTTTTAAAATATGTGCTTTTTCTCCCCCCCCCCCCAGCTTGTGATTTATGGGCCCATAATGGTTTATAACCAACAGCACTAATGTGGCGCGGCACGCAGCAGGAAAATGTGCAGGGATTCACGAGTGTTCAGTCACTCAAAGCACGTCAGGCAGGAAGATTTTAAAGCAAATCCATAAAAGTAAAGATGTGGTGATTTACGAGAAAAGGTGGGAATCGGGTAAAAACAACTGGCCCCGACAGGCAGAAATGGATCCCCTCAGCTCTTCTTTGGAACGGACGCATTCAGTATCCAAAGCAGTGTGTTTGTAAGCGTACGCTTAAAAACACCTGAAACAGCCCACAAAGCTAAATAAAAAGCTTCATGTTAAACGAGAATAATTTGACACTTTCTCAAGGAAACTTGCTCTGACTTCCATCAGATGTGATGTGTGTGTGTGTGGGGGGGGGGGGGGGGGGGGTAACCTTTAAAGGCCACACACACCCACATGTTTTAGGCTTTTTTTGACTGATGAGGCTTCTGCTCAGATTGATGGTGGGCAAACATTCACAGAGACTGAATGAAATGTCAGTGATTTCCTTGACATGCAATAGAAATTATGACGGTGCGCGGACGAAAACACGTGTTAGCGTTAAACGAGGCGGAGTCACTTATGACAAATTATTATTTAGAGTAATACCAAAGCTGGGATGGACTGCAGCTATTTTCTTCATTTTGCATATTGCTCATTTGTTTTGTCTGAATTAGGAGCAAAGACACAATACATGTGTGATAATGAGCATGAGGCAGGGGCAAAGATCAAGCTGAAGTGGGCGAGGTTAAATCTCTGGGGTCGGCCATCGAAAACGATGGACAGTGTAAAATAAAGGAAGTGGAGAGGAGGGAGGAGTGTCGGCCGGGATGTTGGACTCCAGGACTGAAAGGGACAGTCTATAGGGCAGCGGTTAGGAGGCTGAGCCAGAGGAGGCGTTTCTATGGTGCCTGACTTCCTGGTGAACTCACCAGATCCTCCAGATTTAGGATTTCATTAACTCTCATGGGAACTGGCAGAATAAAATGAAAGGAAACTCAGGAACGGAAGAAAAGATTGCTGCAAATAATGAGCAGAATAAAGGCGAAGGATGTTAAGGGACTGAAAAGGCTCTGAATAAACAACAGCAAAAAAAAAAAAAACTCTTACTAATGGTTCTATTTTTGCCCCTGTGGAGTGTGAAATAGTGCAGCAGATGAAGCTGTGATCAGACGGAAAGCGCGCTGCAAGTCAAGTACAATTTGAAAAGCGAAAGAAAAACGAAGGAGTTCAGATGAGTAATCAACCCTCGACTCAGCCGTAATCATTTCAGACACTCGGGTCAAACTGGCTGGGCACGAACCAGGCGTCGTTTACATAAACCAAAGAACAACTCTTCCAGTATACATTTCAATTTAAGTTATGTTTTCATAGGAGACCTTCGGGCTAATATTGTTCAGGAGGAATTGCCTTTTACACTAATTACACCGAACCACACCTTCAAATAACCTTCATCTCCCACCGAAGCATGAGTAGAAGGAAAGAGATTTCAGCTGATTGGAGGAGAGAGCAGAGAACATGCAATAAGTCGGTTTGCTTTCTTGATTAATTTGAAAATGTAAAAGCTTAATTGCCTGGACAGTTCCACATGAACTATGCTTTAATAGAAATAAGATTTTAAGACTCGGGGATCAAAACTAAACTCCTCGTTAAACAGGTGCTTTGGCTACATTTGAAATACCAAGCGTGTGTAAAAAACCCCGTCGCTCCTTCACGGCGGGATAAATGTGACATCAGGCTCGCCGCTGGCCTCCCCTCTTTCTTAAAAGACAGAGCCATCCAAGCTAAGAGCTTGACATTTCACACCACATTATTCACCAGCATGCTCACAAACAAGGACACGAGGAAGACTTCTTAAGCGAGATTAGCCGCACGGCTCCTGATTGGGGCCCGCATGCATCCGCGGCAGATTGCTTCATGACAAGACGCCGCGGCTTTGAAGTTTCTAATTTGCAAAATTAGGGTGTGCACACAGGGACGGCGCTGTTGTGATATTAGAGCCCAGAGGCGATGTTGTGTTGTTTACCCATCAGAACAAATCAACATGTCCCAGAAAAGGACAACCTGAATCCTGTCTTAATTAAAGGAAAATGAGAACTCGGCGCCTCGGAGACGGCGCTCCGGTCCATCCTGTTGTTCGGGTGCAGGCACGGGCCCTAATAAAGATGATGGCTGCAGACGGGGGAAAAAGTGCGCCGTCAACCATTCATTACGCTGTCACTCAGCCGCTGTTTGGCGGCTGATTCAGAGGGAGAGGGTTGTTTGCCCGCACAGGAAATGATAAACTGTAGGTGGATTGTTGCGGCCGGATGGAAGACGGGATTAGGAAGCAAACATACAAGAGGGTAACAGATTCTCCATGATTTGTAGGAGCAGAACCGAAGGCTTCGTATAAATTACTGTTCAGAAGTGCGGTGCATGAAATGTTGCTTTAATTATCAACATATTTCTTTTTTTTTTTCCAGCCATACCCGGTTCAGTGTTTTGGCTGGAGGCTAAGAAAGCTGTTAAAGGGTCTAAAAAACATCCATCACAGGACCAACAGAGACAAAAAAAAATCACGCAGTTATCGCCGTGCTCTATTTACAATCCTCAACAAACCGTGGTAACATTTCATAGCTACGTTGCATTTGAATTATTATAAAACCAAAAAAAATCCTCTTAGCCTTTGTGTCTATCTGAATTATTGCTGTAACAATACATCCAGTTCACTAGATGAAACAATCCCCGATAGATGATGGGCTCACAAGAATAAGACGGGGCTCTTTCACTGACAGAACAAAGTTTCATAAATCATTAGCTGAGTTCTGAGGAATCTGTGATCAGTTTGTAGTTATCTTGGTCAGGCCTCCGTCAGCCTGTTAGTATTTTAGATTATAAGAAGAGCCATTCCTAGGCACAAAACTATGATAGTATATATAAATGTATAAATAAATTTATTAGGGTTAAAAAACATAATCATTTAAATCTTCAGTTCAGCCTTTTGTTGAACTTCACTTCTAAAAAAAAAAAAACTCAAACAATTTGAAAACACATCAGATATAAATGAAATAAAAAGTCGCTCTGATATAGAATGGGTAATATGTTAGGCACAAAAGGATGCTGATCGTTTGATGAAAATGACAAATCATTAACCCAGAGAGGGCTTTTCCTGACGAGGAAGGTTAGTCCAATTTGCTGAAATGTCAGTACAGTAACTCAAAATGGTCCTCAGTGGTTTGGATGGCCTCCACGGGCTTTTATACGCATGCCAGACAACACAAGCCATGCTCCTTATAAGATGACCGATGGTGTCCTGACGTATATCCTCCCAGGTCCTGACCAAACTCCTCGACAGTCTTAGGTGCACCCTGGTGGCGCCGGATGGACCTAAACATGATGTCCCTGAGATGTCCTGTTGGATTTTAAAGGCCAGGGGAGCATGGGGGCCAGTCAGTGGGATAAGTTCCTACATCCTGTAGGGCCCCATAATGCACCAGGAGGAAGCCAGGACTCTCTGCACCAGCGAAGGTTCAACCAATGGGTGTAAGGATGTCATCCTGATGCCTAATGGCGGTCATGGTGCCATTGTTTCTCCTGTACACGTCTGTGTTTCCCTCCATGGATATTCCTCCCCAGACCAACACTGACCAAAACGATCATGCTGAACAATGTTGCATGCAGCATGACGTTCACGTCTGTCCCCTGACCTCAGAGTAGGGGTGGGCGATATATCGAATATACTTCATATATCGCAAGTTTTCCTCCGCCAGATAGTTAAAATGACTTTATCGCGACCATCGAGTGTAAATTTTCATGGCAAGATTGAGCCGCTGTGTTTAATTCACTGTGAGTTTAGTTTTTCCCACATGCTGTGAACGCATCAGTCGCTCCTCCTCCAAACCAGAAAGCGCTCGGGCGCACGCACACAACAACAAACCCGTGTGCTTAACGTTGATGAGACAGCGAGAACTATGGCGACAGCGAGCTTTTCGGGCAGTGGAAGGATGTCGAACAAAACGCGGTAATTTACAAAACATGCCGTAACACCATTGCCACAAAAGGTAACAGTAGCACAAATTCGTTCCACCTAAAACGTCAACCAGTGCAAAATGAAGACTCTTGTAAACTCTGCGTGTCGTGGAGGAAAATGGCTAAAATAAAACATTTTAAATAAATTTTTATTTTGCAATAAATTTTTCAAACAAAAAAAAATTACATGTTAATATGAGATACACCAATGCAACTTTAGGCCCTGTTTGGCTAAAACATTTGTTATTCAAGGTTATTTGAACATATTGCGATATATATTGTGTATCGTGATATAGCCCAAAGATATCGGGATATTAGATTTTCTTCATATCGCCCATCCCTACCTCAGAGTGAACCCGCTCTCATCTGTGAACAGAATGGGGCGCCAGTTCCGAACCTGCCTGCTCCGATGTTCTCTGGCAAATGCTTGTTGAGCTCCACAGTGCTGAGCTGTGAGCAAGGGGCCTACTAGAAGACGCCAGGGCCTCAATCCACCCTCATTAAGTCTGTTTCTAATGTTTTAGTCTGAGACATTCAGGCCAGTGCCCCGCTGGATGTCACATTGTAGGGCTGTCATCTTGTTCCTCCATGCTCAAAGGAGCAGATACCTCTCCTGCTGATGGGTTACGGACCTCAGATGTTCCTCTCCAGCCTCCTAGAGTACCTGCCTGTCTGTATTGATGTGCTGGAGTTTGACTACATGTGCAACCTTTAGGGTCCAGGTATCAACTCGTGCTACCAGTAGTGACACTGACCCTGGTTTGATGCAAAACTACAGAAACGTGTAAAAAAGAAATATATATTCCACCTACAAAACTCTTCCTCTTTTTTGGGGCCGTCTCATTGTCTCGCCTTTACTGTGCCTGTTGTTAATTTCCTTAACATGCAAACAGCCGACGATGATTAACAACCCCCTCTACTACCAAACTAACAAGACCAATAAACCAGAAAATTCATAGTGATTTCACAATCTTCTGAGCACCAAAATATGGTTCATAGTTCTTTAGTCCTTAGGCACTTTTTCTTGTCACGGTTTAACAACGTTACTGTTAAACTTTATGTTTAACAGCTGTAAAGATTTGTTAAATGTTAATGGGAGGTTTTACTGGGTGGCTGAAGCAGTATTCTGGAGTACATACCCAGTCAAATGGGTGTATCAGGGCCTGGAAATATACATGTTTAATATTTTGAATCAGAGACAATCCAATGCAGTCCAAACTCATACAGAAAAAAAAACAGGGAAATAACCTTTTAGTTTAGCTCAGATTGTAAACTAAGAAGCAATCCCAACTTTAGTGTTATCAGCAATCAGTTATCTTTTCACAAAGTTTGCAATTTATATGAAGCTTTTCTGTCTCTCTAATGCTCTATAAACCATTTAAAACTGGTGGAGGCCTCTTCTTTACGTAATGGGTTTTGTCAGTAAATAAAAACCAGAGGTCTGAGTCGAAGTTCAATAGCTATCGAAAATCCAAAAAGACCTGAAAGCTACAAGCGACTCTTTTAGAGGAACCCCCGCTAAACTTTTACACGTTTTAACTGTGAACAACAGGCGTATGAAATCTAGAAAGTTATATCTGAAGTTTTCTCTCAAATACGTGAACAAATTACTGTATGTATCCCTCTCAATCGACAGTTCTGCTTGTTACTTCTCACAGTGAGCATGAGGCAAATGCGATTGCCTTTTCCTCTCTTTTAGCCCGGAGACTCGTTCTTTGCAGGTGAAAGGATTCTTTACCAACAACATTTGACCTCTGGATAAAAGAAGCTTGTGAGTCGTCTAAAAAAGATTAAAAGCACTACTAGAGCATCTGTAATTCTGTTACCTAGCAACCTTTTGTATCCTTGCTTGAAAGCATGACAGCTGCAATTGGTAACATCAGTGTAACATGGGTGAACGCTGATGAACGTGATTCCACATGCGTTTCTATAAGCAGTCTTCACACCTGGGTGATTTTCTGCATCTGTGGGTGGCTGTGAAAGTAGTGGAAACATCTGAGTTCAATTATTTGAATGGTTGAGTAAATAATTTTTGCCATTATAGTATTGTAAGCAGACTTATAAATCATGAATTTAAACTTTGCTAGGCAGTCCAGTTGAGTTTTGGACTTGAAACTTGAAAATACGGACCTGTGCGTAACAGCTGATCTCACCATAATAGTTACCATAAAGTTAGCTTTTTAGTGTTTATCATGTTAGCTCCTCAATGTTTGGCAGTCTTTTTCAATCTCAGTGTTTTCTTTCCAATCTAAGGAAACCCAGCAGATTGCATTGAGTCATTGCCTTGCAGCATTCGCTCGATAATGAGAATGCAGCCACAATGGACAGTCGTCTGCATGGTGTTGTTACGATTCCTCATAACGTGCATGCATGCAGTGACAGTGGAGAGGAAAACTCCCTTTTAACAGGAAGAAACCTCCAGCAGAACCAGGCTCAGTGTGAACGGTCATCTGCCTCGACCCACTGGGGGTTAGAGAAGACAGAGCAGAGACACAACAAGCACAGATCCAGGAATACTTTCTATGTTAGTGGGAGTAATGGCAGACTAACGCCATAGATGGCTGTGTCTAGAAACGAAACACAGCTAAGCAGAAACGCTCTGAGCCAGTTTTCTAGTCAACAGGATGAAAGAGAGCACAGTCAGTGAGATGCAGTCAAACCTCAGCCAGTAGAGCTACAGTATGTCCAGGAGAAAAACGGGGTCAGACTCTGGGACAGAGCCGGCTGTATCATCTGTGGACAGTAGCAGCTCAGCTGATCTGCATGTTGTCACAGCTAAACAGTTTTAGTCCTTCAGTTATGTCGACTTTTCCTAAACTGCTGTATTTCAACTTATTAACTCCTTTTTATGGGTGTTTATTTCCAATCTTTCTGCACATGTCCTTATCATTGTCCCCTAATTGGGCTGCGAGGACATTTTGTAACATTGTTCAAACATAACTTTTACTAGCGTTTAGTTTACTAGCATGCTAAATAAGCAAGGTCAAGTATTTATTTTCAGTTTCTGCTTTCGCTTATCCTTCTGAAATTCTGTTGAGGATGATTTTATTCCATTTTGAGCATTTTAGCAATTTTTCAAGAAACAGCGTTTCCCAAACTTACTCCCATGATCCTGAGGTTAAAACTAGCATAAACATAGCTTTGTAGCATTTAGCTTGCTAGCATGGTGTCATTGCAAAGTGACTGAGTCTAAGCCCATGTTCAGTCTTATGCTTTTAAGTGTCTTCTATTTAGCCCACCAAAAAAGTAAATATGCTGTTTAGTTTTATTTTGAACAATATACTTTTAATTGTGTACATTTTGGAATAAGTTGACGTTTTAGGGTCCACCAACACAGACGACCCTGGAATAGTCTGCGATGTTGGGTTGTTCGTAGCTTGTCGTGAGCAATGAAGCATTCTTGTTTTTTTTCCAGGGGGAGTTTTAAAAACTCTTTGCCGTGCCACAGTTTTAATTATGGAAATAATTTTGTGATGTTGTGCAACAATACGTTTGATTATCGTTAGATTAGATTAACAGCAGCTAGTCTTATTTATGTCCGGGGTACAGTCCCCAGATCCACAAACAGTAGCCCGTACTTTACTTTGGATCTAAGGTTTCGTAGTAAGATGCAGCCTTTTGCTTGTCTAGCAAAATAAAGACGTTCTCATGCGTCCTCCCCAGTGCAGCGTTTTTGATACCTGAGAAAGAGATGCCGCTGTGCCTAGAGTTTTGTATCTAATTTGCGTCACAGGAATTTCAGCTGTGACTCCTCCTTTCTGGGAGTTGCCATGAAAATGGGTTAATACTGCATGTTCTGGGATTCAGTGTTTTTACCTGTCTCTTTTGTTCTCTGGTGCAGTTCAGTCCTTTTTTTTTTTTCCTCCCATGGCTAAGCCCAACAGTGATATTCAATGAGGGTTTTAGTCACACTATATAAAATCTCTTTCTTCTGTCGGGAAACATTGCCTCACAGCTTATGCAAGCAAGATCTAAACACCTTTGAAAATCTTTTATTTCAGGATTTTTTTTTTTCTTGCCTGGCGTTTCCCTGTACACCTTCCTCTTTGTAAGGGTATAAGGAACGTCTGAAGGCCTTTTAAAAAAAATATAAACCTTCTTCTCCCAAAGTGTCACCTCATTCAACATGTGCGAGCAGGCTTTTTTTCCTCAGCCTTGCCATGTTCAGGTCTTATCCCCCATAGGGAGTGTTACTTTTTTTGTTGGAAAAGAAGTTGTAACCACCTTTGAAAAGCAGCAGAAGTATGAGGCAGTGTGGGAGATGGAGAAGGAATCTTGTCAAACTGATCTCAAGCAAATAGCATAAACCTGTACTTCCACAGGCTTTCTTTAAAGAGCAGATAAAATTTGTACAACTTTTCCTTTATGAGTGTGTTCAGTTGTTAATTTTAATTTCCAAATTAGAGAAATGTGTAGAAATTGCAAAAGCGGCAGCTTTAAAGTGAAGATTTATATTGAGCTTTGCTTACTGAAGAGCAAACGGTTAGCTGAAATGTTGTCTGAGAGCAGTAGCTTGGAAACTTAACCTAGTACTGTACCCGGGGATTTAAAAGCTTTCTGGGCTCACAGACTTCCTGTAGTTCGCCACAATGGATACATGTGAGAAAAAGTGTAATTTGAAACACAAAAAATTATGTGTCACTGAAATACACTTTCTTAATTTAACAATCAGTGTGGTGATTGTGTAACCCTGGTTACTCTTCCTATCGTCAGTCAGTGCTGCGTTTGCAAGGGTAAAACTGCACTGGAGTAACGTAGCATACTTGGCTCTAAAAACTCCAAGACTGCATGTTGTGAATGGAAAGACACTTGAATTGTCAGATGGCATCTTTTTTGATATGCTTTATTAAAACCGAAGGAAATTGTGTTCTTTGCATTTAACCCATCCCTGTTAGGGAGTGGTAGGCTTACACTGGAGAACGTTCGGGGGCTCAGGGTCTTGCTCAGGGACCCAGAGTGGCAGTCTGTGGAATATGAACCCGGGAACTTGCAGCCTCTCTGGGAAGCAAGAGCCCTGCTCTCTAACCACCAAAGGGTCAAATGTGTTCTCCTTCAGCTAATTATTTATGAGTAAACATTGGAGGCGTTTATCCATATAAAAGAGAAGCAGAAATGTTCAGAGACGCGATTTATTGATTGTTTTGGACACAATAAAGTGAAAAGTTGGTCAGCCTTAAGCTAACAAACGACAGCAGCAGATACAGCTCTGTGGTCTGGCTGCTGACTCCATGCTAGAGGTATTTATAATAGTCTTAACATTACAACAAAAATGGCGCCCTGGTTGGTGAGGAGAAATCAGGCACCTTTTCCATTGAGCTTAGCCTACTTTTCTACGTAGATGATTTTTGTGGCAGAAGTGCTCACTAAAATCCCTTTTCTTAATTGGTCACACATCTGTTTGACACGGTACAGTTAAAAAGGTTTTTTATCAAGCAAAATATTTTTTCTCTGACACTTCCACACGGTCAATTTACATAAGACATGTTATCAAAAAATGGAAGTGGATGTTCAGTTTTAAGGGCATGAGAAGTCAGAGAAAGTGTGTTTCAAATAATTTTTGTGCTTCAAAGACCGATGGAAATGTAGATTTTTTTTATTTTACTTTTATGTTGTTGGTTTTTTGGCTCTAAAATATAATATTTGGTCTTGAAGACAATATTATAGATAGAATATCATAACGGGTCTAGAATAAGTTAGAAATAAGCACACATAAGCTTGGTTTAAATATATCATAAATAGTTCCCAGGGGATTAAAAATGCTTCCCACTAAGTGATATCCAGTTTATGGGACCCAATTACACTACTGATGTTATTGAGCGAAAATGTCTCAGCATAAAATGAGGTAAAAATCAATACTGCATTTTAGAAAGCCCAACACAACAGAGTGAGACAGCCTCAGCTGTAGTCTTGGGTTGATTATGAAACAACATGCCGCTGGGCACAGACACGGAAAAGTCCCCCTCCTCTCAGAGAAAAGCCAGACACCGACACTCAAATCTGGACCAAGTTCTCCTCCACCCACACCAAGCAAATTACTACTGGGAATCAGTCAGAAAAGAGCTTCTACATCAATATGTTTAATCTGAAAAATTTTATTCAAACCGAGCTTATGTTGTGAGATGCTTCTTAGTTTAACACGCCCTGTTGTTGTCAACCCTTCTGTCTCAGAGAGATCAGATTAGAGGTTTTGTTCTCTAAGGCAACAAGAGTTTAAATGTATGGATTCAGACTCTTCAAATCAAACCTGATCCCAGGGAGCATTAGATCTAATTTCAACACCAAAGGTTTAGATAAGCTTCATTTAGTCAGTAATATGTTGATTTATTGGCATTATTTTCTTCTAGAGCCAGACCAGGGGTCTGCAACCAGCAGCAATGGAGCTCTGGCTCTTTGTACCATTCACATTGGCTAAAAATCATAAAGAACCAACTAATTTTAAATATGGATATGCATGTAGGTACAAATTCAGGTTTAAACAGTTTTTCAAATTTTTTTTTTTTTCAATGACACTAAATGTACCAAATCAAGACCACAAATTTGTTCTTGTAGTCATTAAGTAGGAAACCATGTGCACTTTTTTTCACAAAATATCAACATCCTGGGGAAGAAAATGTAGCCACCAACAGTTTTGTTTCTTTGTTTTTTATTTTAAAATGTAAAAATAGAAAAAAATGATGGTCTTTTAAAAAGTACAAGAAATGTCTCATGGTTGATATTTATCAAAAATGATGAGTTGTCCTTTTTTAAAAAGGTAATGTAACATTTGCAGCACTAAACGAGTTATAATGAGGCGGACTGTGGAGAAAAGTGGCTCTTTGGATTCTAAAGATGTCGCATCCCTGGTAAAACTGGTCTAAAAGTGGCCAAAGCATAAACTAAAAACATTCTTATTTCGTAATAACCACAAAAGTCTAAACAATGCAAAAAAAAAAGTCAGAAAGCATAACCTGAAACTTTAAAACACTCATTTGACTTAGAATCAATGTAATCCTTTATTTGTGATGTTGCAAAATGAATATCAAAATAAATTTGACAAAATGTTTACATTTTTGCACTTTATTGATGAAAATACGCATTTAAAAAAAGTTCTACACAGCAAGAAGCTTCCTCCAGTTTAGAAACCAGTTTCATTTTGTTTCCGTGAGAAAAAATTGTTGTTAATGCAGCAATAATCTAATTTCCAAGATCTAGACATGAAGAGAACACAGCGCTGAAAGTGTGTCACTGAGGCAGATCGCCAAGGGTTAAAAAAAAATGCAATGACGACAAAAATAAAAAGCTGTGTCATAAAAGTCCTGCATTTACAGATTAGGTGGGAGAAACTGGTTATATTGCTGCACTGCTCATTTATTACAACAAAGGACTGGTAATAACTGGGGTGGGGGGGTGGGGGGGGGGGGGGGGGGGTAGGTGTTTTCTCTGCTGTACTACTCATTCTCAGGTCTACATTAAAAATTCTCATAAATGTGTAAAACCAAATTTCCTCCATTAACCTTTTAGACATTGTTTAGACGTATTTATGTGAAGGGAATAAAAACTCACCTGTATGTTATGAACTGGAGTTACTTCGTTTTGATTAGCTTTGTGAGCTCTGCTCAAATGATTTCTTTGTCTTTAGGAAGAGAAGCTAAATTATCCTGGCTTCCATAGCAAGAGCTCAAATTTTCTAAAACCCAAGGAAAGGTACTTCAGAGATTTCTCCATTAAATTGCCGTTTAAAAAAACACTAGCTCATTCTTTATGAAGGCAAAATAAACATTATTCTGTCTGATCTTCAAAGAGCAGCATTCGTATAAATAAACATGAGGTCAACTTAAAAAAAAATATGCTGGAAGTTTGTGTTTAAGCTCTCTTTTCTTAAGTTTTTGCACAAATAATCTTTGCTCAAAATAGCTCTAAACAGGACGAAGGTGGTCAGGGTCAATTTTATATGTACAGGCTTAAATATATGCATACACCGGCACTAATATTTAGATAAGTGTTTTTTTCCCCCAAATTGCAGAGGAACCATGCCCTCGTGCACATTTTTTCCAAAAAAAAAATCACTAACACTGTATGTTCTGTCATTATTCCCCTCTGAGAACAGATGTTAAGCGAAAATTCACTGAATTTGCTGTTTTCGTAAAGAACGTCAAACATGATCCCCACTGAGAATGATCACTTTGGTAGCTATACTCAACATTCATTTATCCAAATTACGACGGTAATGAGCATCTTCCTCAAAGCTCTTGCAGACTCAAACACGTTTCCTTACGTTTATCCAGCAGATAAATACTTGGGTTACTCATTTTCTGTAATTTCTGCATTTCCATTCTTTGTGAAGAGTTTGCATTGTGAAAAGAGTTATACTAATACATGTTTACTGTTGGTAAAATAATACAGATGGCACCGCTGCGTGGTTAATTACTGTACGAGAAAATCCATTAAATGTGAATTCAGTGCATTAAGCGGAAATGTTGTCTTTTTTCCTGTTCTCAGCTTGGTTCATTTTCTCTCATAAATCTTCCCATATGGCGAGCAGCTTGATATTAGTGAATAAAACCACCCAATGACTCAGAATGACAAATAGTTGCGAGGTTTACTTTCGGACATGCAACATTTTATGCTAATATGGTAATCTGACAGAACAGCCCATCGGATTCTAATGCATAAACATGTCCACCTGTTCTGATCTTGGTCAGGACGAGGCTCCGCAGGCATGATGAAATCCACAGCTGTGTCTGATGCAGCTGAAGGATCCTACCCATGTTTAATCAGCTTACAGCCGAATATATTCACACTCCGAATGAGGAAACAAGAACAGTTGTGATGGGCTTTTTTTTTTTTTTTTTTGTCACTGAAATATTTATAAACCGGTTTGCTGAACTCCTAATTGTTCCAGACGTGTTCTGCTGACAGCAGCGAAACTCATTTGCACCGCTGTGCTTGGCAGAGATTACAGCTGAGGCTAAAGGCAAGAAATCAGATATCAGAGTCTGGAAGTTTTCTGCTGATTTTAGCCAGCTGTGTTCATGGCGGCTGCTTAAACAGCCTAACTATAATCTGAACTCCTTCAGGCAGGCAGGTGGGGGTGAGATTTGCTTCGATAAACAAAAAACTAAACCGCAGGGCAACAGGCTCAAACCAACCATGGCGTGGCGAATGCACATATGGGGATCTGAAAGTAAACAATTACAAAAGTGTTAATTGAAGTTGAAGATTGGCCCACAGACACCTGTCAGTGGAGTTTCTATGTTTTAAAAACTAATTTAGCGAATAATGAATCAATAAATTACAACCTTTATACTTTAATTTTAATTCTTTGGTTTCTCATACATCAGCAATAAAAAAAAGCTTTTGATTTGTCACCTTAAAGATTTATATTTTCATAAGTAGTGAAGTTTAAAATATTCTGCGAGTCAAAAAGTAATGGGCTTTCCTCCACGAGTCGATTTAGAGCCAAGCTACAGCCGGATATTTCAGTTACAGCCACCTGAAAGAATGATAAATGACAAATCAATTAAATCTTTATTTTATCGGTTATTTTACAGTTTTTCTGATATTTATCATCATTAATGTTTAGATATTCGCCGTGTTAGTCGTTGACTCTATGAAACATTCAGATTCTCCCAGATGCTGCTTCCATCAAAACATTTATACCAAAACTGTTTCAATCCAGTTTTGACTTTCATTCTTAGTGGTGCGTAAAAATACAAATTTAAAACAATAAATGCATAAAGGTGTAAAACAGCTAAAAAAATAAAAACAACAACAACAAAACAACTATATATAAAAACATAAAATAGACCTAGAAAGCCAGTTTATATCTTAGTTATTTTTGGATTTAAGCTCCACTTAAACCTAACTTTAACTTATATTATTTTCTAAACCCCTTTAAGTGGTGAATCTCTTCAAAAACCCATTTTTCATCTGAGAGCAATGTTGCTTCAGAGCTGATAGACATTTAGATGTAAAGAGATTTCTTAATGCAATGCAAACATCACTTCATACTCATCTCATCAGCGCTCCTCTCAGAGAAGTGTGATTATAGAGCTCATATCTTTGCGGTGGAAAAGCAGACGGACCAAATCTGATTTTTAACTACCAGCAGCGCACGAGGAGCAGAGCTACCTTCTGATTAAGGGTTTGATTATTTGACAGTTTTCATTTGGATCCATCAATATGTAGGCTGGATTTGTATTTTAATGAAGCTGGGAGGCGCCCCAAATGATCTGCAGTCAGATTAATCGACCCGTGTATTAAGACGAATCTTTACTCTGTGGTAAAACATTGATGTGAGATTGTTTGATTATCCATCCTAGTTAATAAGAAACCAGTTTAAATGTGTAAAACCGATCTAATTTTGGTATTCCTTCCATTACACCCACCTCCTCTCCTCTGCAGGAAGATATCCAACTCCTGGCTGAGCACTGGCTGGTTCACCATGACCATCGCGCTGGAGCTCTGCGATAGGATCGATGTGTACGGCATGGTGGCCCCTGACTTCTGCAGGTGAGAGCGTGGAGATGAATCACAATTTTCCAACTAAAAAACATCTCAAAGTGTTTTCAGTTTCAGTTTCAAAAATAAACAAGAATAGACAGCTGGTAATGGATTTTGTGACAGGAGATGGTTGTGGAAAAACCCACACCCATAATTACTCTGCCTTGCAGATATATCAACATCTCCATATTACGTCATGTTTTAACATCAAATTAAAATGTTGTTGTTTGTTTTTTGTTTTTTTGGGGGGGGGGGGGGGTGTATCAATACAAAGTCATGCATAATTGTAAAATAGCGGTAGTAAAAATACTTACCAACCTTATTTACAAGACACATCTCCAAACTGTGATGTGCAGTGGTGTTCTGCCCATAGACATTAAATACGTAGACGTGTCATTATTCGGGTTCTGCCTATACTGCGATGCGTCAGAGCGTCCGCCATCTTAAATGTGGCAAATCTGCAGTTACTCAGTCACTTAAACAGTGTCAGCAGGACTTTCATCTCTGAATATACTTTGTATTCGTAGTATTTTTGTTTTTGCAATATTACAAGTTTATTTTCGTATCCCTTTAGCTTCATTCTCCTGAATTTATTCTCCTAAAGAATAAAAATATTTTAAATAATCTAACCTGGCCCTATTACTCCAGGAGTGAAATAATTCTTAAAACTGTGACTATTCTGAAAATGTTCCCGCTTAATTCTCATAATATGATGTTTTTCTCATAACATTACCACTTTTATGTTTGTTTTTTTTTGTTTTTTTTTACTTTATTGACCTAGGACCTTTTTTCTCATATTATTAATTTTACCTCTTTAATACTCCCCCAAAAAGTCTGTTCCTAAAGTTTCACATGTGACACGGTTTTATGAAATAATGAAGACCACAATGTTTAAATTTAACGAACTGATCCTTATATTCATAACACACACACATATATATATATACATATAGATAGATAGATAGATAGATAGACAGATAGACAGATAGATAGATAGATAGATAGATAGATAGATAGATAGATAGATAGATAGATAGATAGATAGATAGATAGATAGATAGATAGATAGATAGATAGATAGATAGATAGACAGACTGTGTTGCCACTCTGCAGCTTTAGTGTGTCCAGTTTTGCAACATGGTGCAGCCTTAGTTTATAGAAGGCAGATACAAGTAGTGAAATCAGACAGAATACATTTCCATGCAGCACAGGAATCAGGATTCTTTTCTGATTCACGTTCACAATAACAGAACTCAACTTTTTTCTGCCACATACAATATGGCGGTGACGTTGACGTGCGAACCTGGGCCCTATGACGCGTCTACATATATGATGTCTGTGGTTCTGCCCCATGGAGTCAATTCTCTGTAGAGCCACATTTCACTACGATTACAGCTGCAGGTATTTGGGAGCATCTTTCTACCAGCTTTACACATCTAGAGACTTAACATTTTGCAATTTATTCTTAAGAAAATATCTCTATCTGAGTCAGATTGAATGGAGAGTGTCTGCTACACAGAGTCCCAGTTGGTCTGGACTTTGGGCCGTTCTAGCACATAGATATACTCTCATCTAACCCACTCCATTGTAGCTCTGGTATTATCATGCTTTTAAGGTCTTCCATTTCACATTTAAGTTGTATAGATGTTGTCTATATATAGTGGAACTGCAATGCTTTGGTCTGAATTCCTGGGTATAGTCGCTCCACAGCCCGTCTTTAACCCGTGTTATGTCTGAGAGCAACTTGTTCTGGAGTCTCTTTAAATCTAAAAGGAGGCAATGGTCACAGAGCGTCCGCTCCTCCCTGTTCAGCCTTTTTTGTAGTATGCATGGGGACGGTGTAATGAAATGACTTTTTAAAATCATGATTCTTTATCCCCAAATTATCAGCACCTTTAACAATTTTCTAACAAACATCTAAAACTGAAGCATTTTCTTTTTATTTATACTTCCCCGTTATAGTTCCGATCAGTTTTAGTTATTAACCTTAACTTCCTTGTTCTAAATGTGATGTGACCAGAAGCCCATTGTTTCTACTTTGAAGAGTAGCTTCAAAGTGGGAAAGACAAGAGAACATGCCTTTGAAGTAAGAAAGATTGGTTTTAATTCTTGACAACCATAAATAAAATAGCCTCTCATCTAAACTTGACCAGATCTAAAATAAGAACTTTGTTATTGCTATGTGGCACTAGTTCAATTCAATTTTCAATTCAATTTTATTTATATAGCGCCAATTCATGAAACATGTCATCTCAAGGCATGTGACCTTTATTTGACAGTGAGGGTAAAAAATAAAAATAGGGTTTGGGAGGGGGGGGGGGGCATTCACTACCCCTGCACCACTGCTGCACCCAGGTCTAAGTCTTTAAAGTTTTTAAAAAAAACTAGGAACCATGTTATTGACGCCATGGAGAGGGAGCAGGGGGAGAAGGAGGTAAAATAATAATCTTTAAAACATCTTGATGGAGAACTTCAGCAAAGATTGACACCTTGAAGTCTTCATAACAACCATCAGGCTCTATTTACATGCCAGCTGGCTGTTTGAGAGTGAAGGCAGAAAAAAAATCTGTCTTAGCATCACAAATGTTTGACTGAAACCATGTGCTTTGGTCCAATATTACCAGAGTGTTGTGGTAACAAGCAATGGAGGTAGCGTCAGACAATTGGATGAAATGTGGAAAAGCACCTCACCCCCCACTGTTAAGTATGTATAGAATAGAATAGAATAGAATAGAATAGAATAGAATTGAATTGAATAACCTTTATTGCCCCCAATGGAGAAATATAGGCGTGACCGCGGCAAAAACAAGCAGACAGGATAAACCACACTTACACACTAGATTAAATAATATGAATAAAAAGTTAGAATTAAAGGTGTAAAGCAGAAGGGAAATAATTTATCAGAAAGGGGGGGGGGGGATACTGCTCAATTGTTACTAGATAATATGTCATATTCAGGCATAAATGCAATGTTCAAGTTAAAGTACAGGAAAGACAGCAGCTGATTGACAGAGCGACATAAAAAAAAGAACTATGGAATATGCATGATTGTACAAACACGCGCAGAGAAGCTAAAAGGTGTGAGTTGGTGAAGATTCTGTCATCCTGGTCATGATCATTCCAAAAAAAGTTAAAAAACAAAACAACTGGACTTTATTCTGAAGTTTTAAGACGTTTCGCTTACCATCCAGAAAGCTTTCTTTCTTTCAAATGTCTGGAGTAGTGAGGAGTTCCAAGCTTTATATTATTGCCCAAAAACGCCTTGTTATGGCTTAGATAACATGCAAATTAAGCCTAAACTGGTCCACCCCTTAGAATGGGGAGTCGTTTGGGTCATTTTTGGCCTGCAAATGAACTCCAAACTGGTTTCAAGTGGAGGACTCAGGTTTTAACTTTGAAAAACTTACAACACAGCTATAGGTTTGACTCCTTCCAATTTTCCCCTCAATACTCACCTCCATGCAGATCACAACATCTCCCCTGTAAACCAGGCCAACAATGACCTTAACGACTCCCCATTACTAAGGAGTGGACCAGTTTCGGGTTAATTTGCATGTTATCTAATCCAGAACAAGACCTTTATGGGCAATAATATAAAGCTTGGAACTCCACACTACTCCAGACATTTGAATTGAGAAAGCTTTCTGAATGGGAAGTGAAACATCTTCAAACTTCGGGGGAAAAAAAAAGTCCAGTTGTTTTGTTTTTTAACTAAAAGGTGTGCAAATGGACTTTAGCATTTGAGAGAAAGTGTAATCATTTTTGATCAGATCAAGAACCTGTGGAACCAGAAGCATGCTGGAAACACATTCAGTTTGTTGTGAGCAGCAGAGATTATAAAGTCTATCAGCAGCTCGGATGAAGAACCGGCAGAAAGTGCTTTTTTGAGGATCTAGGATGCAGCAGCAGTCTGTCACTGAAAGAGTTCTCCAGCTCTGCAACAGCTCCATGCACGGAGTGGGAGACGTTCTCCATCAGTGACGTTATTCTCCCACCACCGGCGTCCCAGGACAGAGCCGGCCCTCCTAATGACTTTATCCAGCCGCTTCCTGTCAGCCACAGATAAGCTGCTGCTCCAAGAAAGCACGCCGTAGACGACGGAAAGAAGATGGAACCATGGTGCAGGATGTGTGGCGCCGTTTTTGTTGCAGAAGTCGTGGCAAACTTGGAGGGATTCTAAACAAATTGCCAAATCAACAGAAAGGATTCAAGAGACACAAAGTCGACCTTCTTCAATGACTATATAGACCTAAATCCTGCAGAAGACCTGTGGAGTAGACGGCCTGCTCCAACCATATGCAATACTATAAGGCAACAGATAATGCTGCCTGCAAATGTGGCACCAGTAGTTTCTGTTAAAAAATTATTTTTAACACGGTATTCCTTTCCCCAGATGCTGAATAAAGGCCCTAAAATTGGTTAAAGCAAGAACAGCTGAATTTATTTTAAGGCTTTTTACATATTTTTAACAGTAGTGCCACTAAAGGACTATGTTAATATAATGATCAACACATTTGCAAAAAAAAAAATGAAATAAAATATAACAAACTTTTTCCCAAATGCTCATCTGAGCACAGGTAGAGAAAAGCGGACTATAAAAGGCATTAAAGAAGAAACGAGGACGATCTTCCCAGCATTTTTCTGACATTTTCCTGCATGTGACAATCAGTGCGTACGCAACCCTTCCCTGCCAGGAAGCCGGTCCCACGTTAGAGAGAACACGGACTTCCTTGTCTTGATCCAGGTTTGCTCCTGGCAGCCAACCTCGTTAGCGGGCTTTATTGATTTGATTTACAGCTGGCGTCTCAGCGAGTACTTTAATTGGACCTTTTCATTGAACAAGCAACAAACCTTATTAGATTTCTCAATAAAAGAGAACAAACTGTTCAATGTTCAGCATATCCTCGACCCCCGGCCCAGATCGATTAAACAGTCATATTTTTTTTTTGTTATCTAAGGTCCACGGGCAAATTCAATCTCAATAGACATGAGGGAGGAATGCGGTTTCATTTCTTTGAGAAATCGCTGGCAGATTCTCAGCGGTCCATTGTGATTCTCATGACAACTAAAGTCTGCAGACTTTACTGAAAGTCAGCAATTTGTGGGTTAGAACATGTTCAAACAGCTTTCCCACTGATGCATCAAATCCACTCAATTTAATGCAATTTCCCTGCAAAGCAAATAGAATATAGCCAAACAAGATATTGCTTATCTGGGATAATTCAGGCAATTAGTGTAGACAAAAAAAAAACAGACATATAACATAACAATATTAATTGCTTAATTTCAGGCTTATTTCATTTTCAGTTCCTGCTAATTATTGCAGTACATTTATTTTATTCTACTGCCAGTGTCAACGCTGAGACTGGAAGCTGAAGAAAAAGTAAAATCCAGTGTCTGACATAATGCGAGTTCACCTCTGAGAAATTAAAGCACAGCCACTTTAAATGCTTCAACCTAATCCCGTCTGTCTCATAAGAAAACACAAGCAGGCTTTGCAAAGACAAGGAAGCAGCGAATAATAATTGTTTCCTGGATTTCAGAGATAATTTACCTCAACGTTTCTCGAGTGCTGCACTCATCAAATAAATCTAATCAAAGAGCATTTAAAAAAAAAAAAAAAAAAAAGAAGAAAACCTTGCACGTGGAAAGAAATGATCCTTTACTGGACACACAAACCCTCCTCCACTTTGGAGCAGCATGTCGAGAGACGTGAATGTAGTTATCTTGACAGCTAGATGCGTTTACAAGATCAGTCCTGGAGTTTAAAACACAAACTCAGTTTTGAGAGATGAGAAGTGGTTACAGGCTCAGAGCTGTTGACTTAAAGAGAGACAGAATACATATATATATATATATATATATATATATATATATATATATATATATATATATATATATATATATATATGTCTCATTTTTAACCGACTAGACATGGAAGCAGAGATGTTTTACTTTTGTTGAAAAGTGAAAGAGGCATGTTGACACTTTATTATTCAGTAAAAGCAGAAACACAACCATTCTCCCATTATTGTTTCAACATAGCGAGAATGCCTAATATGAGGAGAATCACGTCTGTTTAAAACAAATAATAAAAGTAGATTATCTCACTGCTGCAACTCTCTTCCCTTCCATGTGGAGGCAAACCCACTTTAAACATATTTACGGACACCTAAAGGACTCATCTGATCCATTAAGTGTTACACAGCCAAAAACTGCAGACATTTGCAATTTGGAAATTGTGTTTTTTTTTTTAATTACGATTATATTTCAAATGTGATTAATTGTCCAGCAGTTATATTAAAAGTGACATGGACGTTTCTTACCTACGTTTCTGGAAATACGGTCCACTGCAGCTTTAAAACCAAAAGAAACATATGACTGGAATAACCTCATAAAATATTATTGAGCCTTTATGGGAAAGCTGCTATAAGGCAGCTTAAATATTAATGATTTAAGTCCGGATCTGAAGGAGTCAACTGTTTCTGCACATCTCAGATTTTCAGGGAGTTGGTTTCAGAGCTGAGGAGCATTAAAGCTGAACATAGCCTCGCTTTCTTTAGTTCGGGTTTTAGGAGCACTGAACAAGTCACACGCGACCTGAGGGGTCCACATGGTTCATACCCGACCAGCAAGTCTGAAATGTAGTGCTAATAAAAGACCATTAACAAGATTCTAAAATCTACACTTCTGGAAACTGGGGGCGTGTAAAAACTGATTGAAAGTGGCCCGAGAAGAAAGCCTTGAGGAACCCAAATGTGTGATTTCTGTGCACTCAGATTTTTAATTGCCAAACACCAAAGTCTGTCATGTAAGGCATGAACCAATGACAGATCATAAAAAGGTCTGGGATTGTTTGGTATTGTGCTACCAAACAATCCCAGACCTTTTTTTGATCTGACATTGTTAGGAAGTACAAGTATGAGTTCAACATCTTTTCTACTGCAACATCAGTGCTGTTGTGTGGTTGAAAACCAGACTGGAAGTGATTTAAGTTTTTTTTTTTTTTTTGATGAGCCGCTTTTTTTTGGTGCTCTGTGCTAATAAATGTTTGGATAGATGCAGACCTGCAATTAATTAGTGTGGAATACTCCAGATCTTGCGTCCTTAACAGACATCTGATCACTGCGGTTTTAACGCACTGGGAAAATGACTGGAGTGAAGAGAAGCGTTCACTATCTGCCGGATTTTAGACGCAGCAGAGCATTTTAGACCACAAAGTGATCACTAAAAACTGTGTGACTGTTTACGACCACTTTGTAGTTAATTCTAGGTCTGTTTGGCCTTTTATCAGTTTTGAGTTTAAATAGCATTTTCAATAAATTTCCCACGTTGGTATATTGTTTCTTTTTGAATTTTTGAAATGCCGATACTTTCTGCCCAGTCTTTTGATCTGGATTGCATAAGAAAGATCTTTTTAAGGCGAGCACATGCTAACTAATGTTAATTTCGAGCCCCACTCTCCCCAAAATGGCACCTTTAAACGTGAGCCTACTTTAATTTATCTGTCCAGCAAATTAAAAATTAAAGCCAACCGCCCTCCGTCGCCTTTAAATGAACACTGCTTCCCGGTATCAAATGAACAGTGGGGGCTGGTGAAAAAAAATCTTGGTGGGGCTGGCCAATAGATTTCCCTGCCTAACCCAGTACATGCAATTAAATTAAATGTCAGAAAATTACTACGATTCCACAATAAGCATTTAATTAATAAATAAACATTGTTCACAAAGGATTATTTTGGTGGTTTTGTCTTATTAATCCTTTTCACAGACTCATGCCAGAGGGTTTGCATACATTGTACATGTACGTATATTGTTACGAAACGAATGTTACGTCTTGACTTAAATTTATATCCTAATTTTTTATTTATATAACGATTTAAGTAGAACAATGACTAGTGCAAAATTAAGTTGTATTTACCGGAGATGAAGTGTAGACTGCAAATTCTGTCGTGGTATGATGGCTCACACAGTCGATTGGGATTGTCTGCCTGCATCCTTTTCATTGAAATTATCCATTTCTGTCTTCTTTCTTCGTCCTTCGGTAAACAAAAGAAACGTACATCCGACTATTTGGAATGCCTCTGTGTGCAACCGGGAGCACAACAAGTCGTAGGCATTGTTTAGATTCCAAAAATAAACTAAAAGTACGCTCTAATTCAGCCGTTTTGTCACGCTGGTAAGCGAAAACAGTTCTGTTTTTGCCTACCACCGTGACCCGGATGTAGCGCGGATGTAGCTCGTGACGTCACGCGTGAAGTGCACCTATCACTGTGAAGCTAGGGCTACTACTCCAGGAGCCCCAAACCCATTCATTTTGGCAATGCTGATTGGCCAAATATTTATAAATCTTCCCTAGCAACAGTATATGATTGGTTATTTCGCTACACTTGTGGGGCTCCTTGAGTCACAGCCCCACAAGTGTAGAAGAAGAGAAATGATACGTTCTGTTGGTGGAAATGCACTGTTAAATGAGAGTCAATCAGTAGAAGTGTTTTAATAATTCTTATTACATGTAGCCACGTACTATTAAGTAAAAACTGACATTAATAATACTTTCAAAATCTATATATATTTTGACTTTTCCCCTCCACATCTAGGGAGGGCAGCGCCCGAGCGCCCCCCCTATGGGCCTGCCGCCACTGCAAATGAAGCTGATTAAAACCCTCCTAAATGTTGCCCCCCCTTTCTGTCTCCGCAGGGAGCCCCAGCACCAGTCCGTCCCCTACCACTACTACGAGCCGCGGGGGCCAGACGAGTGCGCCATGTACATTTCTCACGAGCGCGGCAAACGCGGCAGCCACCACCGCTTCATCACGGAGAAGCGCGTGTTCGCCAACTGGGCGAGGACGTTTGACATCCATTTCTATCAGCCCGACTGGAGCCCCCCGCCCCTCCCAGCCAACCGGACGCTGGACGGCACGGCCCCTGCAGCTCTGCAGAACACGTGACCGCCGACGGTATGGGGTGGGGTGGGGTGGGGGGGGGGCGCTTTTAGAGATCCGTCTCAGAAGGACAGAGGATGAGGAACACCTGCACTGACCCTGAAATCTCCTGATCGGACACGACGCAGGATAAAAAAAAAAAAAACGGACAGCGCCGCATGGATGAGGAGTGCCTTTGCTGCGGCTCCAGCCAGCGTTTTGTTAATGGGGGGTGGGGGGGAAACATGACTGGGCTCAGAGTTGTTTGAAAACCCTCCCGTGTGAAGTTCTACATGAAAGCGGGGGATCCTCAAACACTCTGAAAAAGCATGCATGCTGTGTATTACTGTGAGCCCTGCTGGTGGTGCTGTGCATATGTGAGTGTGTGTTCACCAGAGGGATCACAGAAGACACAGATTGGAGGCCGGTCTCCCTGTAAAGGCTGCTGGATGAAAGACCCAAGCGAGACAGAGACACACGCTCCTAAACTACAGCGCCGCGCAGCGCTTCTATAATACCCCTCAAACCACAAAGCTCATATCTTATTGAGATCTTGTGTGGCAAACGATCAAGCGGTGCATAATTGTGAAGCGGTGGGAAAACTGTTTTCACGTTGAAATTTCTCTTATAGATACAAAAGTGTGGTATAGAAATGTATTCATGCAGTTTCTGTGACTCCCCTAAATAAAAATCGAGCGCGACCAACTGCTTCCTCAGATGTCGCCCTAAGTAGGAGATCATGCGCAAAATTGAATCTCGGCATAAACGCAACAGTTCTGTCGAAGGGCGCCAGCGTCATGAGGACCAAGGAGCCCGGCAGACGAGGTCCGGGAGAAAACGGCGGGGAAGTTTAAAGCAGGACTGGCTTATAAAACAACATTCCAAGCTGTGAAGATCTCACGGACCTCTGTTCACTCCCTCGTCTAAACACAGAGAGTGTAGCACAGCTGCAAACATACCAAGACGTGGCAGTCCACATAAAATGTAACGCTGGGCAAGGAGAGTACTGATAAAAAAAATAAAAAAAAAGTGGCCCAGGGGTCCATGGTTACTCTGGAGAAGCTGCAGAGATGCACAGCTTGGATGGCAGAATTTGTTTGCTGGACAACTTTTGGTCATCCAGTGTATAAATGTGGCCCCTGATGGAAAAACTGACTAAAGAAAGCCGTTGTTAAAAAAAAAAAATTGGTTATAACAAGTCCTGTTTAAAGCATGCAGGAGACCGAGGTGGGAGGGTCAGACTGCAAAAAGGGAACTAAAAGTTAGAATGAAATTAGTGTATTTTTCCTTGATTTGGGCAGGTAAATAAGATTATTTGCCAATGGAATGAGTATTTTGATGCCTGAAATAAGATAATTAGACATCCTGCACTTGAAATAAGATGATGGAGATCAATTGTTCCTATTTTAAGTGCAACAGTCTTATTCCATTGGCAAATAGTCTTTTTTACCTGCTCTAATCAAGGACAAATACATTAATTTCAGGAAAATTTTACTTACTTTTAGGTCACTTTTTGCAGTGCAGATGAGAGCGTAATTATGGCCTGCATGCAGAACCCTGAGGGCAGCAGAAAATGAATCTGAATCACCTAGAACAAGCCGTCCCCACTTTGAAGCTTGGTAGTGGCAGCACCAGGAGGTGGCAGACATTGTTTAATCAGCAGGAGCAGGCAGAGGGGAGAAAACCGCTTAAAAGCTGCTAAAAAGGCTTGAATCTGGGGGAGAGGTTCGCCTTTCAGCAGGGCAATATTCCTAAACATACAGCCAGAGATACAATGGACCTATTAGGAGCCAAGCTGGTGTTGCCAGATCTTGTGAGAGAAACAAGCCCAAAGCAAGTGCAACAAGCAACCCACCACACTGTAATACAGCCTCCGTTCCTATACTGCTGTTTATAGTCCAAATAAGAGACTTCATGGTCAAATAAAGCACACAAGAATGACATTTACAAGAGACTTCTGGAGAAAAGCCCGCCCAATGTGGCTTATAATAAGCAGACTGGGCAACACTGATCCAAACATATTAATGCTGGCCTAGTCAAAGTCCAGAACCGCTGCAAAATATAAATACAAAGAAAATCCTTCAAAATGTTGATAACCATGAATCCTTTTTCTCCCATTTCAGAATTTGGCACTAATTTGCGTTTGTCTCGTGAAACATGAAGCTAGGTGAACAAGTTCTGGGAGTACAGGTACGTTTGCGAGGCCCTCTCCATGAGCTCTGTCAGATGGCAAACAAATGTTTTTAAATCCGACCTTTTGAAAACTGTAAATCGCTACTTCAAACTTCAAACTGTATGAGATCCTGTAAACTGTCGACTCTCGTGCGACAAAAGGCTGACTCACTTTGAAAGCAGGTAAATAAATCCCGTTCCATGACTTTCATCTGGGCCGTTTCTAGACGTGTGCTTTGTGAGCTCATCCAAGTCAAACCCCAAGTATGAGTGGCAGGTGTGGAACAGTGGCTGGGATTTAGTTTATTTTTTATTTTTTTTTTATCTCGTGGGCACACTTCTTTCATACGGTTGTATCATAAGTCTTTGTTGGCTCCTGTCAGCAGTTAATAGAGCAATTTATTTAACTACAAGCTGGATTTCCATGCAAAAGCTCATCCGTGTCACACAAGACGAGAAGGAGATGAAGATGGAGAGCAGAGGTGCAGCGGCGGCATCCATCCTGCAGTATTCATGGGCTCCAGCTTCTCTCTGCCTGCATCACCTCACAGAGGTATGACGGTTTAGAAAAACAGCAGGTTTTCTCCTTTTTTTGTTCTGTTAAACTGAGTGATCTGTCAATCTCTTCCTTTGGATTGATTTTTTTTTTTTTTTTTTATGAGCTTACATGGGAACTCCCCCTCCCGATCTGCCTCATCTCCTCTCCTTTATGAATAAAATTCAGCTGTCAGTCAGAAGAAAGTAGACACAGTTATAGTTATTTTAATGTGACGTGCTGGTGCTGAATCCTCGTTTATTTTGTCTGGATCTCTGTCGGAGCTGAACTGTTAGTCATGATTCATAGAGCTTGATTACCTCTAGAAAGTCCTAATCAGGTGTGGGCATGTTCAAAGTGCTGCCGACTGAACTGTACAGTGTCTAAAGTGTCAAGACACCTTGGACTTTTTAACATTGTGTCACATTACAAATACATATTTGATTGTATTTCATTGGGGATTTTCTTCATATTAGAGCTGCACAAAGTGGTGCAAAATTGTGACATGGAAGCAAAAGTATATAATTTCCTTTTTTTTATTATCAAAAACCTGTCAAGTGTCTTTAGGACTTTGGTGCATGTTTCAACCCGTATGCTGTACGTTTAGCATCGTCGTCCTGTTGGAAGATGAGCTTCAACCCAGGTCTAGAGTCTTTTGCTGCCCCAAACAGGTTTTCTTATCAATTCATCTTCCGATTAACTCCGATATGAAAAGCATCCCCACAGCATGATGCTGCCACCACCATGTTTCACCACAGGGACGGCATGTTTAGATCAAGTTTTCTTCCACACAACGTTTTACATATGGACCAAACTGTAATATTTTGGTCTCATTTGACCAGAGCCGCCTTATTCCACATGTTTGCTGCATCTCCTGCTTGTTTTAAACTAAAACTTAAGTAGCTTTTTTCTTTAGAAACAATGGCTTTCTTCTTCCCACTCTTTCATAAAGGCCAGATTTCTGGATGGCATGACTACAGGTTGATGTTCAAAGACGCCAATTCTGCTCTAAACTTCCGCACAACTTTGTCCCTGACTTGCCTGCCGTCTTCCTTGATCTTAATGATGCTGCTTGTTCTCCGATAAATCTCGTAGGCCTTCACAGAATACCTGGACGTGCGTTTGTGTTGGTCCATCACATAAAATCCCAATAAAACCCAATAAGTTTCAGCTTGTACAAACACTGTTTTAATAAATCTTCTCTTCCAAGTGCTGGCTCGAAGGATTCCCCTCCGCCTTTGCCCGCTGGGTAAGGCTACGTTCACACTGCAGCCTGAAGTGACCCAATTCCGATTTTTTTTGCCCATATGCGACCTGTATCTGATCTTTTCATGACAGTCTGAACAACACAGATCTGATTATTTCAAATGCGACCCAGGCCACTTGGATATGTGGTCCTGAATCTGATACGTATCTGATCTTTTCAAATGCGACCTGTGTCTGTACGGCCGGGTCGCATTTATCCGACCTGTCCGTCACCGATACTCGACAAACGTCACTATTCTGTGTCCTGCTATGCAGAAGCGGGAAGAAAGACGACACCCATAGCGGACTACAATGAGAAGAGCAGTCAATGGAGGGAAAGCTCCGGTTAGAAAATAAATTAATGACCGCAAAATGCGCGGCAGCATTATAATCCATGTTTACTTCCGCAAACACTGAGGACGCTTTGCTACGTGTGACGTCATTACGTCCTCGAGTATGCATGCGGGACACTTCGGTTGAACACATTCAGTTCACACAGGAGATCACATACAAGTCGCATATATTTGGAAATGTGAACGGACACGCAAAAAAATCAGATTTCACAAAAAAATCGGAATTGAGCATCAAGGCCTGCAGTGTGAACGTAGCCTTAGTCACTGGAGGCCATTTTCTCCGCTGCCTCCTAATGCATTTCTGAACACTTCCAAGACACGTTGGAGACGAAAAGCACGTTGAATGATGGTGAAACGACTCAAGGGAAAACAAGAAACGATCACCGATTTCTAAAAGGTATCTATGACAGGGGTCTGTCTCCCTTTTTCAAAATCCAGAAACGAAGCATTGACGGAGAACAAAACGTGCTGGAAAAACAACGTTTTATCTCTGATTTGTACACGCCTGTGACCAGAACGGAACGTGAAACGCGGGTTTTGCCATGAGGACGGGAAACCACTGACTCACCTTCACCCTCGGCTGACGGCAGCTGCGCGTTTTCACGTTTCAATCTTGCTCTTTCCGTCTGGTTGTGACATCAGGCTGTGTCATGCTGAAATAGTAATGAAAGACAGGCAGGAGCTACAAGGCCCCCTCATTATTCCCAAGAGCCGCGAATAGATCCTTCACTGTGTTCATAACCCAGCGCCGGAGCAGTTTTTGTGCTTAAGAATGGCACCAAACTGGCTTTCCGCCTGATTGTAAGGCACATAGATCAAGGTAACAAAGGGTAATCAAGTACAGCGGAGGGACACCTCACCTCGATTATGAGGTCGTAGAGCCTTCCCTCGATCAATAAAATGTCCTTCATTAGCATTTAGGATGATTTAGGGCGTTCTACAGAGCTGGAAAAATGACGGGAAAATAACTGCTGCTCTCTTCATCTTTTAAAAGTCACATATATGTCAATGTGACGGATGCAGTCTTGTCTTTTCTTTTTATTACACCCGGTCTGCAAAATTATCAGATTAGTACAAGGTTTTTTAATATCTGCTCTGAACTGTTTCGAAGGTTTTATTAGGACACTACAAGTGAGAACATGGCCTAGAAAAAAAATGTACATCCCAGAAGTATTTATCTACAATCCTAATGATATAATTACCTGAATTAACCTGACCCACATAAGAGATAAAAAAGGCTAAACAGATACAAAAATAATTAGAAGTTTCCAGAAAAATAATGAAATTCCCAGCTAATCCGGTGAGCAAATGAAAGTGCATTTCCTCCGAGCGCGACGTGTTTGTTTGCATGCAAAGAGCACACTAAGAAGATTAACTCACCTGTCACTCAGAGCTCAGCCACAAAGAAATGAAACATAATTTTTACTCTGAAAATATTTTAATCAAGCGAGGCGTAAAACAAAAAAACAAAAAATAAAAAAAAATTAAAAAGCGGTCCGAGGCTGCACACCTCAGGAAAAGCCGAACGAATAAAGCCTACATCCTGAAAATTAATCACTGCTAAATTGGGTCGTGCTCTACCTTCTGCTGAGATTAACACGTAAATCCATCCAGAGCAGGTATCGCGGTATCGTGGACTGGGACAAATTAACCATGGAGATTAAAACGGCTCCCGTGAACCGGGCTGTCAAAAGGCTCATTTCGGCTGGAAACTTTTACACACATCATTAGGGGCCTTTTCTAGGCGTGGTACGGTGACCTTGAGTAAAAGATTTACACTGTCATATTAGATTAAAACCAATATTTCAAATTAAAATGAATGAGATGACCTGATTTCTTTTATTTGAAACCAAAAAGTAACAATGGTTCCTTATTATCACCTTGTGGAGGTTGGTAATAATGTTATATTATTTTATTATTCTTTAGATTCTGACAGATGCCAGAAATAAAGGAAATTAAGAATAGACATCTTTTGGCACGCTGCCTTTTTAGAGTAGCATCTTTAACAAGAGGATTTTAGCTGGTTAATTAGCGAGAATATCTGTTCAGTAGGTTGGCAGACATGCTGCCAAAAGGAAATATTTTGAAATTTACCAATGTAAGTGACAGAAACATGTAGGAGACTTTCTTTCACCCAACTGGTCCAATGTGTGCAGCAACAGGCGGGGGAGGGGCAGCAGGACTCTGTTTTAAATCTGCACCATGCAGCAGGGGAAAACTGTTATTTTCTCCTTTTAAAACGTACACAGATGTGTTTTTCAATTAAAATGCAAAATAATATTACTGTACATTCTTTGTTCCCCACTTTATCGGCAATGAATTGAAGAAAACAGTGTTGCGGATTTGATAAAAGGGCCTGAGATGTTTGCCTTAATAAAAGAAAGGTGTACAGTTTACTAGTTGTTTTTTTTTTTTATTGTTGAAATGTTTTCTATTTTGTTGGTGAAGAAAATCTTTGAAAATATTTAGCCGTCCTCAGCAACAAGCCTGAATTTAGGCAAGTTTAATGACTGGGTGTGTCCAGGTGTGTTTGTGGCCCTACTGACTACAATATGAAAATAAAAGCATAAAAAAAACATTGTGTTTCACCAGAACCTTTCAAAAAATGTCATTTTGTAGCTGAAAATCCCCCCCTAAATATTTTTAAAAGCATCCATTTGCTGAAGGACCAAATTTTTAACGTTCTTGAACTGCAGTTGGGGGACACACACACAAAATTATTCCAAGCGTAGCTGTTTGGACACCTCTGCTCTGAAACCGTCAGAAACACATGATGGAGATGCAGTTTTTAAAACCTTGGCCTACCTCGATACCAGCTCGTGGCAAGGCTTTCCAATCTTATCTGGTACCTTTGTGTCATTTTTTCCTGCAGGACAGCCACACGTCTGTAAGTACATCACTTCCTTAGCATTACAGTACGGCCGTTCTCATCGGGCTGTGATGGGGCAGCAGCAGCATGATTTAGGTGCCCACAACATGAGAGCAAGCTTAAAACGTCCCAGTTTCTCTTCAGCGATGAGGACACGCTCCTCTCCCATAGGTCATAAAACAGCTGAGGTCTGAAGCTCAGAGCGCTGCAGCAAAAAATGTGTTTTTATTTCCCAGAGATACTGGTTGAGCTGACAAAGATGGGGCCTAATGTGCATGAAGAAGTGACCTTATAATGAAGGACAGGGAATAAATCTCGGAAATTAGATTTTTTAAAGCTTTTTGATGGATGAACGTCTAAGGACTAATAGATTTAAATCTTTTTTTTATCTTAATAAATGACAATAAAAAAGCAGAGTCCAAGTCCCTAAAGAAGTTAGACGCTAATATGAGAACATTTATACCCATTTTCTAATAGGCTGGTTGCAATAGTACGTCAGCCAGCTCGCTGCTCTCCACTACGGAGGACAACCAGAACACAAAGGTAACTAGACGCCTTTAAAGCAAAATAAACCTTCTGAGCTGCAGTAAAACGTGTCAATCGGAGACAAAGTTGAAACATTTGATCATCTAGCGTCACAAATCAGGATCAGTAAACAGGAATTACCAAGAGAAAGATGATAGGGTTGGCACAAAACACCAGGGGGAGGTTTACATGATTCAACGCTGCACCGTGTCAGGATCTGCTTATGTTCTTTCACATCAGCTTGAGCTCTCTTACAGTTCCTGACTAGAGGATCGGTTTGCTGGTTTTAGACATAAAACCTTTACAGATCTATCAAAACGTCTTGTAAATGATGTCTTAGACCATGGACATGCATTTGCCACCAAATCTAGACTGATTAACTGTAAATGTTATTGTTTCAGAAAGGCTGGGTCTGTGTTTGATTCAGCCTCAGTGCAGCACACTTCATGGACTGAGAAAATCAAGTAGCTCTCAATATTGCTTCAATGTTCTGCAGCCCAAACACTCATTATTCAGACCACATTCGCTCTCTCTGGTGTGGGTCTAATGCATTGATTAAACTTCACATTTTCTTTATAAAACACTCCATTCTCCCTCAATTTCTGTTGTTGATAGTCGTTCTCACCGCTCCTCCTCCATGTGTCACCATGATTATGTTCATTGCTTGGCCACCAAGACGGGGGGGGGGGGGCATTTTTGCGACCTCTTTACAAAATATTTAACCCTAAAGCTGATTTTGTTATTTAACTTTGGGCGAGACTATTGTATTTTTCAGACTATAAGGCAAACTTAAAATCCTTAGACCTTCTCAAAAATTTATTGTGTGCCTTATGGTCCGAAATATACGGTACTATAGTAAAGTTGACGTAAAATATTCACACACCAATCTTAAAGTTTTATTCAGGATTTGTCTGAATTATTTAATGATGTGCTCACATTGATGCTTTGCTTTCATGCTTCAGTTTTAAGTAACAGACGTGTTTCACTAATGGTTGTATCTGACTTTTATACCCAAACTCTCATTGCCACTCTGCGGCCGGTCCAGCACTGGTTTCTCCCCATCGATCGAGGCAGTGATGGAGGACAGACAGACAGACAGACAGACAGACAGACAGACAGGCAGACAGGCAGACAGACAGACCGCCATCTTTATTATCCTAAGAAAACCATTCAGTTCAACCTGCCTTAAATTTAATTAATCAATTACTGGATGAAAGCCATTTATTTATGATAATCATACTTTAATTCGACTTTTAATTCGAGCTCATTTATTCAGCTTTAGGAAAAACTTGTGTTTTCAAAACCAAAGATGGAGAAATGAATGCGACATCTCACAATTCCTGGAGAAACATCTCCCTTGAGACATTTTAGATTTATACTGTACTTTTTTTAATATTGATCAGCAGTTAAAAGGGATTTGTAACTAATCCCTGACTTCCCGTTTCTCTGGGGTATGTCAATCAAGAGCAAAATGCATGTTAACAAGTCAAGGAAATGGCTGCATGGAAAAGCAGCTACTCACAAGAAGATTTTTTTATTTATTTAAATCACACCCTGGTGACTGGCTTAAGTCATGAAGGGTTTTACAAACTCACAATTTTGCACCAGAGGATGCAGGGAACTGGGTTCAAATGCAGATTATAAATAAAGCAAGCATTGTAGACATCATCAATCATGTCAATCGTGTCGGCTCCGATTGCACAACAACTTCAGAACTGCGACACACATGTCGACATGAGTAACACCCATATTTACCTCTTTATTCTTCTTCTGTCCATGGGCAGCTGTTCACACTGTCGCCTAAAAGTGGTTGCATTAACATTATAACAGAAATAAAAACCAAAAAAACAAATAATCTGAATTAACCATTAAGACCTGCAGTAGTCTAAGACTTTAAGCTTCCAGGAACATGGAGAGAACGTGTGGGAAAAGCGCCTCATCTCCACTGGTATGTAAAGCAGAGGATGTGTGGTGCTGTGGGCCTTTTCTCCACCAGAGGCTGAGAACTTTGAGAAAATGATAAAAAAATAAATAAATACTGCCAAAAGAGCAGAAACAAGGATTATCAGATACTAAATCAACCGCGTTTTGTGAAAGTCTCAGTCCCCAGAGGTCAATAGAAAACCCGACCACAGAAAAGAGAAGACGACTCTGGATCTAGAGCAGGCTTTAAACCTTTTATAACATATAATTAAGCTGAAAAAGCATTTTTTTAAGAAAAAAAATATTGCAAAGCTGTGGATTTTTATGCTTGTATTTTCTCATTTAAAAAAATTGGATAAATCTTTAACTATTACTACCTTGTGCACAGCTGAGCAGCACAAAAGGTGCTAATTGGTTGAAAGGTGCTCTTTAACATCGTCGGGTGCTCGGTAGAACTGAATAGCTTGCACAACGATAACGCTCTCTTTCATTTTTTGCGACACTAGTGGCCTTTATCTGACAGTAGATTGACAGGAGATGGAGATGGGGGGGGGGGGGGGGGGGGGGGGGGGTAGTGGGGGAAGAGATGCGACAAAGCTTCACAGGCTGGGACTTGAACCCAGGGCAGCCTAGTTTAGGACTAAGGCCTCTCAACACTTTATGCCTCTTTTTCTACCATACAACACCCAACTAGAAATATAAAATAACCTTTTGACTATTTTTCTCATTAGCAGACATTATAGGGCAACAAGGTATTAACAGCAGGAGCAGCAACAGGGGCTGTGATTTTTTTATTTTAAAAATGGACTAGCATGAATTTTTTCCCAACATGAAAAGATTATTTTAAATGAAAAGTTTATTTTTTAACCAATCTATTACAATGTTTTTACCACATCTTGAGAAGTCACAATAAGCAAGCGTTTACTGTGTTCATTTGTTATTTAGCAATAATTAAGGAAGATCAAACCAACTTGTTTCAAAAAATTTACATGTTTTTATTCAGTTTTTTTTTTTTTTACAGGCAATTTTCTCTTACTAAAAAGGAAGAAAAGAGGGAAAAAAGGAGTACAAGAAAAAAGTAAAAGAGATGGAGAAGAAATAAGTGTGGCATAAATAATGCATAAGAGAAAAAAGGTACACAGTGTGGCTGACGCAGCAGTTGCCTTTCGATACATATGGTTTCATTTCCAGCTTCATCCATTTTCCATTTCAGCCCCCAGACAGATTGGCAGTGGGTGGCCGATGGGCGGTGCTCCAGCCAAGGAGCGAAGATAAACTACCTCCGGTTCAATCTATAAGCCTTCACTGCCTCTGCCAAACAACGACCCTAATGCAGAGTGGTTACACACGGGGGAGAAGAAAAAAAAAAAAGGCCAAAGAATAAATGTCTTAGAATAAAGCACATTTATTCGGGCCAGCAGCTCGGTCTCGAGGGTTTCACTGGCTTACAGCAGCCGGAGCAAAGAGATGCAGAATGGCTGGAGAAAAGCTGTCCATCACCCAGAATACAATCAGCAGCTGGAATGGCAGAGGAGCTAATGGATGCCTGCGCACGGAGCGCAGTTTAGTGAATGGAAACGAGGACGGGTCTATCGGGCGGTATGGGATTACGTGCCGCTGTTATCCTTCATAAGTGCGAGTCGCAGGTCAAGAGGGTGTAATGTATATGGACGGGGGCGCACATTAAACAGTAATCTCTCAATACCAATCAGCCTGCTCTCACAGCACGTTTTTTTTTTTTTTTTTTTTTCCGCTTCTTTGACCCGGCAGACCGTCCGAGCAGCACTTAAACAAATGGGCTGCTGCAAGCTGAAATATGCGGGGCAGCGTGCTCTCAAAAGAAATTAAATTATCTGCAGGCTCCGCTCGGTGCATTACAAAGCATGTCGGTGCAGCTGCAGAGCAAAAAGTCTGCATTCGACACGCGAAGAAATATATGCGACGTGTTGGAGAAGCAGAATGTGAAACAAAAATTAATTAAAAAACAGCATCAATATGTTCAGTTTAAAAAAAAAAAAAAAAGAAAGTCTTTTCACATTTTGTCGTCTTACAAAAACTTTGTTGTACTTTATAGGGATTATATGCGATAGAGGAACAAAAAAGCAAAGCGCATCACAAGTGGAAGGACATGGTTTTAGAAATTTCTTACAAATAATCTGAAAAGTGTGGCATGTGTTTATGATCAGCGCCTTTTACACCAAAAGCCCCCCAAAAAAGATGCAATGCAACCGTTTTAGTTCAGAAGTCACCCAAATTAACATGAGTCCTGTGTCTAATTCAGTCTCGGTATAAATCCAGCTGCTCTGTGAGGGATTCAGATGTTTGTTTGAGAACATCAGTGGACAGGAGACGGGTCCAGGGCAGAGAGTTTAAAGAAGGGTTTGGTTTTACAACAATATTTTAAGCTGTGAACATCTCACAGACCTCTGTTCAATCCATCCTCTGAGCATAGAAAGAGGATGGATCCACTGCAGCCCTGCCAAGACACGCTCGTCCACACAAATTGCAGTAATCAGAGCAGCAGCTAAGAAGCTCATGGTGACTCTGGAGGACGAGCAGAGATTCACCGTTCAGGTAGGACAACCTGTTGACAGGACAGAAACTAGTCGTGTGCTCCAAAAATCTATTTTATAGAAGGCTGTAAAACCCTGGAGGGCCTAGTCAAAGTTCAGACCTAAATCCAAACTTTAATCTGAGGGAGGACTTGAAAACTGATGTTCACAGACCCTCAGCGTCCAATTTGAGAGAGAGACAGCTATTTTATAAAGAGAGATGGGAGGAAATTTCTGTTTCTGGATGTGTAAAGCTGGTGGAAGAAGACCCCGGAAGAGACGCGGCTGTGACTGCAGCAAAGGTTGGTTCTACAAAGTAATGATTCAGGGGGCTGAAGACAAAAGAGAGCCACACTGTGGAATCAGACTTGGCAAAAAAAAAAAAAAGAAAAGTTAACAAACTATCCATAGTTTTTCTTGCACTTCTCAGTGATGAGGTACTTTGTGTTGGTCTATCACATAAGATCCTGAGTTTTGCACAACAACGGCGACATCCCGAGTTACAAAGGTTTCCACATATGTCGAGTCAGAAAAATGGGACCTAATCACAAGGTTTACAATGTTATTCAGAAGCAATCTAAGACAAATGTATAGTTTGTTTTTATAATCTTTAGAACACTGCAAAAACGGAACTAAAAATAAGTAAAATTTTCTTAAAATTTGTGTATCTGTCCTTGATTTGAGCAGGTAAATAAGATGATCTGCCAACAGAATAAGATTTTTGCACTTAAAACAGGAACAATTCATCGCTATCATCTTATTTCAAGTGCTAAATGTCTAATTATCTTAATTTAGGGGTCAAAATACTCATTCCATCGACAAATGATCTTATTTACCTGCTCAAATCAAGGACAAAAACACTATGTTTAAGAACATTTTGCTTATTTTTAGATCCGTTTTTGCAGTGAAAAACTGTAAATACAAGAAATGACCCTGTTTTTTTTTACTTATTCAGGACTAGGGAGAAGCTCTAGTGGAAAAATTTGATCTCTACTACTGGAAATTCAACAGAAGTCTGTGTAGCTTTTTGTTCATCTGAACTAACATTGTAAACCGTGAAAATAGGTCACACATTTCCAAATATCAGTGCAGTCGGTTTTAAAGCAGCTGGTCCAGACCAGCCTTTGGTCCGCACAACAAGCAGAAAGTGTTAGTTCTGCAGGTCGATCCCAACATTTATGTAACAGATGGCTAAGATATACTGCAGTAAATAATAAAAAGTTTTACTAGTAAGGTTGGTAGGCCACATTTTATTCATCAGTTCAAATGTCAACTCTTTCCATAAGAAGAAGAAAACAATATTTAAAAAGTAGATGAAGAAATCTTTACTTGGAAAACCTGTTTTCAGCCAGAGGTTTGTCCCTTAACAACAGCTGCAGCTGCTCATTTAGCCCTTTGGGAAGAAGTATTTCCCACACCCCAGACAGACGCTCAAAGAAAACACCCGAGAGATCTTTCTAAGACGCGTCATCTTTTTAAATAAAGTAAATAAACAGGAAACAATTAAAGCACCAAAAAGGCACCAAATAGTTTTATGGAGTTTTATACAAATCAGTAGTTCGCGTTGCTCATCTTCCCACATTCAGATATACTAAACCATCACAAACCGCACCTTCTTCCCAAATACCCCTTCAGGAAAGACTCCCAGGTCCGCGGACGTCCAGCCGGGCCGGCGTCGAATCCTTAGAAGATGTGTTTTAGATGTTTAACACCATAGGTCTGGAAAAACACCATGAGGATTAAAGTCCACAGGCCCAGGATGAAGCCATCAGGAGGATGCCAGTCTTTCTGCTTTGGTTTCTGTGGGGAGACGAGTAAGAGGGGTGAGGAAGGGGGATGGAGGAGGAAGAGGAGCAGAGGGGGGTCGGGGTGAGGATGAAGTTTGGTTATAGTGTGTATAAATCTCCTGTTGAGCCAACCTCTGATTGTTCTGTCATTCACACAGGCAGGCGGGCGAAGAATCACACACACACACACACACACACACACGCTTACTTTATCTCTTCAAACGTGCGACTTGCACAACGTCTCGCACGCAAACTCACGGGCACAAAGGTTCAGGCGTAAAGGCGGGTGGTGGAGCTCATCAGCACACCTCCCCCGTCTTGTGTTTGTCCCATTCACTGCCACATCATCGCTTTGTGTACGATTATACTTTTAAATCTCCCACATATTAAACATGCAGCTCACAAGTAGCGCATTTATATGCTAATGTGGCGGCAATATTCTGCAGAGAGATGAGATTTAACCTCTAAAAACATCTTCCAAACTCCTCTGCCAGCGACAAAAGCAACCGATGCGCTCTGAGGTTGTGCCGAGGAGATTTCTGCCAACTGCTTCTGTACGAGCGACTGTTGTCCAATCAGAAAAGCACCAGTCAGGCTCGGCAGCTGGCTTTTTTATTTATTTATTTATTCCTAAAAGTACCACGCTTCTTTCACCGTGCAAAAAGACAAGCTTCCCAGAAATAAAATAGATTGTTTAAAACAAAACAATACCGACTATTTATCACATCAGAGCTTCAGATGAAAAAAAAAAAAAAAAAACAGTGTTAATTACCCAGAAACAAAGGTAATCTAAAAGCCTTGTTTGCTGGGTGGGGAAAAAAAAGAAATATTTACAGATGATTTCCACTGACTTGTTCTCTTACAACATAAATGGTAGAATAAATGTGTGACCATCAGACTCAACAGAAAGGGACTTTTTTTTTTTTACTTCTTTTCTGCATACAGAGAAATTTGACTTTTCTTTTCCGCCTCAGTCCATACAGAGGACTAAGGCGTCCTTACATAACATTAAGATGCTTTTATTTGTCATTATACATGCAACGAAATTTAAAGATCAGATGGAGGGTTAGCCTGAGCTGCTGCGACTCAGCGCGCCGCCAGTAATGGCCGATCTGACCACATGGCTCACATGCTGCACCCTGTGCCTCCACCGAAAACCAAGGCTGAACTTTCTTAAATGAAGATGAAGCGCTGCGTTCAGTTTCTCTTCGGTAATCGCAATTTTCGACCGCGGCGTCTTAAAATTTCAACATTAACCACCTCTGAAGTCGGAATTACGAGTTGGAAAGTCAGTAAAACAGGCTCGTTCCAGACATTCGCTTTGAGAAACATTGAATAAAACTTTGTAGTTTAAATGTTCCATAAATATTAGTGAACTGCTAAAAACAGTTTTAACAATCGAATAAACGAATAATGACGCATTGCCACTTATTGTTGGCACTTCAGCAGGGCTTGATAAAAAGATAAAGACTTTGTAATAAAATGTGACTTTAAAACACATTCTTAGGGTTGACTGTGTTTGTACGTTCAACAATAAGCTTTGTGTGAATGTCCATGTTTTTCCACATTTGTTTCGACTGTCTGACAAGAAGGAAACTGAACTGAAAAAGGAGGAGATTACGTAATCTGCGACTTGTTAGTTTTGAGTTCCTAGGCAAATGGACCAAATTGTCTGGCAACAGATCAAATATGCGGAAATCATGTTTGTCCATTTATTTAGCAGCTTGTTATATTTAAATTTTTGTTGTTGTTTTTTCTTCAAGATGTATATTCCTGTGTGGGTGGGTTTGTGTTTTGCTATTGTGTAAATTAGCTATTCTTGCCAACCATAAATCTTTATCAATCAAGTCTAGAACACAAAAGAATAGGAGCAAAGTTTAACTTTTTCCAACTTTTATAAGCAAGGCATCCATGAAAAGATGCGCCAATATACTGCTCCAATAAATAATCTACAAATATTATCCAGTCACCATTATACATAACTTTGCACCAAATGATAGACCCAGAACAATCTACAATTACAGTTTGTTGTATTTTTTTTCTATGCATGGTCAAGTTTTAACAGGCAGTTTAACATGCAAAAATGTTCTGAGTTGATGGACTGAAATGCTTCTGAGCTTCTAACATTAAACCCCAGAAATAAGCAGAGTACTTCTATCCTGAAAAAATGTTTTACGGTTGTGAACATACCCTGCAATCACTGCATTATATCCAGCATATAAGGGTAACAAAGTGAAATTGCCATGCAGACAGAATATTTCATCTAATCTTGACGACTCCCTGGTAGTCTCTCAGTTTGCGAAAGAGTCCAATTGCCTTCCAATTTCACTCAAGTAGGCAGTCTCATATGTTTGCTGAATTTCCCCCTTCACCCAAGAGGAAAGTACTGCTGAATTGGCATATGTAGAGTGGAATCCTCTATGCTCTATTTGTGTACACATAAATGAGAGCCTGGCACACTAAGTACTGAAGCGTGTGCTGAATGTCCAGCGCCTGAAATTACTGCCCGCTGAGCATCTAATACGAGTAAAATCTGGCTTTGGCAGCTAAAAAAAATAAAAAAACACACACACCAGCTGACACTAACATTTCAAGACTTCTGTTATATTCAGGTTTAATCTTCTCACTGCCTACTCTGACAGCCGCTGTACATCTATCGATCAACGAGAGTTGGACAATGACTCAAAAAGGCTTTTCAGTACACAAAGAACGGCTTATTTCAGCGAGCTGTAAAGGGGTCATGATGAGCTCGACCCGGCTGTACGCTAAAAAGGCCTGGGGGGGGGGAATACCTTTTAAAAATCGCACAATTTAAAACCACTGTCAATACATAATGATTTCAAATGACAATTTTTTTCCTGTTTGACCTGTTCAAAGCGGATTTTAAACGCTTTTCAGATGAGCAATCGTAAGCGAGGCTAAATGTTAATTTCTCATTGTGCGTCGCGAGTTGGCCCCTGCCTCTGTGTGTGTGTGTGTGTGTGTGTGTGTGTGTGTGTGTGTGTGTGTGTGTGTGTCTTTTCAACGCCGTCACTTTAACCCAAACTCGGGTTGTGTGACGACGCTGCCAATTTCCAGCCGCGGAGAGGCCGAAGACAGCAGCAAAATTGGATTACGTCTGGGTCCAAATTTATTTAACAGCTCAATCAAGTCAAATCAATAGAGCTCCGCTGCCATCCATGAATGCTAAAGCGGCAACGGGGGAAGCAAGTAGGGTTTGTTTTATGAGGGGAGAACAGCGCTGGAAGCTGTTAGGAGCTGCTACTTTACTTCTAGAGGAAAACTATTGCTGATCAAAGCATTTACATTACACAGTTTATCCACATTTGATCAAGGATTTGTAAAATATGCATCTCATTTACTCAGCTGCTGCCCACCTTTATTTACTTCTTGACATATATGAAGATGTAAATAAACATCAACAAGGTCTGAGATGTAAACAGGATACGGCTGGACGATAATTCAATAACAACATATAACGACGATAGAAAAAAAAGATTAATAGAAAGTTCAATAGAATAACAGTTGTCCTTCCTTTTGCATTCAAACCACGTAGGTTAATATCACAGTCACTACATCCTCCCAACCAATCACAGCACAGACCCAGGAAAGCTCCGTCACCAAGCTCCGCCCCCTCCAGAGATCAGAGATCACGCGTTCTTTTTAACTTTTTAAAAACTTGCAGTTTTGGTAGAAAGTTGGTTAAATAAAGAGTTGAGTTTAAATTCAGTGTTTGTGTGTTCTGTATCTAAAAATACGTCATTAAGCAACAGCATAAAATGTCCTGGGCTGCACTTAAAATATACGTTTTGAATTTGTTGATAATTATCAATATCGATCAAAATGCTTTTTTTCTATATCGTCCCAGCCCTAAAACAGGATACATATTAAAAAGCATAGCGGACAACCTTCTTTCCACGTTGAGTACCCGGGGTATCATCTTATTTATTAGTTGTCCTACATGCCAGTCGTTCTGACTGTCCTTGCTAGTTTCCTCTGCTCGTGCGCACTTCTAGTGTTTATTTATCTGGCTAGCTTTGGTGTTAGCCGTTCATTGTCGCCCCGCCACTCTCACTGTATACTTTCAAAATGGTTGAGTGTCACCAGAAGCAAACCGTGTACAAGTTTATGAGGAGAAGAAGAAGGCCTCAGTAGAAAGAAATAAGACCAGAGAGTATTTGGGAAATTCGTACTTAGGATCCCCCTGAGGAGCGGAAAAAGAGGTAGGATGGTCTTGTGCATGCGCAGTTATTGAAAAGAGGACTTCTTCCGTACATTTCCTGAAAAACTGTCCACTCTACCTTTAAACAGTTCTGGAAATACAACACCTTTGTATAAAATCACCACGAGCATGAACGAAACGATTATTCAGAAGACTTCTTCAATGAGTTTTAAAAACAACAACTGGTTAATTAAACAAGTCTGATTTTTTGTTTAATTTTTAGTTGTGTTTAAGTTTGTGGCTCACAACACTTTCATTGCTTGTAATTGAAAAATATCCTTAAAACATGCAAAAGAAAAACAGTGAGCACAAGGCAGATATAATTTCATCAAAACAAAGTTGACGCCAAACACTGGCATCTATGCATAACACTGTAGTCACCTGAGACAAAAGTAGAGATGGCAAGGTCAAATGTGAGCTCACGTTTAAGATTTATATGAAAATGTATCCTGTGAAGAGGAGGAATTCCAAAGAGATGTCAGGGAATTAGCAGTGCCCTGTGGCAATCCTAGTCAGTATGTGTCTGGAGGATTTGATTGAATTTGACTTTGTAAAGTGCCTTGAGATTAACCTGACTCTCGCCAGATTGTACGTCGCTCCGCCTAGCTTCACTCATCATATATCTGGGACCTCTCCATAGGAATTGCCTTTATTGAAGGATGGGCCTTATCAAAAATCCTTGCATATGATTGGATAAGCCACTTGTCCGTCATCTTTATCGACGTGCTATTTCAACCACTCACACTGAAGCTAACCCGTGACGCTGTGAGAGCGAAGCAGGAAAAAACAAAACTTTTTTTTAATGTGTTTGCGGCTCTAGTGGCACGCGTTTTATAGACAGTAAGCTGACAGGAAGAGGGGGGAAGACAGGCGGCAAAGCGCCGCGGGTCGGAGTCGATCCCGGGCGGACCGCGTCGAGGACTAAAGGCCTCCTAATATGGTTCGCGCTAACCGCTCCGCCACGGGCGCGACCCGGAAAACAAAACTTGCCAAATCCGGTCGGGAGAAGGGCGAAAACATGGTTTCCACCAACAAAAGCCTTCAGAGCCGGTCTCTGATGTTCTTTTAATGAAACAATATTAGGTAGATTGGACAACACGGAAGAAATAGCAGCATCAATGTTAACGCTTGCTTCCTCGATGCGAGCCACCATTGCTGTCTGAATCAAAACAGTCACATGTCACGGTCGCTTCTCCACTACGTCACATCTATGAAACTCCAGCCCTGCGTCCTGATTGGCTAGACAATAAAATTGGTTGGAGAAATCACTCTCTATGGGAGAGGTCCCAGATGGAGTGAAGCTAGGCGGAGCGACATCAATCTGGCTAGAGTCAGGTTACCTTGAGATGACGTGTATCATGAATTGCCACTATGTAAATAAAACTGAATTGAATCAACATTTCTGGCGAGCATTCAGGCATTCGTTGCCGATTCTGCTCCGGTTCTGAACCATCAACATCACTCTGAAACCCACAAGCATCAGCACAACAATTTCACCCAACAGCTGTTCCACAGAAAGAGCTTTCATCATACTAGTGAGTCAGGCAGTGATTGTCCAAGTCTTCATTGTGTACCCATAATGAACCCATGTTTTACTTGTAAACTTTAAACCACACTACTACTCCAGGGACATCAAGTTTGACACCATTGAAGCTCTATAACTCTGCCTACGCCTAGTCTTCTTCCCTCTGTGTTGTAGATGCAACATGAACAGCCCTGTGTGCTTTCCCTCAGCTTTGGTTTATTTCTTCCTTTTTTTGTTGGGTGAGAAGGCATCCATCCTCTTTCGCTGCATACGTCCATGGTTATCACCACATTTCCAGCATAGATGTTTGTAGCAAAAGGGCTAACTGCATTTTCTTATTGTGCAGCCGCATATCCAGTCGACATACTTCCAATGCAAAGGCATTTTGCGTACAAAATCCATCCAAACAGTGGTCCATCATCTTCCAAAAATGGAAGATTTCACTTTAAAAGCCTCCATCAAAAAGCTCTTTTCATTTCAGAACAGGAAAGGGCCAAGTTACCTTTAAGAAGTTTAGGTTTCCTGGCAGTAAAATAGAATCCTGCAGAGAAGCGGACACACCTCAATTGACATTAACATCAAATAATCTTTTGGCCTTGACATTTTTCAGATGGTCCTCATTAACTTTGCTGAGCCTGAAGGGTTCAGCTGCTAAGAAATTAAAAAAAGTTCACAAACCTCGGGTTAAATTATACGATCAAGAATATTTAAGGTTGTCAAAAGTGATAGAACTCAACTCAATGCGAGACCCACATTTTGGGATACATCAGCCTTTCATTTCCGTTAAAAGGAACATTTCTTTACCCTCTGCTGTCAGACAGAACTGAGCCAATGAGGGAAAAGAAGACGACTAATTCATTTTGGGATGGAGTTTCAAACACTTGCATCCTCTGTAGAGCGTCTAACAAACTACAGGCTCACACAGCATCAGACATACTTTGGGGAACCGCAGAAATAATGAAGCTCAAACTAAAAAGGGATGCTTTTAGCATCTAAAATAACGGCGCTTTTGTTACAGATTGACAGAAACTGCAGAAAACATCTCTCACGAGAGAACAAATGTGGTTCTGTTTGTCTGACTAACAGACATAAGAGTGGGTGTTTAGTCCAAAAATATCCTGAATTAGCAAGTAGAGAAAAGCTTATTTCTAACTAAAGGTAAGGGAGTCTTTTGTGACGGCAGCTTTGTGGTTGACGATGAGTTTGTTTCTGTTACAAGGACACTGCGTCTCACATCTCATCAAATCACATCAAGACAGTGTAGACCTGACTAGTAGTTTATTCAGGAGGGTTTTAATCAAGAACATGGACGCTCTTCTCCAGATCTGACTGTTTCAAGCTTAATTAAAGCTGTCTGATTATCTATGAATACGGAAGGGTATTCGGAGCAAAGGCCTTTATTCTGGAAGATATACAGAACAGACCTGTTTATTTTCAATGACAAACAGAAAGAAAAGAAATTTAAATGTTCTAGCAAGTATGAAGTCAGAAAATACACTAACAACCCAACAGTCTTCATGAGACAAGCACAGCTTTACAGTCTGTGAGTCGCATTGATTGCATTGATTCTGCAGCCTGCACCCCGAGGCCAACTCTAAACATGCATGACACGCCAACCATTTCTCAACACAAGGACATTGTGAAAAGAAAGTAAAGTCTCCTTCAACTCTCAGGACATGATCAAAATCTAGAATCGTTTGAATCAAATCTCAAACAGAACAGAATACACATAATTTATTAAAAAATATGAAGCATAAATGCTGCGACATACTGGCGACCTGTCCAGGGTGAACACCGCCTCTCGCCCATTGACAGCTGGAGAGATAGGCACCAGCACCCTTGGCGACCCCATGAGGGATAGAGCGTGTTGGAAAATGGATGGATGAAGCAAAAACGCAAAAGCTGCACGTAAAAGTGCAAAGCTGACAACCTGCTGTAACCGTAATAATCTGCTAGGTTGTTTAGTGTCTGACTTCATGGGTCCATTTTAGCCCAAACTTTTCCAAAACATTGCTTCAGTTGATCAAGGTTTGCAGGCGTTTGCTTCTGCGTAGCTATTCAAACGTCCAACCATGGCCTCTCAGGGAGCTTTAGGTCAGGACTTTAACTGGGCCATTGCAACATGTTGATTTTTTTATTATTATTTCCCAACTACTCTGCTGTGTTTGGCATCAAAGGTTTTTTTGTTGACAACCTATAGATGCTGGATAGACGGCCTTAGATTTCCCTCCACAGTAGTTTATGACCGGCTAAATAACTGCAAGGTTGTTTGACTGAACAACCCATACCACCATCACACTTGTACCCCTCAGGCTCGACATCGGCTATGAGTTTGCATAGCTAGGCATCTCTACGATGGTCTCATCTGTTAAATTGTTATCCAGGAGTTTTATTAGTCTTTAAGATGCAACTTCACAAGTCCAAACCAAGCGTATGTTTTCTACTTTAGACAAAATAGGCTTTCTCCCACCGAGCTCCTCCAACGAAGCCATTACTTATTCATTCTTTTTAAGTTGTAATGTCATTAACTTTAACATTTAACAAGCAAACATAAACCTTTTAATTCTTAGACTAGTCTCATTTTCTTAGAGCATTGTATACTTTACCCTTTAATGAAATCTGTTGTAATATGGTGCTATATAAATAAAGATTGATGTATAGCAACAGTTTCCTCTCTAAGTTACTTCTGATGCATTTCTACATTATCCTTGTGTTCACACATAATTATGCATCTGAGTGACAAACTGCCGAAGCTCCTGCTGAAGTGGTCACATCTGGTGATCATCAACTAACCAAATGCATTTTATTAGCAGCAACTTTTCCTATTAAATCCTATGGAAGCAGCAGTGCTAGCTTATACGTAGTTCTGCACACAAATGGTTTCAGTTTTATCTTTATTTAAGCAATAATTGCAGTGTGCAGTCTGTTGTGTTTTTCTGCATTTGGTTGTTACATTTTAACATTTTATAGCCATTTAAAGATCTGGTCTGGTTTTGGAAAACCATAAAATGTCATGGTGGTGTACTTTCTTCATACCTAACTATATGTTTACTTATGGTGCAGCATATTTATGTTTAAATAAAACATGTGATCTGCCTGTAATGTTAGGATCCATTTTCCTCACGGTTTGCACTGAATTTTCTTCCTGTTCTTATAGATATTTGCTTTGTCCATGACGCAATGCGTTATCCAATGTCTACTTCAAATGTCACGCACAATGTGCTGCCATGCCATCAAGCCAAGTTAAAATCCACATACAGTATCTACACATACAGTGAGTATACCACTCACATATTTGCAAACATAAGATAGACTTATCTTATATTCGCAGAAATGTGAGGAAATATAGCATGTACTCACTTTTGTTGCTTGTGGTTTAGACATTAATGCCTGTGTTGAGTTATTTTGAGCTGACAGTTAGTTTACACTGTCCTATAGGAGCTGTACACTGACTACTTTACATTGTATCGTCCCATCACACTACTCCCCACTATGAAGTGTGCACCTGGTGGAAGTGCACATAAGGTTTCGAGTGTGCAGGTTACAAGCGTGCAAACGTGGATAATTGGGACAATGTCATTGCCTTGCACCTCTGTGTTGTAACTGAGACATAATAAAATGACAGGACTGTCTCTGTTCTTGCAATCTTTACAGCTAAAAATGATTAAAATTGCAACAAGTAACCATTTAAAGATAATAAAGTTCAGGAATGAAATTTGAGGACGATTGGGCATAGAAGAGTGGGTATATATTGTTAAAATATATACCCAAAACACATCTAAAATAACAAATAAAAATGGATGTTGTGTGCCTTTCATTAATGATACCACCTTGTTGTGAGATTGTTTTCTTTAGTTACAGACAAAAGGTATAAAAATAATGAAGACATTTGAGATTTATCATAAATATTTGCTTATTGTATTTTTTTTTTATAACTGAGGTACAGAAAGCCTAACTAATTGCTTACTTTTTGAAAAACAGCTACTTTAAGACAAAACAAACTCAACAGATAGAGTTGCAAAACATTCTTGCTGCTTTCAGACATTTTAACTTGCAAGAAATGTTAACGTGCAAATACATGAAACAAATTCAACAAGAGGAGATAGAATAAAACTAAACAAGCTTCTTACTATTTAGGGAACACTTTTTACTTGTTAAGGTGGTCAACCATTCTCCCAAACAGATCTAGCATTTTATCCACTTATCCCTGAGAATTGCCCAGCCAGGCTCTGTCCTGGTCATCATTATCTTTCTGCCTCCATGTTCCCACACCATTCCCTAAGGCCCAATTCTGCACTCTCATCCCTCTTCCTCTTGCTTTTCCCCCTAATTCAATTATTTTTATTGTTTCACTGCAGGAGAAATACATATATTAAATATATATTTAAAACGTATTGCTTTATATTTAATTACAATCTGTTTAAATTGTTTACGGCTGTTAACTCACTCATAGCCTTGCGGTGGAGGCATACTGTGCCCAGTGGGAATGTTGAAAGTCATTTCATCCGTCCCAGTAAAAGAAAAAATATGTTCAATTGTTAGAAGTAAAAAGAACTACCATATTCATTTTAAGAAACAAAAACGGGTGATCAGGCTTTTATTTAAAGTGAAAGTACCATTTTAAATGTTGACTATAGGTGTTTTTACACTCAAAAACGACAATAAGTTGTTTTCTGATTTGTACACTTGGACTATTTTCATCTTTTTGCACAAGACATCACATGCAGCAATGAATTGTGGACGATACACTAACGCCGAAGTGCAGACCTCTCCCTCTGGAGAATCGGGAAACACTATGGACTTAAATCCTTAAACCCCTCGGGACACAAGGGGTAGAAGTACAAGTATTTGGACCAGGCCGAAGTGTCATATCTTCAGTGTTTTGCCATGAAAAGGTATGATAGTATATTTACTAAAATATGACGGGTGTACTCACTTTTGTGTTGCATAGAGTCCATATAGCTTTGGTGGCAGTGGTAATGATAGAAATAGTCTTCTACTGTGTGTTCAATCATATTTTTTTCACGTGTCTTTTGCAGCCTTGTCCAAGATGAGTTACAAAAAAAGAAAAAAAGAAATTCTATTTTCTAACAACAACAAAAACATGTAATTGGAAAATGGCTGAACTAAACAGAGAATGCAAACAGGCTTTTAGACCCGGGTGAACAAATGTTGACCTTAAAATGACTGAATCAGTTGTCATTCCAGATCAGCTTAGTTGCTTCTTTTGATTTGTTGCTTGCGCTGAAAGACTGGATTTTGAACTTTTATAAGTTTTTAACCTTTGTTTCTTTATCTCTCTTTTTTTTGTGAACAAGCAGCATTTTCGTAAATCAAAGGTCAACTTGGCACAAAGCTTTAGCCACATTCTACCACTTTTTTTTTTTTTCCTGGTTCAAACGGACACACAGCTGGAATAAAAACGATCTTCTCCCGCTGAGACTTCGACAAAAACCACCTGAAATCTGATTGGCAGCTAGTTCAGACTGCTTTCACACAGCGACTAACTTCAAACAGCATAAACATAGGAGGAAACACGCTGGGCTTTCCAGCTGTTTTTTTCACCGCAGGATTCACAGGTGAGGTGGCAGAGCGCCCATATGGAAGAGAAAGGCAGAAATACGGAGTGAGGCAAACAAAAACTGGCCGGGAAAGTTCGTGTTAGAGGACTATAAGCATGTGGCGGTCAGAGGCAGATAACCGCAGCAACAGTAGTACCTAGAGGTGTGTGTGTGTGTGTGTGTGTTAGTATTTGGGCAAATGTATGTGTGTGTGTGAGTGTTTATATAAGAGGATGTCCTCAGGGTAAAGCAGAGCGAAAGGAGATGGATCGAGCGTGACAGGTCGCCACATCAGCAAACTCAACAAGGAGAGGAGAATATGTCATCTGGGAACTCAAGAGGGGAGGGAAATTCAGATAAAATCAGAAGAAAGAAGGAGACATTTTTAGATCTGCAAAAGGTTATGAGCTGAATACGGTTCACCTGTTTGGATCTTTTCTGATAAAGGAAAACTGTAGCAGGACCAATATTAAAATAAGTTGAAGCAAACCGGATATACATTAATGTCTCAAACCTGTACAAAGCCGTGTTAAAATGATGTATGACTACATGCGAGACAAACAACCTGCAAATTAAACGGAAAAACAAATAAAAAAATAAACAGCTGCCAAAACCCAACTCCATAAATATGTATACCTGTATTTCAGAGGTGTCAAACTCCAGTACTCCACTGCTGGTGTTCGGCAACCTTTACATGTGTGCCTGCTCCAACACTAACCTGGCCAGCCAGAGTGATAATGTGCAGCATTCTCCGTTCTGCACATTATCAATCTGGGTCGGCTTCTATCAAATCCGTTTGGGGAAAGGAGGGACAAACAGCAGAACTTTCCAAGCTGATTGGGCGAAACGACTAGGGCTAGACGATATAGAAAAAAACATTGATAAAATAGAAATCATATTGATCAATATCGATAATTATCACCAAATTCAAAACATATATTTTAAGTTCAGCCCTGGCCATTTTGTGCTGTTGCTTAGCAACGTATTTTTAGATAGAGAACACACAAACACTGAATTCAAACTCAACCCTTTATTCAACCAACTTGTTACCAAAACTACAAGTATTTTAAAAAGAATAAAGAACACGCGCTCTCTGAACCCTTTGAAGGGGGCGGAGCTTGGTTCCTGGGTCTACATTTGTGATTGGTTGGGTAGTGACTGTAGTATTAACATACATGGCTAAAGGAAAACTTTTATTCTATTGAACCTTTTATTGACCCTTTTTTCTATCATTGATATACATCAATCAATTGATATACATCGTTATCATCCAGCCCTAGAAGCGACACCTAGTGCCGCCTACCAAAGGCTGGTTTTAGCCAATCACAGGATAAGCAGCAGGCGCCATGAGGAGCCACAACAAGTTACGCTGGTCAAGGCACGCTTATTTTGATAATGACACTTGTGACAACTGTGAATTCTGATAAAAGAGATGCGATAGATGCGCCTGCGTCCCACTGCGCTTCCATGTTTATGTTGCTTCGGCACCTCTTGTTTTTGCCACAGATTACGGCATAATGCTGCAACGGGATTGGCCGACACGTTTTGGGTCTGTTCTCAAACGGCTGAGGAGGGAGTGGGACAGGAAGGATTCTCGTGTGTTTCTGAACGCACAAATACCGCGAGAATTCAGCTTTCAGGCAAGATTAGTCCAACACTCCTGAGTCAAATGATCCGGTCATTAGCAGGACTCTGGAGAACTTGACCGCAGGGTAAGGAGCTAATTCAGCCATTTGATTCAGGCATGTTGGACCAGGGACACATCTAAAAGTTGTAGGACGCTGGAGCTCGAGGACTGGAGTTTGATACCCCTGCTTTATATTAATCGTTTATGTATTCTGTATTCTTTGGTAGGAGTTTATCACTAGGCCTCAACTTGACTCTAATATTAGCCTCCTCTACCTGGAAAGGTTTTTCCTAATCTAACAGACTGGGGATCTCTTATGTTAACCAACTTTAGGTGACCCCACAGATCTTCTGCCCACTTTAACTTAGGGTGTATTCATACCTGCCACGTTTGGTCCGCTTTAAACTGACCAGAGCTCGTTTACCACCTCGGTCCAGACCTTTTGTGCAGGTCCACCAAACAACCAAACAAAGACTCACTTCCAAATGGTGCTGAAAAAAAAATACAAATCTCTCTCTATCCAACTTTTAAAAACTGACCGTTTCTGGGCCAATATTGACCAATATGTGAAAGTATTATTTTTATCCACCTCAGTCTCAAAAGGTCAAGTTTGATTTTCATCAGCCACTCCTACTATAAAGATTTCGTTATCCATTTCTACTCAATGTTTGGTTTATTTATTTATGTTTTTATGTTTATTTAATAACTAGATACACTAACATTAACGGCAGGTGTGCATCAAAAACTTATTGGTTTAAGGGTGTGCACACGCATGCAATCAGGTTATTTTTTTTAATCCGTTTTATATTTTCGGCTTTAATATTTGAGCTTAACGATATATGTCACATTATATGAGGAAAACTTCTGAAATGTTTCCATCAAGGTCTCAGTTCTTAGTTTCATCTCAAAAATCCTGACATTTTAACACATGCGTGCACTTTTGACTGCAATTGCATTTATATAAATCATCAAAAACACTAAAACAGCAAAAAAATAAATCAAGGCTCCTGTGGGTTACGGAGACGTTTTTACGGACTGTGGATGGTCGGATGAGACACTTTAGGTGATGAATCCTGAATCTACGCGACTGGAGGAGAAGATGCTGGAACGTCTCTACAACGTGTTAGATGAAGCGGCAAGGCAGATGGCAGTCATTACCTCTACAGGAAATGCACAGTCATTCACATGCCAGACACTTTTCTGACTCAATCAATCGAAACTAGGCTTGATGATGAGGTAATTTGGTGAGATGATGGTTTAACCGTGTGAGGTGTGTTACACTTTACTTCAGAAAAGGTAAATAAACTCAATGATTTGGGCAGCAAACAGTCTGGGAGACTCTATCCTACTGAAGAGGGATGGAGGAAATTTAAAAAATGTGTCTGACAAGGCTTGCAGAACGGATCTGTAGGCTCGTTTAGGAAAAGGTTGGAACCAGAATGATGAAGGATGGAAAAATGTTGGGTTTTTTCCCACAAAACTGATCAATTACATAATTTCTCTCAACTTGAACCCCAAAAACAGATTAACCATTAACTGAAGCAGTGTCATTTGATCAGGTTTCTAGAGACCTAGAATGTTTAGCTGGTAAATAAAATGTGTATCCTAACTGTGATTTGCTTTTCTTCACTAAAAATAAACACCTGACTGTGCATTATTTCAGAGTACAGTTATATCCTAAAAAAAAGTAATATTGCGAAAAAGTTAAATATTTTTGTTGCTTACTAGAGAAAGTGAAACTTATCTCATATACAGTCATATTCAGTAAATTACAATATAGCATCCAATGAGGCTCATTTATCAGATTAAAAGTACCTTTTGAAAACATTAAGCATGTATTTTTCATTAAGCCCACATTTTGTGCTTTTTAACCAGTTTGATGTAATATTCTAATCTAAAATGTTGCATTTTTACTATATACAAGCATGAAATCATTGTTAGAAACAAAAATAAGGGTTTTAAAACGTCAGTCTGTAAGTAATTAATCTATATACAGTTTTTACCTTGGTTAAATTAATTGCTGAAACAAATTCACTTTTCAATCATTTTCGCATTTTCTGAATACGACTGTAGCTTCATTACACATTGAGCAAAACATTTCAAGCCATTTCTTGTAATTGTGATGATTATGGCTTACAGTTTACATCTAAACTTACAGATCATGAAAACACAAAATTCATTGTTTCAAAAGATTCAAACATTACGAATTAAGTTAAATACTGAAAACTCATGGCGTCACACCCTAATCAGCTAATCAACTCAGAACACCTACAGCCTGAGCCTCTAACTAGTCTCTCACTCGGGCCCCACGATCATGGAGAAGACTGCTGACTTGACGAATGTCCAGAGGACAGTCATGGACACCCCTCACCCTTCATATTTCACTGGAGTTTTTTACCCATTCAGAACGGCAGAATAGGCATAAAAGAGTCAGGATTGTCGGCCACCTTGCTCACATAAACGTTTTAGCTTGACTTATGAATATTTATCGGACTGGGCTCTGTTGCATTGTTTCCCCTACCATTATCCAAGGAGGGCGCACCGCCAACAAGAAGATTGCTTTATATAGTGCATTATTGAACATCTGTACTTGTTCACGGTGTATTTTATTAAAATTAGTGGCCTTTCTAAATAGCACCAGATCCCAACCGAAGCTGTTTCTGTCTCTACGTGGTCCTGAGTCACATGTATTCATGCACAGGTAAACACACTTCTGCCTGGTGAGGGAGAGCTCTGAGCGTCTACTAGCCGCGCAGATGTTACCGGAATCTGTTCTGGTTGGGGAAGTGTTGTGCATTAAAGCAATAAATGATTAAATGATCAACTAGTTATTCCCAATAGATTTTGTACACATTGCGTCAGAAGCGTGCAAGATATACGTCGAGGATGATCGCATTTGTTTAAACTCAATTCATAAACAATAACGCTCAATATAGCACGTTTTCAGCAAATGAACAGCTCTATGGTTGTTTCCAGATGTTCTACAAAAATACCATTTGCTCTGATTGTTGCACATCGCCGAATGTCGGTCTGATGGAAACAGAAACCCACCTTCCCGAGTCCATCACTGACAACAGATGGCTGTTTTGTTCTGGGAAAACTATTTTTTCTTGCTAAATGTACCGCATGAATGGATCGTAAGAAACAAAATCCAAATGTAATAAAATAAACACTGCATAAAGTTACGCTCAAAAGGATCCTAAACTCTGGCAGATCTCGATTTAAAGAGATTTTCATTCAATCAAGAGGTGGGAAGAAAGAGAGGCTGGTATGTTTCAATGCATAAGGACACTTGATAGAGACAGAAACATAAAAAGAGAGGCATAAAGAAGGATTTACAAGCGAAAGCTGGAGAAAGACGGCAGCTAGCAGCTCATATAAAGCTCTATTCTGGCATGTTAATGGAAAGTGGAAGGAAAATCTTTGCAGACGCCCCAAGTCAAAATTCCTGGGTGTAACACTGCTTTGTGATGGCCTCTCTATGACTTGGTAGTCCTTAAGCCTCTTTGTAACCAAATTGGTGGCATGTTTGGGGTCATTATCCATATGGAAGACACATTTGTACCCAAGCTTTAACACGGTTGATCCCTTGCTTCAATATTTTCCAGATAATATTCGTTCCTCGTCATGATGTCTATGTTGTTAAATCCACAAGACCTTCCAGTAGCAACACACACAAATTGCTCCCATTTCGTAACGTCACAGTTGGAATGGTGTTCTTGGTTTTCCAATCTTCCCTGTCCTTCTTCGTCGGTCCATTTTGGCCTTTTGGGAGGAAACCCAAAATATTTCAGCAAATTCATATAGTTTAAACGGCAATTCTACCAAATAATAAGGAAATCTGTCAACGTCTGAATCGCCATAGTCACAAAAGATTCAGAAAGATAAATTTCACACTCCTTCCTTTAGCATTTAGAAGTTATTTTGTTAATCCTGACTGACCTAAAACAGGAAACAGTTTATCTGATTTAATTTTAGAGCGAAAAGGAAATAAATCTAGTCTTTTTATAAAATGTATGCAAACATCTATTACAGTCTACAGATTTGTAACGTAGAAACAAGCTAGAATTGTGTTTGTGGGTCTATATTTAGAAATGTATACATTTATTCCACCAACGAGAAATTTTAATTAAAGGAAATACAAACGCGAGGCAGCTGATAAACCGACTCCGAACTGGGTTGAGAGAGTCAAGCTAAAAAAAATAAAAGGTGATAGGTGTTCATTGACCTTCACTGACAGCTATTCAAATGGAAAGACAAGGACCTACATAAAGTTGTTTGCCTCCATTATATATGTGCCGTGTTGTGTGTTTAATTCGCCAATAAAATCAATTAACAGTTTCTCATCTGACTGATTGGAGCTAATTAACATGATGCTAATAGCTGCTGAGGGAAGTCTGACACGTCTCGTCAAACATTTGGAGTCCAAGGACAAAACGGAAGGGAATTTATGTTGTGCAGATCAGAATAAAGGAACAGCCGGCGCGGTGCACCGCTGAGACACTTCACTGTATTGCCTTGTTATTTACGCCCCCAGCAAGTGCTGAGACAGTCAAAGTAGTGGGTGTATTATTTTCTTATGAAGCATATCTTGCTTTTTCTTGGAGAACGGTAATGGAAATTTCCGAGAATCAAAACAAATTCCAGCAGATATTTGATGAAACGGGCAGATCACAGACCAAACCCAGTCTCCCCAAATACCTGCGTCCGCGTTCTGAAAAGGTGTCGTCGCTGCAGCCTGATTGAGGACAGGAGGATTTGTGAGGAACGAAGGGGGTAGGCGAAGCATTAATTTTCACTGTTTCCATTTTCAATTCTCCCGAGCCGTATGGGGTGGCGTCAAGCTGGCAAGGGAACAAATAACAATTTGACGCCAGAGACCAAAGCTCACACCGACAGATAAGAAAGAAAAAAGTACAACGTACACGAGAGAAAGCGAAAGGGAAACGAGGGATAAGAGAGAGAAGTTTGAGTTATTTCCAGAACTGAACATAATGTGATTAGATGCTGGCAACAGGAGAAGTGTGAGGACGGTGGCACTACCTTGAATGACGACATTAATCAACCCGGCACACATATACAGAAACACAATAAGAAGTTTGTTTACGCAACAAACCTAGTTTTATTTTTCTACTGTCCGTCAATCTGATGACTTTTTTTTATTTTTTTTATTTCTAGCCATGGTCTGTTCTACTGGAATAGAAATGAAGCACCTTCATTAGATCAAACAAATAAAAGGCGCGTATCAAAAAGTAGATAGGTTACACAAAGCTAATGAAAACTTGAACCTGAGCAGACAGAATATAACTGACTGTAGAAACGTCAAACTGGGCCATCATTGATTCTCCGGCTTTTCTCCTGTCTTTAGGAACTAGCTTTTTAAGTGAAATTCAAATTTTACTGTCATCTGAAGAGAGGACTTTGGACCACTGAGCAGAAGTCCTCATTTATATAAGCTTGGGGCCTGAAGCGTGAATACTGCACTTTCCATGCAAAGGCTGTGCTCCATTAAAAAAGACAAAAAAAAAAAAAAAAAAAAAAAACTTGACAGGAAAATATGCAGTCCTCACGGCAACTCTGACCCAGGCGTACGCTCGTTTTGGAGTCCGTGGAAACTGGCAACGCGGATGGTAAATTGGTGAATTACAGCCAGACTCCATGATGATTCCTTTCAGACGTTCAATTTTACTTCATATCAGACTTTAATCACAGGGTTTAACACCAGCATTCAAAAACTGCAGGATCATTCATGCTGGCGCTGGTGACACATAACTATATCAAAAGGACCTTTGAAATAAATAAAAAAAAGGCCATAAGCCAACTTAAATCTTAAACAAAAGTCTGCAGGGCATTTTATGGGGGTTTTCTATCATCACATTTCTCTCCCTGAAGACCCCCAGGGTGACGCAGCCCACAGATTAACAGCTAAATTCTGACAAGGTGTGCGGCAATTACTTTAAATGATGTAAACATTCAAATACGCTCGTTTATAATGCAGCACAGTGGATGCATTGGAACTCCTGGAGAACCTTGCAAATGGGGAGAATTAGGTGGGAAGGTGTTTTCAGGGCTCTAATATTTCCCGGCCAGTGATGAAGACTGGGCAACATACAGCTTTAGATGCAAGCGATGCATCCTGCTGTAACCTACAGGGGACAGCGGCCAGTCAGTCTCGTCTCTCCTCACACTGTCGATCTGAATGCAAAGCCTCAGCAGAGTTTCAACACAGAGCAGTCATTCGACGTACAAAACAGCAATCAGGTTTACTTTTTAACAAGTTATTTTTAATGTGGACAGCATCTGTATTTTTAACTCTGATTTACACATTTAATAAACGCCTCTCTGTGATTTTTTTTGTTTTTGTTTTTTTCTCCTTGGTTGAAATTTCATTATAAAAAAAACCCAAAGCAAAAACAGATCAGATAACTAATTTAAATACACATTACCATTGCTGAGGTGCATTGACCATTTATGGTTGAACCTAGACGTGTAGAGGGCAGAACATGAGGCAGACCCTGGCATATCCTTTTCTTTTCTCCTTTTTTTCTCTTCTACATTCTTGATTTAGTGTCCATATAACATGAAATATTCCCCGCATAAATCATAATAAAGCTACTTGCATGTATAAATCAAGCAAAACACTGTGTCGAAAGCAGTAAGGCTCCGCTTGTGAAAGTAAAATCTGTTGAGCTCTTTTTGGCATTGAGACAACGATTGTTATTGTCACATTGCCAGACAGGACACTATTAAAATAAATAAAAAGAATTTGGTATATTCAGGTTGCAGCTCTGAGCTATAAAAGGGGAAATTGTGTGCTGGTGTGCGTGCACAGGGTTTTATAAATCAGATTTTTTTTTTTTCCACTTACTTACACTTTTAGTATGGATTCTACGCAATGTTATAAATGTTATAAATGTTATAAATGAGAGCTCAAGTCTTTTTCTCCATAGCCTAGGTAAAACGTTTCTGATTCTGGTTCTGCCTAAAAGCAACAAACTTGTGAACTTCCTCAAACTCTTGTATGGGATTAGTTTCAAATTCCTCTTAAGGCAACAATTAGCACCTTTTCCTACCACATTTTTCCTTCCACTCAACCTTCCTTTAACAGGCTTGGATAAAGCCCTCCAAACAAAGCTGTTATGATTTGCCCTCCTTAGTAACTGTCTGCTAGGCATCCGTCAGGTCAAGCCTTTCCCCCCATGATTGTTTAGGCATATAAAACCATTTCTGTAATAAAATCCATTTTATGGGCTTTATGTAACATTCTGAGTTTGTGAGACACTGAATTTTCTGATCCCAACAAATGTAAACCACAATAGAGGTCTAAAGGCTTTCCATATACACCCCTGTTTGTAAGGAACCTATGCATTTTATTTTATAACCTGAATTATTTAAATAAATTAACTAGATTGTTTTTAAGTTAAAAGTGCAAACTCTGTCCATCATAAGGTTCCGTCTCATATTGTATTCTCTTCATGAGAATATCTGATTGGCAAGAAAGAATGAAGCACAAAAAAACAAAGAGATTGTAGAGAGACTATTTAAGAGCTAATCAAAAACAGGAGAGCTGTCGATGTGCTCGGTGGACATTGGTCATTCTGCTGCAGTGCAGACGGGCCACGGCGAAGGGGAGAGAGATGACTCTGCCTGTCAGGACCCCCATCTCAAGCCCAGCAGGAGCGCCAGCCAATAATCGAAATCCCAGCCAGGGGTCACTGGGTTGCAGAGTGTGTTTGTGAGATGTGCGTGGAGATGCATTAACCACCCAAAAAAAAAAAAAAAAAAAAAAAAAATAGTGATGCTTTGAGCAGAAATATGAGGAATATGAAAAAATAAAGAGTTTGTGATTTAAAGACGGCATAAGCCAATATACCAATCCAAGCAGCAGATGGAGAAGACTTTATAGGGTCTGTTCGTGTGGTCATGAAAGTTTTCCAATGAAGCAAAAAAAAAACAGTTTACGAGGCGCTTTTATGTGAGCAGCAGGCGGCAGATCTGATTCTAAACGTTTGCAGAGCTTTAAGGCTGTCGTGAGGGAATATCAGAGAAGCTGCTGCTGGGGTTGGATGTGGAGACCCCTCCTGTTTCCCCTGATGATGACAGTAAGCTGCTGCTAGGCTCAGACCCCCGGTCAGCTAAGTTTCTCTGGGCCGAGTCACTCTGCTCAGGCTTAAAAAAAAAAAAAAAAAAAAAAACAGATTTGACACTTGGCTTTAATTCAGCTGCTAAGATTAGCTGCTGTGTGTTTATGCATTTAAAGTGAGAAAAACAACTGCTCAGCGGTCACATTTCGGATTGGGAAAAAAAAAATGCAATTACAGTATGTTAAAGATAGCCTGCCAACATTTAAATTTAAGTCATAATCCCCCCAGAGGCATAACGCACATTAACTTTAGACAGCATAAAATGTGGAACGTGTAGACGGCAGCCATTAAAATGGCAATGTGACGAAAACCACGGCTAGTTAAACGGCATATGTTGCACCATTTGGATTTTTAGATCAAGATGCTTAAACCTACAAACTCCCAAAGACAAAACTAAATAAACTGACGAATCCTGGAGTCTTTGAGCCACAATGAAAACTCTTGGACCAAATCGGGCTTTCACTTAATGAAGTCATTCTTTGTTGATTTAGAGTCATGCTTAGATTTGCTGTAAAGCTAAAAAAAAGTAACATAAGCCCACAGCATGATGCTCCCGCCTCCATGTTTTTACAGTGGGCATGGTGTTCTTTTTTTGTAATGTGCAGCATTTCTTCTATTTTAGCCCAACATTTAAATCTAGTTCCTTCATACTTTAAAATTGTGGCATTTTGGCCCAGCCTGGGTAGGCAGAGAAGTGAATTGACCCCAAGCTGTTACAGACTGATGGGTAGAGGGACAGATGGATTGGAGGGTAGCTATGCATATTATTTAAAACAATGGATAAAGCAACCACTGGCTGGAGCAACTTACTTTTAGAAACTTGGGTATTTATGTAGAAGATGGCGCCGTGAATAAAGTCTGGATCTGCAGATAATTTTCTTGTAAAAATTTCTCCTTCCATACCTATTCCAGACCTGGAAAACACTCAAACACCATAATTTCCAGCTCTGCGTAGGCACGTTGTCCGAATCCTATAGTTATGTTAATACTAACTACCAGTTCTAACTCCTACTTTTGTTTTACAGATCCCATTTTAAATTCTCATTTTTATACAAGCAAACACTGACAGGCTAAAATAAATGATGTTCTGCTGAAATAATAACTTCTTATGCTCCTTTTTCTTCTGGATGTCCTGTTGGTCCATTGTATCTATATTAATAATCATCACCTACAGCACTTACCTGTTGTAAAGGTGCAATAATAAATTCACTTTCTATCGCAGTAGCACAATGACAAAGAGAAAACTTACTACAGTTCTCCCAAACACTGGGTTTTAAAGATTTTCATTTAACTCACTCAGTACCTTCCTGACTTTGTGAAATGACAAGATAAACTCAGGTCCTGGTCCAACCTTGATAGTCAAACTTGAGGTTGTTTACTTTAATTATGGCTAAAACTATATTTATTTATTTTTCAATTTGATTTACTTATCAAATATCAATATTTTCCTTATTGGGGTATCTGTTGTGAGAATTGTTCTCTATTGGCTGTGGCGGGACCTTAAGAGGAAAAAAAGACCGGGAAGAATGGGAATCCTCTCTGTCACGTTGCATTTCCGTGTTACAGCCTGTGAAATTGCTTCCAATAAAGAAAGAACAAAAAAACTCATCTCATCCTACATATTAAACAGAATTACTACAAAAGTGGCTGCTCAGAGGGGTTGGCTGCTCGGTCAGCTCCATCGTCTGAGTTCTGTGGTTCACAAATGTGCCGCTCTAGCCCCCAAACAAGTAATATGTAAACAGTACTAACATTTTCTTGCTGCTCCCAGTGTGTCTCCGAAAATATTCAGGTAACAGTTCTCCTCATTGCCATCATTTTGTCAGACTGCCATCATGCTGCCATGTTTGCAGCTGTATCGTCTGCACTGCCCTCAGCTGTTGACGTTAGATTGATCTTCACCCATTTTTGTTTCCCTGTAATACTAGTTTAAGATATCTTTTTCGTCTTACACATCTTTGCCAAGAGTGCAAATAAATGTATATGATAATGTAGAGGTTCGGGGGAAAAAAAACAACAACAACTGTATGAACGCAAGATTACTTGGTTACATTTAGCAATTTAAATCATTTAAATTTAGTCAGTGAAGTGAGATCAGACAACCATCTCACAACCACCCCCTAATCAAACAGAGGAGGATGTGCTTGGTAATAACAGCACATTTGCTTCGTATTTTAAACAGCAGCTCCTCAAAGACATTTGAACGAACACCAACATTGTCAGCCGTTGACTTGCCTCTGGTGAAGATTAATGCCGCTTCTTTACGTTCCTGAAGTGGGAAAGCAGAAATGGTATTTTTAATGGCCTCTTAATGGAAAATCTTACAAGGGTGATACAAGACCAAAGGCCAGCTGCTTTGAATGCGGCGTGCGCCTTCAAAAGATGGATAGAGGAGGAAGAGGTGTTCGTTTGTGAAGGTCGATCCGACTGAAAGCCCGAATCCATTTGGAAATGAGGTGAGAATGCACAATTGTTCACCACAATCCCGCCGGGCCGTGGAGCTGGATTTCACGGTGGCCGCCCTCCACGCAGGGACCACATTTCACACTTTGAGCCATTGCCATGGATACGACACAAAGACATCGGTCGGTGGATGTGGCACTTAACGTTTCTGCCCTGCGCCCAAGTTAAGGGCGAGCGTGGCCGCACTTGTGCTAACAAAGAAAACAGCAGAACACCGCGGGACGAAAAGTCTGCCGACGCAAAAGGCTCGAGCGATGAAAACGCCTCCTCGACGCGTGTGGGTTTGAGCGACCTGACCCTGGTTTGTTTGCACCTCCTCTTACCTGATGGATGATCTCAGACACCGGCAGCTGGTCCACGTACGAGTACATCTCCTCACGCGCCTCTCCATTCGCAGAGCTGCGAAGAGACAACGGGACTCTGTCAATATTTATGTAAGAAAGAAAAGAAAGGGCTATGAAACACGCATAAGAGCAGGGGAGAAAAGGTGTGAAAGCAAACAGGATTTCTGGTGATGGCCTTTGTGTGAAATCAGATGAAAATTTCTTCCTTTTTTTCCAAATGAAAATTTCAATTACAATGCAAATTGCAGTTGACAATAAAGATTGATTGATTGATTGATTGATTGATTGATATCAATAGAAATCAAGTAGATAATCTTTGTGTAATCAGGATACATCTACTCCAGCAGCTATTCAATCCTAACCTGACTCTCGCCAGATGTATGTCGCTCCGCCTAGCTCCACTCACATCCATCTGGGACCTCTCCATAGGAATTGCCTTTATTGAAGGCTGGGCCTTATCAAAAATCCTTGCATATGATTGGATAAGCCACTTGTCTGTCATCTTTATCGACGTGCTATTTCAACCACTCACACCGAAGCTAACCCGTGACGCTGTGAGAGCGACGCAGGAAAAAACAAAACTTTTCTTCTTTTTTTTTTTTTTTTTTTTATGTGTTTGTGGCTCTAGTGGCACGCGTTTTATTGACAGTGAGCTGACAGGAAGAGGGGGGAAGACAGGCGGCAAAGCACCCCGGGTCAGAGTCGATCCCGGGCCGACCGCGTCGGGGACTAAAGGCCTCCTGATATGGTTCACGCTAACCGCTAACCGCTAAAACAAAACTTGCCAAATCTGGTCGGGAGAAGGGCGAAAACATCGTTTCCACCAACAAAAGCCTTCAGAGCCGTTCTCTGATGTTCTTTTAATGAAACAATATTAGGTAGATTGGACAACATGGAAGAAATAGCAGCATCAATGTTAATGCTTGCTTCCTTGATGCGAGCCGCCATTGCTATCAAAACAGTCTCACGTCGCTTCTCCACTACGTCACATCTATGAAACTCCAGCCCTGCGTCCTGATTGGTTGGACAATAAAATTGGTTTAAGAAATCACTCTCTATGGGAGATGTCCCAGATGGATGTGAGTGAAACTAGGTGGAGCGATATCCATCTGGCGAGAGTCAGGTTAATTCAGTCCTGGAAGCGACAACAATCACAAGTTGGGAGAAAAATAAGAAATAAATATTTGTTTTTGTGATACAGCACTAAAATCTATTCAGCAACACGCTTAATACCCTTTTAATGTAGCTTTAGGAGTGCTGGAGGAGCGCTTAGCTTCTCAGCCCACTGAACTGCCCACAGAGGGTTGAGCTCGCATCTGAAAGAGGCTGGAATACTACATACACACCAAAAATAAATAAATCTGGAAAAATTAGATTTCAATAAAAAAAAAAAAACTTTTTCACTTTTACGCTGTGATTAAGAGATTGGACATTTTCATCCTACCTCTTCAAAGCAAGATGCTGTGAGGCAATTTTCCAGAAGGTCCTTCAGTTTATAATGTGAACAAAATTAAACTGAATAATTAATGGGTTATTAATCCCTCCCCATGGTTTCCCTATGACCACCCTTTAAGTCAAATTTTATTTTGGAGGAGTTTGTCGCAGGGAGCCAAATTTACTGATTAGTGCACACGATAAGTGATACTAATGACACGGCATTGCATGATTAAAATTGCTCTCATGCAGCTAAAACTCCTATCTTTATCCAATATGAAGAGCCACAGTTATCCACTTAACATGATTAAAATACAGTTACGGCTAATAATAAACATTATCAACTGAGCAGCAAATTGCACAACATTTAAAATTAAAATGTGCCATGACTGTCCGAGGGTATATACTTGGAAATTCATTATCCAGCAGTAGAGGGAATTAAAATATAGAATTATGAAGAAATAAGGTTGTTGTCATACCTCAATAAATGTGATTTTTTTGTTTATTAAAACCAGTCTCCATTTCAGATACGACCACAATTCAAATAAAAGCAAAACACACACGATGTGCATCTGAAGTCCATTTTTAACTCTGAATGTGTGAAAAGCCATCATCATCAGCACTTAAACCTGGAGGTATTTATAAACTCAATCACCAGCCTCTTTCTTAGGTGCATAGACCTCCTCAGCTGCTTGACGTGACACGGCCTATCAATCAACCCTGGAGGCTCGTCACTAACTGGCCAATCAGCAATCCCAATTTGGCCCAAAGTGAAATGCCTATAGCTTGCAGAAGCTGCACACCATTTCCCTCCGACAACATTTTTTGGGACTTTAAATAATGAACACGTTGCAGTTTAGTCTGTGAGGATGATACCCGGTCTACTTTTAAGACTAGGCTATTGCAACGCACTTCTCATTGGGATTCCTTGCAGGAACTTAGAGAAATTGCAGTATATTCAGAATTGCGCTGCCTGGATCCTGATGAGAGTGCGAGAAAACAGGAACATATCGCCCCCATTCTCCGTTCTCTTCACTGGCTTCCCGTCTCTGCCCAGATCATCTGCTAAAACTCTCTGCTTACCTTCCAGGGCCTGCATCTTTCACCTTCTCACCCTTTACTGTCCCTCATGCGCTCTCGTTCTTCCAACACTGACCCTCAGGACTCCATCCCGCACCATGGGAGATCGGGACTTTTCCTGCGCCGCCCCTCGGCCGTGGAACAATTTGCCTCCACGTCTGATGGTTCTACAGACCCTGACACATTTTAAAGCAGGCCTTTAAACCTTTCTTTTTACCCAACGTTTTAATGGCCTTCTTTAAAAGCTTTGTTTTGCGTTCATTCCTCTTGCATTTAATGGCCTCAGAACCTTTACCTGTGTCGTTTATTACTATTTTAATGTCCCTGTTCTTATTTTATTAGTTGTTTTTCTATGTAGCACTTTGAGATTTTTTATGAATGTAAAGTGCATTACAACTAAAATGTATTATTATAATTATTATTAGGCGTAAAACGTACCTTTTTGGTAACGCTTATAGTTAGAGTGGTTAGGTTATCCTGAGCTATCGCTGTAGTTATGCTGCTTCAGGCTTAGGCTGCTGGAGGATTATTTTAGGCAGAGACACACAGAACCGTCAGATCAGATGATCCGTACAGATTGTTTTCTTGACCTACTGGTTGCGTAGTGGCTCCCACTACGGCCCACCGGGCTTGAGAGATCAAGTATTCACGCGAGTATATGTACAGGAAGTTACACAATCATAAACAACCTGAGCGTAAACGCAAATCAACTTTAGCTGCTTGAAAGAGCTCAAAGAACCGTCTAATCCGTTCTCTGTACATCTGAGCTCCCACCATGGGTAAGTACACCGTTTACTGAAATGCTTTATTATTTATTAAGCCGTCTGTTTTCTGAACAAACCTATATGGGGACGAACTTGGCCAGAAATTCTGTGCAGTTCACCGTGCGGTGAAATACTTTGTATTTTCCCCAAACGTGTCTCTTTTCCCGTCTGACTCGTGACTTTTTCATCAAATTGCTGCGTAGCCACTAGTGAATCTGCACGGCCCCGTTTACTTCAACCAGATGGAATTGCAACAACTTCATACAATCCTATTGTTGGATCAGATACTAATTCGAGCTTGATGTGTCTCAGCCTTTAAGCCACTGGAGGACATAATGACCACTTTACTTCTCTCTGCTGCTTTCTCCTACTGTTCTCCAATTTTTCTTTATTTGCTGTTATTTCAACTTTGAACCTCATGTTTTCTGTTTCTTCTCTCTCCTTAGTAGCCACATCTGGCCTGGTGTTCTGTTTAGCTGAGACAGCGTCCTGTAGGGGGAGTATCAGCTGAGCTACTTCTGTCAACAATTTCTTCTACCGAAATGTGAATGCTGCAAGTCAACGGATAGTTGAAATCTACTGGCTTTACAAAGATAGAAAACTATTTAACCAATTTGATTAACTGAACTTAATTGCATTGGTTGATAACTAGGGTCAGTTGGAATGAATGTAATTGATTCCAACATGATTTAATTGCACTGACTTCTGTTTTTGGTGAAATGTCTTTGGTGCTGTGAATTGGGGGTATATAAACTGGCCTGAAACCTTTGATTGGTTTGATGATTCTTCCTTTAAGCATCAACAAGCAGGTTGTAGGATACATGACTGGCTTAAAATAAAGCATTGATTTATTCAGCCTTGCATCAACAGCCTAGGATGGCGGTGATATATTGGTGTGGAGGATATTTTTAGGAACATTTAGGGGCCACTTGTTCCCAACTAAGCATTTAAATAACACATCCTGCCCAAGTATTGCTGCAGACCATGTAATTTCATTATGACCGTAGCGTCCCAAGTCACCAAGGTCTGACCATCTCAAACCGGTTTCTTGAACATGACAATGTTTTCTTTTCTGTACACCAATTACCTCCACAGTCACCAGGTCTCAATTCAACAAAGCAACTTTGGGAGGTGATCAATCAGGAGATTTGCAAAACAGATGTACATTCAACAGATCTGAATAAACTGAATGACTCTCTCATGTCAATATGGACCAGAATTTCTGATGGACGTTTCAGAAATCTTGTTGAATCTATGCCATAAGAATTGAGACCATTCTGAAGGCAACAGGTATACAACCCAATTTAGTACTGTTTGTACCAAATAAAGTGGATTTTGAGTGCATTTATGCAATGACCATCGCTTTCTAGAAGTGTTTGCATCACGTGTCCTGGAGCCATACCTACAACAGGGATTTGTTTGTTTTGTATTGGTAGGCATTGCTTGCTATTTTACACATTATAAAGCTCTAAATTGGCTCAATAGATATTCAAGCAACTATTAAGGTGTCACCTTTTTGATATTAGCAGAAAAATCTAGGACAAAAAAAAAAAAAAAAATCATAAATGCTCGACTTTTGCCTTATCTGTGCATTTAAAGAAAGCAACACAAACATTCTGATGAAATGAACACATATGTAGAAGAGCAGGTATATATTTTCCATCAGGCTCTTTTAGTAGACCCGGATGGTAGTTTTTTTTTTTTTTTTGTCAATGAGGGAAACACCCCCATCTGTTTTTTAGGACTAGGCCTAAAAGTTTCCTTTTTGGCAAAGTTTATAGCGCGGTGTCTTCCTGGATATCTTATATGCCTCTACAGAATTAGGCTGCTGGAGGATATACAGGCCATTTTTCCTCACAATGCGATTTTCTCTAGTCACCCTTCATTTCTACATCATTTATTGTTATTGCCGCCATTAACCAAGTGCAATCTGAGTTTCTCTCTCGCCACACAAGCTACACCTGGCCCACTGCTTCTGCAATTAGCACTGTGTCTTTTCCTGGACACAGCCATAAACAAAGCTATAGCTGCATTATGTCTTTATGCACTTTGGTTTTCTTTCACATAGAAAGGACTCCTGATTAGGGTGTGTGTATTTTTTCTGCTTCCTTTGTGATTTTTTTTGTTTTGTTTTTTAAACGCTGAGATGGCATGAGCCAGATTCTGCTGGAGATCCCTGCTTTCTTATTAAAGGGGAGATGTTCCCAACTAGTCATTTTTAGCTTACTCAGGTGAGATTGCTGCAAATTGTTGACACAATTGACAGGGCTTCCTTGGATAATTTACTTCCTACCAATTCAAATTAAACAATCAACTAAAATTGACTGTCTCATAATAATCTGATAGCATGATTGTACCATTTTCAAGAGAGATTCGAATTTAATTTGGACCAAAATAGATTCTTGGATATTAATTGGACCTGCTTGATTCATAAAGTGTCTCAAGAATGCATCTGCTGGGATCCAGAACCATATAAAGATACTGAACTGAATTGTTTGCTGTATACATAAAGCATCATTTGCAACCCATACATTTCATTAACGCTAAAAATTTAGATTGAGATATAATTAATTGATATCAACGTGGTTTGGTGGAAACTTAAATACTGAATGCATGTCCTCACAAAACTGTTGTTAAAGGAGCACACATAACAAATCCTAATCAGAAAATAGTCCCAAACAAACGTAGTCCTCTTGTAGTAGTAGTGTTTGCCAAACACAAAGGATTAAAAAAAATAACGTGACCTGATTTCTCTCTGGGAAAGATTTCCATGGTGAGTAAGAACAAATAGGCTTAAGGACGAGAGCAATTGAAAAGTCGGGAAGGATTTGAGGAACAGCCCAAGATGAACGTTTTTCTTTCATGGGATTTGATGACTATAACAATGCCACGATGTATTACTATCCTTGTATATAACTCCACTGTGCAGTAGGTATGTTATCAGATACAGTTCTTCATAGAGGAATTTAATCTAACCTGGATTACTTTAACTCACTTCATCTGCTGAACCTTCTCAACTGAACTGAATCCCCTTAATTTGTGACGAGTAAAACTCACTTTTCTGATATTAAAGCAAAGCTTGGACAGACACCACTGTGTCTAAATAGTTCAACCACAGACCCCTCTGAAATCCTTTCCATGTCTGAAATCAAGAAATATGTGAAAAACCTAAAAAAAGCCAGAGCACTAAAAGACAAGGAGAGAGTTTAAAATTGTAGAAGAGTGATGACATTACATACAAAACATCAAACCTGGGAGATAAATTATAACATGAGGAAAGCCATTAAACCAAAATTTCCAATCTTGTGAGTGAGAGAGAGAAGATGTTTAAGGTGAAATGTTCGGTGAGGATTAGGATGTCAGGACAAACGTTTTCTTACAGCAACAACTTGGAGATCTAACAAACCGGCACCCTGCCTAAAGATTCAAAAGCATTCTGTGCCAAGCACAGTTTGTGCATTCAGGAAATTCTTCTGGTTCTGACCAGCAAAGTTAAGGACTACACCTATTCTGAAAGAATGGAGAAATTTGATCTCTTTGTCAGGGCTGCTAGAACTTAGCGACATGCTGTTCTTGAAGCTCTGGTTTAGAGGTTCTTTTAGTTTGTTTTTGACACGTCATTCAGGCAGAACATTTTTCTTGTGTCATGTCCAAGAACTATTATATCTAAATACTGCAGGAGGAGGAAACTATGCAGGAGGAGGAAACTATGAGAACTTCCCAAGAACTATGAGAACTTCCCAAGAGCACTTAAAGTATGAACTTAAACTGGGCAGAAAGAATTTCGTCCTTGTTCTTGCTACCTTCAGTAAAAGAAAGATTCTCTGTTATGGAATATGTATTGGCTTCACTCTGACGCACACATATCAGCCCATTATCCCGTCTGAAAACTTCTTAGTACAGGATACTATTGGTGAGCTGTGTAGGGAACATGTAAAACATGGAGGGGGTGAATGGAAGCAGCTGAAAGTCCCACTTTTCTACACATAATCGATTTTTTTTTCCATTGTTTTCTGATGGTTTAACTGCATTGCATTCGTGCAGCTGTCAAAACATTCTTCTTCACTGCTCCTTTACAATCCCACTCATCCTTCATAAGTCTTTTTCTACTCAGTATTCTCACAGCTTGATGTGGTTTGGCCCAAAAAAAACAAAAAAAAAGCAATTTCAAACTAATGCTACAGACGTGGTGCTTGAAAGGGAAGTTAAATAATAATAATAATAATAATAATAATAATAATAATAATAATAATAATAGATAAAAAAAGTCAGTATGGTCATTTGAGCTAATTAATGTTGGAAAGAATGAAAAGCAAAAAACACAGTAATGAAAAAAAACACACGAGAAAAACAAGAAACGTTATACTCTTAAATCTCTTTGGTGGGTGGAAATGATGGTTTGGCTGCTGACTCCACACTTATGGCAATTCTGTTCTCAATTATCGTCTTACGGTTATCATTTCCCTTTGGGACGAGATTCCAACTGTTCTGTTTTCTTGGGGAAAAGGTGTTTTAAACAGAGAGAAAGTTTTCTGCGTAGGTGAGGAGAAATCTGCTCAGTTCAATTACTGACATTCGATCACACCCACTTTTCCTGAATAGCAGGATATTTGGAGAAAGAGCGCTCACGTGTGTTTAATCTATGAAAAAGGCTATTGTAATTCAATTTTTGTGATTCACTACAAGGCAAAGTGTATTTTCTCTACAAGTTATATCCGAAGAGTATGAATGCGCTTCCAACCAATTGTTTCTTGTTGACTGAATCATGCTCTAAAACTATTGTAACATAATTTAATTTTCTGGTTCTAAAAGAGAAAATTAGTGATGAAATGATACAATTCTGACCAACTTCTATTATAATTTCAATATGGTGATAACTGGTTGGGCCAAGAATGGGAATAGAATATTAATCATCAGTAATAAAGTCATATTCCCTAAATTAGAAAATGAAACTTGTTTGTTAGATTAAAAGTTATGAAAATAACCTTTAAGCATGTATTAAACATAATTTTCATTAAGCTTATATTTCTGTATTAAAACATGTTTTTATTGTTCTGATATAATTGTAATGGTAATTGTTGTCTTTTAATAGCTGTTGGCAGAAAATCCCCATAATTAACAGAAATAGTGCTTTGAAAACCATCTGTCCAATTAACCTATATAATGTGTTTCACTTGGTGAATTTAGTTACTGAAACAAAGAACGTTTCAATTATATTCAAATGTATTGAAAGTCATTTTATATAAAAAAGCTAAATTTAAACTTCAAGACGTCTCAACTCCACAGACTTGTCAAATACTGCAATAGAAGCTTGAAACTTTTCTGTGGCACGGCCGTTCTCGTTGAAAGCCTCTCTGAAACTGAGCCAGGCGCAGAAGTCCCCGCTAAATGTCACAGTCGAGAGGAGGTTCAAATGACCGACTGTCTTTCATTGAAAGTTCAAGCCAGCCAGCCTCTGACGAAGCGGGCCAAAAGCCCCTGTGAGCTGCAGCGGCTCTCCTCCAAACTCTCACAGTAAAGCAACCTGCTCGCTTCTTCTTTTTGTTTCTTTCCTCACTCCTGAGTTATTAGTCCCCAATGACTTTCTTTCAAGATGTTGCCCTCTTGCCCTCCTCCTTTATTTGTTCCCGTTTGATCGCCCCCCCCCCCCCCCACCCACACACACACACACACTCCCCAACCCACCCATATCTGTGGAGTCTGACAGAGAAAAACGGGATGAGCCGACAAGCAGGGCGGCGATCCCCCGCTGAGCCCTCTATGAGCTCAGAGCGCTTTCTGCCTTTAAATACACCGCAGCCACTGTTCCCCTCCCCTTTTAACTTAGCTTCGAGATCTGAGCCGCTAATTCAGTGAATATTATTGTTCACTTTATTCTGCATGAAGATATTTCTGGGAAGGATTTCTCCAGCCTCTAAATTATCCTAATAGACGTGGCCGCCTCCAGCTTTTGCTACCGCTCCCGTCTTTAGGCCTAACTAATTTCTTTGTACCGTCCGCCCCGCTAAAAGCCCAGGCAGTATTTGTACACTCGATCCAAAGCTGCAGGTCACAAATTACATTAGGCTCACATTATGACTCAATGGAGAATGAGTTTACGCGTTATTCGATACTTGTAATTATTCCGGGGGAACTGTGTAACCTGTAGTAAAATGTGTTGCAGTCAAATATCTTCTGTAGCTTGAAGTGAATTGCGGCGGAGAGGATGTTTAAACGGACATAGGCGTAATACCACTAAGTGTCATTCAGTTAATGGAAGACCCGGTTGAGTAAAAGGATCCAGAAATGTGGCCCCAGCTAGAAAATGAGTTTCAGTCAGGGATCTGCAGTGCTCTGCTTGTCTATGTGGCTGAACAGGCTGGCAAAAGTGGACTAAAGCAGCACTACATTTATTAAAAAACCTGGCTGTGTGAGCCGTATGTAATCTTCTCTGTGGGGACTCTCAGAGCACTCTTCAACCCATTTTCTGGTCTTATGAAACAATATATTTTAACAGTAGCTATAGCATCTGGTGAAAGGGTCACCAAAAAAAAAAAAAAAAACGATCGACAATCTCATGGTGATTACTTTAAGAGATCATCCTCATTTGTTGGCAAAGGTTACAAATGCGCTTTTGTCAATAATCCTGATTAATGTTACACAAAGTTGCAAGGAAAACACACGGTTTATACAGGTTTTCGCTTTTCCTGTTAATTGTCAATGGATGACCAGAAAAAGGACATTTCACACCTCGTTTTGATATAAAACAAGCAAAATACGGACAAATGCCTAAAGCATTACTTTAAAAAAAAAACTAATGCTTTAATGTACTACCGCTATTACCATCTAATGTAGAACAGATTACTGGATCAATGTGTGCTTCTGTGCTTTTCTGTCTGTCTTGTTGTGTCTCTGCTCTGTCTTCTGTAACCCCCAGTCGGTCGAGGCAGATGACCGTTCATACTGAGCCTGGTTCTGCTGGAGGTTTTTCCTTCCCGTTAATGGGGGGGTTTTGTTTCCACTGTCGCCTAATGCTTGCTCAGTATGAGGGATTGCTGCAAAGCCATGGACAATGCAGACGACTCTTCCTGTGGCTCTACGGTTCTCCAGGAGTGAATGCTGCTTGTCGGGACTTTGAAGCAATCAACTGGTTCCCTTATATAGGACATTTTTGACCAATCTGTATAATCTGACCCAATCTGTATAATATGATTGATTTTGACTTTGTAACGTGCCTTGGGATGACATGTTTCATGATTTGGCGCCATATAAATAAAATTGAATTGATGTTTCCTCCCACCATTTCTTACAAAAACATAAATGTAAAACAAAATGTGCACACATCTTACATTCTGATGAGTTTAAAACAACATTATGTATGATATAAAAGTACTTTTTTTTAATCGCAGTTTGAGGTGGATGGTGAAAATGTTGGTGCAAGATGTAAAAACCTACTTTGGTAGACCATGGCATTGTGTGGAGAGCATGTTTTTTTTTTGTTTTTTTTTTGTTTTTTAAACTAGGCACATACCAAGATGTTTTGTTGCCAAGTTTTTTGGGAACACTAAAGAAAAGTGGGAATATACAGGAGCTGAACAGAATCCGTCACGCCCCTCTAGCATGCACTAATAAATGATCAATTAAAACAGAACTCCACAGCAGAAAATGTATCTCTCCATTCTACCTACAAAAGTGCTCCTCTCAACACGTATATGATAAAATTACAACAAATGACAGAATACCAATGGAGGCGGCCCACTTGGTGCCTGGCTGCTCAGTCAGCTCAATCATCCCATGGTTGTGGTTCGCTCATGTACTGCTGCCCCCCCATATTTACTATATGGAAACGAGTTTATGCGACTCCAATCAATTTTATCCCCAGCATGAAGTTGCTTAGTTATTTTAACTTAGTCTTTGGTCAGAATTTATGCCTTTATGGCTTCAGAAAAAACGCTGGATAGGAATGAAACACCAAGTATGGGTGTGTAATAGTGTAACAGTTGGCATAGGGCCAATTTGACCTTTCTTGTTAATGGAAATTGTCTCCATTATATTCTTTCTGACGAATAAGTTTAAAGTAGCAGGGGCGTGATTCAACATTACACATGAACAACACAAGTGAAGACGATCCAAGAAGAATGCAGTAATATAACATTTTTAAAAATAACTGCATACCCCCCCCCCCCCACCCAATTGAGATTATAACCCAAGAAGTCTTCCTGCTAAATGAGACACGAATGCTTAATTTAGCGATTATAGCCTCAGAGAAGAACATCAACTCTATTGTGTATCAGAACAGATTTAGTTTATAGTTCATTAAAAGGGAAAGCTAATTAAGCCAAGTTAAAATTAACACTTTTTAAAACCCTTCAATGTAGATTGTACACACATTAATATAACAACCTGTGATTGCTGTAGGTTGCAGCGTTTCTATGCCTTCAAAACAGCTATTTTTAGTCGAGTTTCAGTCAACCACTGAAACACCAGAGTTCAAGCTAAACCTGGATAAAAATAATCCACATTTTCACCTGAGAAAAAGGAGATGTTTGTAGATAAGAGGAATGGTTTGACCTTATTTCCCAAAAGTGACAAAAGTTTTGCAGGTTTTTTTTTTAATGTAAGCCTGAATGTTGAGTTTTAAATTCTCTCTTGCAGCGCTATTTACTTGCCTACATCAAGGTCTTTATGGATCTGTCAAGGTGTAATAATAGCAAATTTCGTAAACCAGGACTACAGCATATTGAAAAAATGTTTTATTATTCATTAATCCAAAAACACAATGCAGGAGGCCTTTTAAAACATTACCAAAGTTAGTTTAAGACCTGGGCTTATTTTAACGCCTAAAATTAACATTTTAGTTTAAAATTTATAGGATTGTTCAGATTGTTTCATTATTTTTCTTTTAAAAGCACTAAACTAAATCAGGAATTTCTGCCATGGCATATACACTGTACTGGCAGGTTGTTGGTCTCCCCTAATAAAAGTGGCTCTTTCCGCTGCCCCAGTTCAGATTTGGAACCAATAAAGAAACATTTTATCAGGATCAGAGCCACACCAGTAATGAAAATAATCCTTTAAAAAAATTGGTGCAAAGCACATTTTAGAGCTGGAACTGATGTTGGTGTAAAAACAAAAAAACAAGCAGATCAAAGAATGACTAAACTGGAGCTTGGAAACTGGCCATCAGTCACGTTTGCCTCGAGGTAAAGATAAAGGTCAGTTTTAAATCTTGAAAAATCAATCTTCTATACCCAAACAATCGAAAAATGAGACATGGGTGGCAAAACAAGTATGGCCCCATTTCCATCAACCCTACTTGATTTGGTCAACCCCGCTCAGTTGTACTCTGTGCAGATTGCGTTTCGACCGGCCTTGAAATGCCTGGAAGAAGGAAATGCCTCCTGGAGGTGGCTTCAACCCGGTCCCAGTTCTTTTTTTGTGAGATTGACCCTTTATAGAAATCTGCAACAAATGGGGGGGAGGTGTATAGCTATCATTGTGAGGACCAAAACTTGACAGTAGACCAACGTTATGTGGACAATTGGCATTGTGAGAACATTTTGCAAAATCCACACCATGCAAATGGGGTACAGCGAACGAGCTATTTTTAGAAACACAACGTCACAATGACGTCACATCACGTGGTACGCAGTGGGGCAAACTCCGGAAACCCGCCGCTGTTTTGCTTTAAAAGAGACGTGCGTTAGCCTAGGTTTTACTCGGTAAACGACTGCTTTTTCCAAATCTAAGCCAATGGTTTTTAAACATTGTTGTTATGGAACGTGCAACAGCGACTCGAGTTACGCTGATCGGCCGCATATGAAGGATGTTTTCTTCAAGACTGCCAAGGAGAAACGTGTGCGCTTGGTACACCGGTGCGGTCGGCCTACACAAGAGTTCAACCCGGAAAAAGTTACCAAATTCAAGTACATGTGTAGCAAGCATTTTTTCGGAGGAAAGGGCCCAACCGAAGAACATCCTGACCCAATTCCAGCGACATCAAGTCAAGGTAAGAGTATTTTGGTGGCCGACATGTTAATAAAGAAGCGCCTGCTACCATGATAGCATATAGGCTATCATGGTAGCAGGCGCTAACATGATAGCCTGCTACCAGGATAGCTTACTCAAAAACATTTCAAATGAGACAAACATTAAACATATACCCATTCCTGGACGGTGATTGCAAACAACAACAAAAAAAACGGCAGACGCTGCCATGATCGCCGCGCAGGAAAAAAAAAAAAACAAAGCTTACCATTCGATCAACTCGGCCCGTTTTCCAGTCTTTTTAAGCCCTCGACACTCAAGCCATCGTTTGAGCTGAAGTTTGGTGTGTTCTTCGACAGTGCGACCAGTAATCCGTGCGCCTGGGACATCGTCTTGGGAAAGTTTAACGGCTGTAAAGTCGGTCATATCGCTGTTTCTGTTGCGCTTGTAATAGCTGGGTTATCCATGCGTTCTCTCCTGTGTGCCCTACCTAAGCGGCAAAAGGGGCGTTGCTCTTGAGACGGTGACGTCACGTGCGCGGTACCCCATTGGGCTAATGCTTAGATTTAGGGCCAAGGTGTGAGTTGAGTTAAGTTTAGGGTTAGGTATGTACTCCTGACCTTAGGCTCAGGGTGGTTTCATGGTTAGGGCATAGAAAGCGATAGAAAATGAATGGACGTCAATAGAAGGTCCACACAATGAAGTACATACCAACGTGTGTGTGTTTGCCTCACAGAGTTCAAACTTACAGCCAAATGAGAGTTTTGCTTCAGCCAAGGCGAGAGTAACAAGAATACTTTAATGGCGCAAAAGTCCACTTGCTTGGACCCTGCTCCGGAGCAGAGCCGGAGAAACCTGGGCTGTTGCTGAAATCCTCGCAAAGCGTGCGGAGTGGCGTAGAGCGCACCGACCAAGACGGTGGAAACAGGGCTAATAGTCTTCAAGGTGTTTTTGTTTTCGTCTTTTTCATAATTAATCCCCATTTTCTAAGAGACCTGCAAACCCCCTGATAAATTTAGATGTAAAGTTGTTGTTTTTTTACTATTTTACCAACACGTTTAATCCATCCTCTAAAGTAATTATACCGCTTTAGAGCGGCCCGACCAGAGTTCTGACTTAAATCTAACGGAGGATCTGTGGAGCTAAAGATTAGGGTGATGGAAAGAAAGCCTTCCGACCTTCAACCCTTGATAACAGCAGATTCATTAGAACAAGCTGGTCAGCAATTACAAAAGGTGTTTCATGGCTGTAATGTTAATAGCTAATTATCCATAGATTACTGATGAGACGCTATGTTGTAATAAAACAGTTTTATTTCCTTTAAAATTGACACACTGTTTAAGTTATTTCCCTTTCTTTTGAGAGAAGCCCGTCTCATTTACTATCAGCAAACAAACCTCTTAAGTTAAAATAGAAAAACCTTGACTCTAAATGTGTCATGTATGTTTATTATTGGGCTTAGCTGTACTTTCAGTGAGTAGATTTGGCTTTCCACTTGTAACGTTTCAGCTGAGTGCAAAGCCAGCTTTTACATAACCAACTTAACCAATGGGTTGCCACACCACTCATCAGTAATTGCTTTATTTATTGAAGTACCTGCAAAAACAACTAATTACCTGCCTGCTGCTGGCCAATGGCAAATAATTCAATGCCAAAAGAGGAAAATTGCAGTGTACCAACAGAGACAATGAAGGGAAAGATCTCAGGTTTAATCAGATTCTGTTTGTACCAAACAGAATTTTTTTTTAGGCCTAAATACCATTAAACATCTTTAAAACAAACGCTCAATTATGGATTAGGCGTCATCTGGGGCAACAAATTTGAACCCCCGTAGAGGTTTTAATAATCCTACAGTTAGAGATCAGATCAATTCAATTACTCTGGAAATAAGGGGGTTGCCGGTTCAGGATGTCCACACACATCACTTACTACAATTTAACCCTGAGCAGATGCAGTCCAGGCGTCTACAGCACGGTGAAGTTCCTGCTGGATGAACACCTGAACCAGCCTGACGCTGCATGAAAAGCAGCAGAGAGGGGCAGCTCCTGCTGGTCCTCGGCTGCTGCTGTAAACTTTGCTCCGTCGAGCATCAGATGAATTAAGAGGGTTGCTGGAATCTTGCATCAGAAATGAAGATGCGTGTCTCCGTGTGACTGAATCAGGCCAGCGGAGCAACAAACTGTGCCGCCATTCTGCGTTGTGGCAGGCCTAATGCGTCGGGCTTAATCGATAATGAAGTAATAGCGGAAAGTTGCGCACAATGGCTATCTGGCCAGGAGCCAGAACAGTCATTGACCAAAACTCGCATTGCAATCTGCCTTTGATTAGTAGCTCGGCACATTATAATCCTTACTACCCTCTGGCGGTCTAATTAAACCCTGTTTAATGAAATTATTAAGAGTGTGTGTGTTTAATGTGTATGTGCTGAATGTTTGTGATTGAACTTTTAGTTAAAATACAAAGACCCGACCTCCAAACTAATGAGCACGAACAGCTGCCTCATATATGCATTCATCCGTCAGGGTATGCGTTAATATATCAGTGTACGAGTTATTTGAACTCTTTCCTTGTGAACTGTGTTGAATGTGAGACAAGTTTAGGTTTAGAAGGAAGAAAACAGCCGTATTTATGAAAGGTCTCCACAGCCATCTAGTGGCTTAGCCCATTTATCACAGCTGCTAAATTTTATTTAAAAAATGAGGCCCATTCCCCAATGGAGGGCGCCAAAACCCATCATTCAGGCCTCTTAAGCTGCAACTCTCAGTCCTCCTTATAGCAGACAAGAGAAAGTGTCCCATTATAAGCTCTATTCCTGTCTGAACTAATGCTTTTGAGTGCTTTAACTGATGAAAACGCTGATCTAAAGGACCTTTATAATTACCTGAGGCACTCCTATCATTGGTCAGTCTGACAATCAAGAGTTGGATTACATATCCAGTAGTTTTACTTGACCCCGATGAGAAGTTTACTCTTCCCGAAACGGGCCACTCAACACGTCATTAGTGGAGAAATCAATACAGCGATGGAGTGTGCTCTGAACTAAAATCAAAGTCTCGTTAAGTTTGGAGAGAAACATTAAATGAATTTGGCCCACGGCACTTCAATTAAAAAGGAAGGGAGGGTGGCCTAAATGAGGCTTTTATCCAGGTTGCCCCACTTCCAGAAGCATTTAAAGTTAGAGTAACAAAGTTTTTCTACCCTGAATGTGTGTGAAAATGTGCCTGGAAGTTTATTTTGAGGTTTTAATCATTTAAATTGCTTGTTTTCCCAGGGTAGAAAGAATAACAAACAACTTTGATCATTATTATTATTATATTATCATTGTTATTGTTAATATTAATATTAATATTAATATTAATAATTATTATAAGCAGTACAAAACTACATTTATTGGTGATTTCTCAAAACCACGCAGGATATAAACCAATACATTTGGCACACATTCAGCCAAATGTTTTAAATAAGTGCTACAGAAGGCGTTAGAGCGTTAACTTGACAAAGCCAAGGCCTAACAACTTCTTGATGATTGGCTGCAGCTGGTATTTTCTCTTTGCCAGCAGAGAAAGGATTTACTTTACGGCATTCGTTAGACTGACACCAATATTCAGAACAATACACCAAGTCCATGAACTTCAAAGCCACTTTCAAATTAGCGTCAGAATCTATAATTGTTCTTTACGCCCCGTAATCAAGTGAAAGGCCCTGAAATCGACTGGGGTGCTGAAGCTAACCCACCCGTATCACACCCTTGATGCACCTCCAAAGGTAGCAGTAAACCTGGAGCCACTATTAACTGTAAGCGCCAATAGGAGATTTCAGAATGGGTTTGATGTAGCGATACGAAATAAAGCAAAGACGGCAGCTGCAGCGAGAATCTGCATGCAGGTCGGATGCATGTCATGATCTTACATTAACCATCAGAACCGTATGCAGTTTTACTGCATTTTAAGCACTGAAGGCATCGTGACACCATGCAAACTGAACCCAATCCAAAGCCACAGCCTTGCGGGGGGTAAATATATTTACACTGTAATTACGCAATTAGTGTTGTTGTTTTTCCCCAAAACAATAAAGACGTGTAAATAAACATTTCCTTTATAGCAATTAAAATCAAAAACGGCCATTTCAATAAATCAATAAAAATGCATTCACACGAAAAATGTATTTATTTAAAAGAAGTCTTCATTTTAAGATGAAATATAGAAAGAAGTTATCTTCCTTCTACACCTTGTACTGTCTATGTGCACCTAACTTGTGGCCTCTACTTCATTCATTCTTCCAAATAATAATAATAATAATAATAATAATAATAATAATAATAATAATAATAATAATAATAAAAAAATTGTTATTGTGTGTTCTGGTAATTTGAGCATGACTAAACATTTCACCTATAATATGGCTATGAATAGGCTTGCTGCATATTGTTTTTTATTTTGAAGCTGTGGGGGGCTGGGGGTCCGTCAACCTGGTCGGGACACAGAAGGGGGTGCACAGCTAAAAAAGCGTGGGAACCGCTGGGTTAGGTGAATGCTGCCGGTTTTAAGCCACGCCCCTTTGGTTCCCCAGCATCACAAAACACCGAGTAATTTTCACTTGCCTATAGTTGCATGAACTGTTCGTAAGATCGGCCATTTTTGGAACTAGTGCTGAGACGAGCCGAGAGCTGAGATTATAGACCACATTTTATGCTGATCAGGATCAGATCTTAAACACTGCTGGTCTTTCATTCTGCTCGAGTAAAAGGAACAAATGCTGCTTTAAACGCTGTGCTTAGCAGCACTGATCAGAGACCAGCTGATCGTGACTGTGAAACATTTACAAGAACACTTATTTAAAAAAGGTGTTAATAAATTAAGCAGAAGATATTAGGACGTCTGTCAGCAGGAATGCTAGAAGATGTGTGATCAGTGGAGTTAATCCATCTCCTGGAGGATTAAACAGTGGAGATGTTAAGAGTGACCTCCTGATCTGGGTCCAAGTTCCCAAACCAAGAAGTGCCTCCATCAGCAGTCCTGGATGAGCAGCAGAGTGATCTCCAAAAGTCAAAGAGATTAAATAAATGTAGTTAGGATGTTGGGAAACTTAAAGCTGCGGTGACATCGGTGTCCCTGACCAAGAGAGAAGCGCTGCTAAAAAATAAAATAAACTTCACAGTCGACTGAATTTCCAGCTGGAGAGCGCTTTTAAAGTCAGATGAGAGAAAAATGTAGCTTACTGCCAACAATGACAAGAAGAACAGTGGCTGGCTAAAGTATTCACACCCCTTCATTCATACGTTTCCACGTTCTGTCAGATAACTAGAAACATAAATATATTTTTAATGGAATGAGTGAGTGAGAAAGACCAACAGAAAGTGTTATACACTTGTGAAGTAGAAAGAAAATTAGACATGATTTCAAAAATATTTTTACTAATAAAAACAAAACTGAAAAAGTATTCAACCCATTTTTCAATACTTCTGCACAATGCTCTTTTCAGTTTTTATTTGTTAGAAAAAAAAAATCGTGTATAGAATTTCTTTCTACTTCATAACTGTATCCCACTTTGTGTTGGTCTTTCAGATAAGATATGTCTGTGGTTGTAATGTGACAAAATGTGGAAAAGTTTAAGGGGTGTGAATACTTTTAAAAGCCCCTGCATGTCTGAAGGAGTCAAGGTGAGTTTTTCAAACCTAAGAGCACAGCCCCTACTGTGGAGCACGGCGGTGGCAGCATCATCCTGTGCAGGCGTTGCACTACCAGGGATGCACATAACATTTGCTAAAACAATGAGCAGGAAACTCTTTAAAAATTTAAAAATCAACACTTAGAGCGTTGAAACGTTCACACCAGAAGCTTGCCGATGGCTGTTATAAAAATAAAAACGGCTGCTCAAGGTTCAGCCAACTGAACGAGGAATTCAACCTAAAATTTAGGGTGTAGACACATATTTGATCTTGTACGTATAAATTTGACACAGTGTGTATCATGGTGACCCGGTTTGGATCAGAGAAAATCAAACAACTTTAAAGCTGTGAAGCAAGATCTTGGTTTTCAAAAAACTGCTTTAATTGCACACCGATTTCACTCTGGAAATTTTTTTTAAATCAACCCAGAAAAGCCCATGATGACCAGGATGGGTAATACTGAACTAAATGAAATAAGCGGTCCGTTATGTAGGGTCCCCTGACCCTACAGCTACAGAGGAACTGAACGGAAAGAAATCGGCAAACGTGCATAAACTGCATCATTTTAGTGTGGGGAGAAAAAAAAGCCACGACTTCAGCTCACCTGTCCTCCACTTGCTTGATAGGGTCTGTTAGGTTCACGGTTTCTGTGGTGATCTCGACTTTGCGGACGCTACCGAAGAAGTCTGTGATGAGAACGCTGGCCGGATCCCTCTGGAACAGGTCGGTGCGATGGCCCGGGGTGGACACGCACTGACTCTTGGGACAAACTTTAAACTACGGAGGAACCACAGACTTCAGATCAGTCACACCAGAGACTTTTCCATTACAAGCATCAGAACAAAAACAGGGAAACAAACAGGACCAACCTGCCTTTGGAGAAAAAGTAATATCCCGTTAAACCCAATAACTAATTGTGCTACTGGTGACGAGTCTTTAACACCACCGCTGAGGAGCCTTAGCCCACTCCCCTTAGCAGAAATGTTTTAATTCAGCAACGCCGCAGGGTTTGAGTAGGAAGGGCGTGTTTTAAGGTCCTACTGCAGTATCTAAACTTTGGGCGCTGACATCATTCAGTCATTCAGAGTTGGCCTTGCTACAGGGCTTTGGATCTCTGTCCTGTAGCAGAACCAAAGTGTGGCTGGTCTTAAAGTTCTGTACTAATGGCTGAAGGGTTCTGGTAGAGAGAAGAATTCATGATTCTATCAGTTTGAACTCCGTCACAGAATATTTGCCCTAAACTCTTGGGGATCAAGATCTTTCAGGGCAAATGTGAGACGGTCCTTTGGGTTCTTTTGAGTGAGCAGTGGTTCTGGCCCCAGAACTCTCCAATAAAAAGGTGGTTTTGCTCAATCTCCCTTTCTTAGTGTTAAATTTTGCTCTCTGACTCAGTTAATTCATGATTTAACAAGGTGGCGGGGTACTTGTTCCCCAGAGAGCCAGGTTGATTTTGACATATTTTCCCTTAATGAATAAAATCATTTGAAAACAGCTTTTTTTCCCCTTTTTTCTTTTTAAATCTACTCAGTTCGTCTTTATGCAATAGCCAAAAATGTGTTTGATGATCGGGAAAAAAAAAAAATTCAAGTGTGACAAAACAGCAACAACTGAAGGACTCTGCACATGGGGGGGTAAACTCCTCTTCATAGCGATGCATGAGCAAAATCTGTTTAAACAAAGTTTGATGTTTCTGCAAATTATCTGTAAGTATTCTGCTGCTGGCACTGTTGGTGCCGGAAACACATCCCAAAAGTCTTTCCGTCAGTGAGCTGAGCAGTTTGTCTATTCGAAAGGCAGCATAAAATCATTAACCCGATCCGAACGTCATCCCTGCTGGCCAAACAGGACTCTAAACGTCCCAACGCTTGAATATGGAATCAGCTTCTTTAAAAAAAAAAAAAAAAAAAAAAAAAAAAAAAAAGGGCAAAGCTTTTCAGGCTGGGTTTAAAAAGATAATAGGCCTTTTGAGAAAATCCATAGCATTGATCTTTTAATTCCAAAAAAAAAAAAAAAGGGACGAGAACAAAGAGTCCATCTATAGAATCAGAACAAGCAGAACGTTTAATTAGCATTAGTCGGAGAACACAGAGTAACGACGTTGTTTCCCAGTGGTCCCTGGGCTCGATGGAGCTCTGCAAGAGTCCCAGACATGAAAAGAGAGGACACCGCTGAGTGTGGACTCACGACCCTTCAGCCAGGTGTTAAACGCAAGCAGCCATCACGCTTTGTTACACATTCTGTTTAAAGTGAAGCAGAGTCCAGGAAGACCTGTGTGACTTTCATCTGACTTCCTTATGGACCATTCAGAGGTTGGCAGATACGGTCTCACTGCCTTAAAATCAAAACATCAGCTTAACCGAGTCAAACAGGCACGTTCCCCTGCTGTTGGAGAAATATGAATGCAATAATTTCATTTTTATCAAGTTACAGGCATTTGGTTTGTTTAAGAGTTTGCTTTCAGGAAGGTTCTGTTATTTTTAACCTTAGACAGGGCGAACAAATGGTTCTTCCAGATAAGGAATGTCTCCCTTATCCAGCTGTCTATGAAGCTGGTGACTGATCATCACCCGCAATAAAACTTGCTCCCTTCTTTGTTTTCAACCCCCATGTTGTAAATTCCTGAATCCTCCTGACCCTTTTTTGATGTGTGAGAATAAAGGCAAAACGACAGAGATGGCCCGGCGCAGATGATCCCAAACTGTCAGGGAGTAAAAAGTCCTCTGCCTGGGTTTATCCTCTGTCTTCTTCTATAGAACAGTCTAAACTTGTGTTGTGTGCTTTTCGTTCTAGGATAAAAGGGGTTATCTTTAATAACCCTAACAGCTGCAATGTCTCTTTAAACAATGAGCTTTTTTCAGTAACTGCAACTGCTTTAAACCAGCACACTGTAATCTAGGCTCATTATGACCTACATTCTACATTTACATGGAAAACTGTTCCAGCCGCAACTTTTACCCATTGTATTCCTTCCTGACCCTGTCCTCCCATCACTGTGACGCCTCTCGCTCCTTCAGGAGATCAAGGGATAGCTTTAGATCAGAGGATGTTTCAGATGCATCCCTGCTGCACGACAGCAGAGATCAACAGCTGAGCCAATACGGCAGCCATCATTAGGGAACTTCACAACTCTAGCCTTAACAGAGAAGTGGGAAGAAAAGGAACTCCACATTCGCTGTGTTTCCATTACAAAGGTGTGCAAAACTTTGTCAATATTGAACTTATTTTGAAAAAAATATATATATATTTTGCAATTGTTCATTAAATAATAAAAAAATTACACGTGAATAGGTTTGTTCACGCAATAACTCATTAAAAACTTGTAGCGCCATCATCCTTCTATTTCCTGCCGTCTCCTTTGTCTTTTTCGTAACATCTGGTTGTTGATCGTGTGACACATGTGTCCACATCTAAAAAATTCGCCTCATCCTAGCACCAAAACCTTTTACCTTTTTTTTTTTTTTTTTTTATTAGTATGTTGCCACTAAGCAAATTTATTTTAGAAATTGGGCAATTGAGTCCCGTTAGCCACAAGCTTTGTAGGGGACACAGCACACATGGAAGAAGATATTGTGGTTAGATGAGACCAAAATCTAATTAATTGATCTGAAAACATACATTGCACATCAATTTGAACACAACAAAGCAGCATCATCCTGAGGAGATGCTTTTCTTCAGCGTAGACAGGAAAGCTGCTTAAAGTTGATGGAAAGATGGATGAACCTAAATACAGGGCAAATTTTGGATCTCAATAGATATGTTTACATGCAAAGAATTTCCTGATCGGATTAAATAAATTGGATTGTACCGTTTAAATGAGCACACGATCAATTCATCCGATCATAATGTTAGTTTATATGCACCTGTCTTTATTCAGTATAGAACCACTCTGACATGCAGCTATCAAATTCCCCTAAAAAATATATTTAAAAAAACTCAGAAGATGAAGTACTTCCATTTTTGCAAAACTACAAAAAATAGCAAACAAAGCAGTATTATACAAGTATGTTTGTCATCCGAGCACCCAGGCTGGACTTCTAATTCTAAGGTTCAACTTACGGTTGAAACGTTACTGAGTAAGCAACAATTTTGAGCTCTTTTATTCTTTCGAACTGAAAGGTTGCATCAGGAGCCCCAACAGTTTTGCTTCCCGACGTGTTTCCTCCACTCACCAACGCAGAAATACATCAAGTTTACATCAGCCGCACATGCACCCTGGGTCAGTTTGCCTCATTCAGAATAACTTGATCCTGACAAGCGTTTATACCAACGTTGATCTGATTATCCGTCGACATAAACCACTCTTCTCATTTGGGTTACAGTTTGAGTCCGATTGAGATTGATCCGATCACAATATTCCGATTGGCTTGTTTACATGACGGATTTCTATTCCAATCAGCCCTACTCTGATTACTGTTGTTCATGGAAACATAGCTAATGAGAATACCTGTATAACTAAAGGTTAAATAAAAAAGAAGAAAACCTGCCGGAGGCTCCAAACACCAGAGGCTGGAAGTGAAGGTTTAGATTAAGTCATTTTTCTGTGTTGGACTGGCTTAGTCAAACCCTAAACCCAAATCCAATTGAGAAAACGTGAACCTTTAAGAATAATATGGGCAACAATTACAGTCTCTTCCTGTGCAAAGCAATTTCATACAAATTTCATCCATATTTAGTGCTAGGCGTGTACTCATGGGAACGAAATATAAATGCATGCTACACTTTTCAGAACATATTAGTAAAATAAAACCATGTTGTTTTCACACCTCCTTGGGCTAATCCACTGCTTTGTGTTGGTCTATCACATGAAATGCCAATAAAACATATAGTAGTTAGTGGAAGGAACTAAAATTGACAGCTTCAATGGGTATGAATATCAAAGTACTGTAAATAACACGCTCAAAAGGTACATCATCAAATGTTAAGCCTAAGTAGTTCGATGCCTTTTTAAAATCCTGTTGTGATGTTCTGTTGGACTGAGAGATTTCAGATGAAGGAAAATCAGCTGCAGCCGTTCATAAAACATAAAACAAACCCTCACCAGGTCGTTCATGTTGGCTTTGCTCGCAGGGTGGATGTCTTCCAGGAACTCCAGCAGGTAGAAGGTGTAACGGTCCATTAAATGGACTCCTATCGCCAAATCTGGCTGGTGCTGAAACACAAACAAGGTAAAAAAATATATATTTAAATTATATTTAAAAAGGTTTCCAAAAGACTTCTTCATTTTTAAATATTGCTGAGGCTTTACCCCAAAGATCCCCTTCATTTAGTCAACAATGGGTGAGTAAAATACTGATTTACTGTATATTATAGCAGCGACAACTGCTGTCATGTGGCACCGATACCTGAAAGCATCGCTACTGCTGCACTAACTGTGTAAAGCTCATTTGCTAATGAAGGAAGAAGCTGCCAGTATATTACAAACCGAATAAGTTCTGAGTAATGACATCTAAAGAAATGTTTTAATAACGCTGCCTCGCTCATCTGTTGGGTAAGAGTGATGTTTGCTATGTGGACAGGAGAGAGTAAAATCAATCTTTGCACAGGAAAGGTCCACTGAAAGTGTTCATTTTTGTGGTTCTAGCCTAGATCTATGCCCTTAAAGAAAATTAAACTTAAATAAATGCCCTCTGGATTCTTACAGGCAGCAAAACTACATTTTTAAGTCAAACTAATGTTGATAAAGGAAAACTGAAAGCATAGATTCTATTCACATGTAGCCCTCATAGCACTAAATCATCCGGCATACTGTAATTTCTATGCATTTCAAATAACTAATAACATAATGTGTCTTTTAGTTTAAACCAGCTGTAGCTATAACAGCAGTGTCAAATTTAGGAATGAAAGTATAAAGCTTTATGTGAGTCTGCTGAGACAGAAGCAGAACAGTCCTCAACAGTTTGGGGCTACATAGTGACCAAAAAAAACAATGTATTTTTGGGGGGAATTTGTCATGATAGACCAACACGAAGAAGTGCAGAAATGTTAAGATGAAGGTTTTCAAACTTATTTTTTTAACCTGCCCTGTCCTTGCCAAAGAAAAGCTACCAGAATCCCGTTTGTATTTGGGGTCTGACCTCTTTTATTTTCTTTAAAGGGTTTGGTTTTGTGGCATTTTGCATGTATGCTAACACATCTGACAACCACCTTGCCTCAAATGTTTGATTTTCTGTGTACTGCACATGACTTATGGGCAAACTACAAACTGATTACTTTAACTTTATTTCTACAATTCCTTGTTGCTACTCTTCCATATCTGTGGAGCATGTGAGTAACACAGTAGTCGTCAGGTCAACAGATTCTCTGAACTACGCTGTGGATCTCTGTAGCTCCTCCAGAGTCACCATGGGACTTTTGGGTCTTTCTTATTGAGGATCTCCTTCTCCAGTCCATTAGTTATGGAGGATATCACTAAATGGATATTGAATTGGGGGGACAAATGTATAGCAATGCAATGATGGATTGATATTCTTCCCCACCCATCCCTATGTATGATGCAGGAAAGTAAGACAAGATCAGTGCTTTACAGTGCAGAACCAGTAATTCTTGATAAACAGGTGATCCTCCGTATAACTAAACACTCACTGGCTCTTTTTCAAGCACTTTATGACTTTATTTTTTTTGTTACATTCCCCAGCAGTAAAGGAGGAGTTCCTGAATTCAATAAAGACCATCCCGGGTGTCAGAAGCACTCCCAGGTTTCTTTAAACTTGGGCCAATAAACTAGACTGGTGAGAGGAAGACCTGCCGAGGCTGCTGGATGATTTAATTTAACACGGCTATGAGAGAAAACAACTCACCGACAGAGAGTCTTCCCCGACCTGACTGCTGGCCAAAGCCATGATGTTTGGAGAGTAAAACCTCTCATACATGGAGGCGCCCTGACACGTGTCAATGATGAAGAGCAGCTCGTTGTACCTGGACAGAGACACAAAATGATCAAACTCGTTTTCTAATAAACCCCAATCTGAAAGCACACGGCTGGCATTTCACTTGTCCATTTGCTCCAATAAAAAAAAAAACAAGAAAAAAAAAACCCTGTTATCACACAAACCTTCACACTGTAGTTACCATGGTCACTGAGTAAAAGCATCAGCACCATTCAGTCCCGCCAACACGCCTACACGCCATTTCACCTCCTTCCTTCTGCTCTTCCTCTCCTCCAAGTAAAAAAAAAAAAAAACCTCTTGCCCTCATTCAGTCGAACATAAATAATGAAATCAAGGCGACTGAATCAAGCTGGTTTGAGGACAATAAAAAAGGAGGCGGCAGTGATTAAGCAGTTAAAAGGAGCAATTATCACATCAGCACCAAAGCTCCAATGTGGCGCAGATACATTCTGCAGATGAAATCAGAATACAGTTCCACATATCTTATGCAGTCCTATAATGCAGCTGTTTATAATGCATTATGTTAGTAAAAAAATAAAAAGCCTGCAGACTGCTCCTGCTTGCCCAATTCCAAATCCAACGGGGAGAATAAAAGGCAAATTAACAAACGCAATCATTTAGGTTCATAAGCCTTTCCAGTGTTAGGAGATAATCTGAGGAGAAATAAGTCGAGCATTGATGTATTGGTTCATTTTTTGCTATAAAGCTGAATTAAATTGAATTTTTGATCAATTTGAACTGTTTAATGATGTACATTTCATTTTTATAAGGCTTTTCAAAATGAGAATCACAAATTTCTTCATAGCTAAATAGAAGAATAAAAACATTAAATATATGAAGTTAAAAGAGAAGAAAGCTAAGATACAATCAAGTCAAACCACAGTGACATTTTTATTCACATTTAATATACGGTACTGAAACAAAAAGTGTTTTCTTGGATCCAAGTACGTTTTTCTTTTCAATATAAATCTCATACTGCTGTAGAGTCGGATTTTGTCTCTTTAAATGGTGCAAAGTTTGCAAGAAAATAAATCTTTTGGAGAGGTTGTGCCCATAATAATAATAAAAAAGAAAATTCCACAGTTTTTGCTCTCACAGGAAAAAAAATAAGGCTTATTTTTCACTCTGCAATCTAAACACAGAAAGATATCAAAATGCAACTCTGCAACCAGTAGGGATCCCACTGCTCCACCCTTAGGGACCAAACTTTATCCTCCATGCTGACAACGCTCGCCTCCACAGAGCAGGATTTACCAGCCGATTGCCTCCAGAGGATGGGATGACCTTAACTCCACTCACCGTTTGTGCCAGAGCGCCCAATACTACCACTGTGGCCAAGTTGCTGCAGATGCTGCTTGAGCAACGGGACGTCAACCCTCAGCAGTGTGTGACCAGGCTGGCGACCAGCATAAGGAGCACAGCTGCTGTGATTCTGCATGATTCATGCATTACTGATAAACTAAATACATTATTAAATTTATAAATAATTAACGCATTGTGTCTTCAAACTTTATCTACCAAATCGACCCACCTTTTCTTACATATACGGCACAGTTTAAAGGAAAAGAAAGAAGCTTTCCAACTCGAGTCTATTCTAGTGCTCAGTGACTCCTTGTCTACCGCTGCCTAGCTCCCCCCAGATCTCACTGCATGTCGTATTGAGGTGCATGACAGCGAGGATGCAGAATTTATGTAGTTGGACTCTAAGAAAAAAGGTTAGAAACCACTGGGTTTTACTGATGTACCTAGACGCAACACAGTTACCAACAGAAGTGGCAACTACAGCTCATAATAAAGTTAATGTTTGCCGTGTTAAATCAATTCAATTCAATTTTATTTATATAGCGCCAATTCATGAAACATGTCATCTCGAGGCACTTTACAAAGTCAAATTCAATCATATTATACAGATTGGTCAAAAATTTCCTATATAAGGGAACCAGTTGATTGCTTCAAAGTCCCAACAAGCAGCATTCACTCCTGGAGAAGTGTAGAGCTACAGTGGACAGTCGTCTGCATTGTCCATGGCTTTGCAGCAATTCCTTATACTGAGCAAGCATGAAGCGACAGTGGAAAGAAAAACTCCCCTTTAACGGGAAGGAAAACCTCCAATAGAACCAGTCTCAGTGTGTTAAATAAAATATGATTAAATGGTTGCTCTTAACCGTTTTAACCAGGCTTTGATTTTAATCTCTATTTCACCATCTGATCTTCTTTACTATAAAGCCTTTGTTCCACCATTTTGTAATGAAAATATACACACTTTTAAACTCTCAGAGGCGTTCCAGGGCTGCTGCTGTGAAGTGAAAGTGAAACTACTTTCTCCTCCCAAAATAGCGAAACGGTCGCCATGATGTGAAGTATGACAATAGTAAGAGACTTTACAGCAGACGGCTATTAGAAGGCAGAGATGGAAAAAAACGGGCTATGCTTCATGTTACAGACGTTCAAGGTGACAGGAGGCAACAGGTTTAAAACCGTGAGCAGAAGGCGGGTTGCCAGGTTTTACGTTGCAACACATTTAATTGGCCCTCGGGGGTGAAAAGAGATGCTGAGAAGTCGGACCTAAATAGGAAAACCCAAGCTAAAGCCACTTTAGCCGTGTCATTTCTGTTCAAGCACCGGTGCCGCTTCACAGGCCATTTACCTTCTTTTCTGCCACATTTGCTCAAAAGCATCAGCCAGCTCCACGTTGCTGATCTCCTCAGAGTCCTGGAACTTCAGGAAGCCATTCCCACCGTGGCCTGGCGATGAAGCACACGTCACAAAATATGATTTTTTTTTCCTTTTTGCTAAGATATATTTGCTAGTAGCAGAGAAAAAACATAGAACAGCAAATAAACATAAAAACAAGAAAAAAAGATCTACCTTTATATACATAAACACACATTTATGCACATGGTATCTTGGAAAAGTGAGTGCACCACCCAAACTTTTGTAAATATTTTATTGTATCGTATGGTGGGACAACTCTTTAGTCAGTGTTCAGCTTATATAACCATATACATTTGCTGTCAACTCAATATAACTTAAAACATGCATTAATGACAAAATCGCTGGCAACAAAAGTGACCACCAAGGTAAAATGTCAAAATTGTGCCCAATTAGCCAGTTTCCTAAGATTACTTCAACAACTTGACAGCCAGAATGCCAAATTCTGATTATTTGATGAAGGCAAAGTTTTTATTTGTTTTTAAATGTATCTAAAAAGGAAGAAGAAAAAAAAAAAAAAAAAAAAAACTTTCATTCCTTCAGAGGCTTAATCACAAAGTGTGAATATGTTTCGTATCAGTAAAGCCACCAAAAAGCTATTATTTCTAGAATAAAGAGTTGACATTACGATGTTTTTTCCGTCGATAAGGGAGCATATTTCCTAAGATGAAACTCATCTCAGGTGGATTTATTAACCTGAATTGGCTCTGATTAAACTGCAAATTAACCTTTTTGGAAAGAGCAGAGGAGACGTCTCACATAATACCTGCAACGTATCCAATCTAAAAGGCTGGTAAAATTAAACGGTGGACAGACAGGATTAATTAAAATGTCCTGTTTCACCCCCCTGCAGTTGGGCTTCTTTGATTTAGCGTGAGAAACTAAAAAAGGTATGAAACAAATGCTGGGACACGTCCTCCATTGTATGTTGGAAGAAAACAAGGTGGAATAAAGAGGAAAAGGGCACTGAACAATTTAAAAACAAGAGCATTACATACTAGAAGCTCGACAAAGCACGTCGAGGGATTCTTATCTAAGGAACAAATCTTATCTCTAAGCAAAGTGATGAAATGATCTGCTTTTCCTGTCCAAAAAAAACATCCAGTTTTCTTCGATTTATGACCTTCTCATTCCAACTTTTACTGATTATTTTTCACTGTTTTATTCCTATAAGAGGAAAAAAAATACAAGGCAGGTCTGTTGATAGAGCCAATAGCCTTGAGTGAAACAGAAAATAAAGGGATAATTTTACTTCTATTTAGGCATCAAAGCAAGCTGTTTGCTGAGTTTTCAGATTCAAGAAAATAACAGATTTCATTGGATTGGACCTGCGGATTACCGATCACAGGAGAATAAACCTAAGCCAGAGTGAAGTTGTCACTGTGCTTAAAAAAAAAGGCCTTTTTACCTTTTTGACTGCATAATGCAGATCTATGCATGTAGATAGGTAGTTCAGTACATAACAGGAGCAGAAAAAAGTAAATACAAAATGAAATACCAGTGAGGTATATGAGGATGTTGCTTCGGTCGTCGGACAGGAGGCGTTTGGAGCGAGGGGTGCTGGGGGGAAGTCGGCCAGTCAAGACGCGCAGGAAGTTCTCCACCGTCACCTGAAACAAACAGGAAGATGATTTCAAGCCTTATTTCAGGGTTTTCAAGTCATTCTGGCACACATTTAAAGCAGAAATACAAAAATGAACAATGGCTGTTTAACAGTTCATGTCTAATTCATGAGACTTTATTCTTTGTCATCATTACTTTACTAAAGAAAGTTTTGAATGAGGTTCTATAACGCGACCCCTTTCTGTCCGCAGTCCAGCTGAACAAAACTCGTTTAAAGCAACAAAGGTTTTAGGACCTTTTGAACCAAAAACATAACTTTTTATTTACTTATAGGAAATGTGTCGCCATTTTTTAAAGAAGCACCATCTCATTTCTACGTTTAGGTTTTTAATCAAAGTAAACTTTTGCAAATAGAGGATTACGCATTTTCCTCTATAGCATGTTAATATTTGTGGAAAAGTGTTTATTTTTAAAGTAAATTTTTTCCAACGTAACAACAAGAAAAATACATATAAAAAAAACAAAAAAAACTACTGGTACTTTTAGTGTCATTCTGTTGTGGGAATTCAGTGCAATTATACCACAAAAAGACATTATATTATATCTACATTTTAAAACTTTAGTTGGTTGTTAATCATTTTTTAACTTTGGGTATTAGGAGCCATTGTGAAAAGTCCAAAGAGCCACCTGCGGCTCCGGAGCCACAGGTTGAAGACCCCTGGCTTGTCGCATGTTCTCCTTCTTTCACGTCACTCTCCTGCCTCTTATTGCACGTCCACGCACAGCAGCGGCTGTTAGCGCTCCATAAAGACCGTTGTTAATAGCGGTGCTGCTTTCGTCTCACACTACTCGGTCTCACTACGATGTGGTCTTAATATTGTGGGCTCGCGTTGCTCAACAGCTTTCTGATAATAGCAAGGAGAGATGGCGGTGTTTTAAATTATTTATTTTTTTAAACAGAACTTTATTGAACACTTCTAGAAACAATTACGTTCACCGGCACTTCCGTAAACAGCGCGCCGCTCTGTGACGTCTGCCTCTGGTGTCTGCGCGTGCCGGTGGCTCTGCGGCCTTGAAGCGTTCAGACAGAAGTATGGTGGCGGTGGCATTTAATGGCAGTATGAACGTCCAGCCCAAAAAAAATACCATTCAGCAAAAAATAGGAATAGAGCATCAAGAGCTGCGGTGTGAACGCAGCCTTATTGTCCAACAGCTTTACAGCGCGCGGGTAAACTGACCTCGTAACCACGGTAATCCACCTCAACATCGTCCCCGTACACATTAAGCTCCATGTTCTTGTGGCTAAACACCGTGGCCGGTTTGGGATTTCTGTGGTTACAAGCCATGTCGTCAGCCAGCATCAGCACTATGTGACTGGAAAAATAGAAAGCAAAAATTACACAAATACATAGATATATTTAAGAATAAGCAAAAAGTAAAGTTAAGCATGTTGAGTAATTTATATTAATAGTAAATGCATTAGTTTGTTTTTCTCCATTAAATTTATTTAATGCAGAAAATAAAAAGGAAGCAGGGTTTACTTTGTACTTTTAAGTTTTGGGAAAAGGATAAACTGTATTCCATCTCTAAACATTCAGGATAACGAATGTCTTAATTATACTCTCTACCCACAACGTTTAACCATTTTTATTGATGTTTATTAACGATATCCTTCTGACCCTAATGCTTTTGTGATGTAAAATCCCATCAATGGTTGGAGCTAAAGGGTCTGCAGCTCCCACAGGTAAGAGGCAGTTGGTGCCGAGCCTCCAGGACTGATTGACATGCGGCGTCACATCAATCGCCTACATAACATTTATACATTAAAAATGCTTTTCTCTGAATTGGTGTCATGCAGTATTCCAATTTTCTGAGACACTAAAATATTGGTTTTCATTATCCGTAAACCATAATCATCAAAATGACAAGAAAATGCTTGAAAAAGGAATGAAACCTTGAAATATTTCACACTATGAGTAACAAACCTATTTAGGAGTTGCAGTTAAAGTGAACAAATAGCTTAGGGATGCCAATAACCTTAAAAACACTAAATAAAAAATGCAAACTCTTGCAAATTCTGTCAAAAAAGTGTACTAAAACCATAATTATGTGCACATTTATATAAAGTAAATATGAGAAGCTTTATGCATATTTGAGCTTTGCAACTACGCAAACAACTTTTCACATGTTCTCCTGGAAATTGGGGGAATTACATTACCCAAGCAATTAATCTTGGTATAATTTAAAAGGAGTTATCATGTTCTTTCAAATAAGACGTTTTTATTTTAAATACAGACAACTGTTTGAACATTTCCCAGCTTTGCTTAATTTTAGTTTTTCTGTCAATATCCACAATCAGCAGTCGCCCCTGAGCCTGTATCTGTTAGCCTGGATGGTACCTGTCAGGGATGCCCAGCCTCTTCACGCTCCTGTACACAGACAGAGAATTGGCCACATGTCGGTAGTTGAACCAGAACCTGGAGGTACACACCTGTTGGTGCAGGAGAAAAGGTCAGATCATCAGGAAGAAACGTGTTCGTGTGATGCTCCCACCATTAATGAAGAGAATCAGCCAATAAATACTGACCAGGACAGCCCAGTTGTTGGTATGACCGCTGCTGAAGAACTGCCCTGCTGTGTTCTTAAATAAAAATAAAACAAAAATATAAGTATGTCGTGTGATTTGGGTGTTTCATAGCTAAAAGATCCAATCAGCAGTGAAACAGGCTTTATAAAGAGAGCATAACAAGCTAACCGGAAGCAAGTTGTCTGCTGAAATATAACTAAAAAATACACAAATAAAGCAGGAAATTCAAAGATAGAAATAAGACCAAGTACTCACCTCGATGTTAATGCAGTCCGTAACCAAATACGTTACGAATAAGCTTAGTAAAGCAAGGAATTTCATTGTGCAGCGCTGTCAACACTGCCTGGGTATCGAGGAAGTAAAAATCCACCCGGTGAGTACTTCCTGTACAAGAATTTTCAAAATAAAAGTTCGGACCTGGCAATTCTGTTTTTAACGAATTTCAACTAAATCCGTCTCCAGCTTTATTTAAAAAGCCATGAAAATGACAACAAAAATAATAGAAAACATTTGGTAAATACTGTTGCTCCACGCCTGGATACTTTTTTAAATATCCATGTTTGAACATGTATGTCTTTTTTGCACTTGGTATTTATTATTAAAATAAATAAATAAATAAATAAAACTAGAAACCAATATAATACTTTAATTTACAGCCCAATCTTTGACACTTCCAATGATGTACAGGAGATAAATGAAAATCTCATTGAAGGTTCATTCGTTGTAGTAACTCGATTGTGAAACATATTCCATAGATTGCATTAAACAAAGACTGTTGTTTTCCAGCTTTTGTGTTATCAGAATTTTGCACTTATGAAAACAAGAGGATTAGAATTTAAAAAAAATAAAAACATATTTAATACAGGCATGTAGACTTAATGAAAAATATGATTAATACCTGTTTAAAGGTCGTTATTTAGTTACAAAAGGTGCTTTTAATATTTAAAAAGCCTTGTTGGAATGCATATTAAATTATTTTTTTTAGATTTATGTTTCTTTACAGTACTTAGGAAACTTGTTTTTAAAATGTTTAAACATCTGAAAGATATATTTTTGTTGATTTTAGATAAATTCTGTTATGTCTTCTAAAGCTCAGAAGTCAATATTGGCTAAACAAGGGACACTTTAAAACAACTGAAACACATGAAACATATAGTGGGTCAAAAGGCCCCCAATTCAATAAAGGAACAATGTTTTCAATAAACATTTACAGGTGAAACGCAAATGAAATTTAATAGAGATATCCATAATTAGTTCAATGTCCCAATTCCCTCCTAAAACAATTATATAAATGTGAAGACCAAACAAATTAATTCACTGCTTATTCAGTTGTTTCAGTCCCATTTTGGAGCGCCTGAATACATTTTATCTGTCAGCCCTAACAATCAAAGTCAGCTGGCAGAGCCAACGCTGCTATGGACAAGGTGACCAGTCTGCAGCAACACTAGAGCAGTTTAGCCAATCAGGTCTATTTGATGAGCCATGCTGATTTTCACATAAATAAATCCAGGTTTTAATTAATCATTTACAAATGTTGTTATTTGGCAAATTTACATATACTGTATATATATTATTGGCATATTTATACAATTTCTGATGCACATTTGAATGTACTTCATATGATTTTATTTAAGTGATTACACATATAAATATTTTTTTTGCCAGATTATATAGTTCTGTATATAGGTTGTTAGTAGATCAAATTGCCAACAGGAATCTAAGATGACCATGCTTAAAGTTTAATAAAAATAAGACAGAAAATGTATGGGTCTTGAACAGACAAAGAGGAGGGACATGGACATGAACATGGAGCATAGACAGGAAGAGGCAGTAAAATGGTAGAATCCAGCTAGGAGTGATGAAAAACCAGGAATATGAAAACAGAGGCAGGGGTGGTAAATAACAAAATAATCTGGTGAGCTAATCAGAGAAGATGTGAAACAACTGAGGCAGAAAGAAAGCAAGGAAGCTGAGGGACGGAGACTAAGGAACACAAGGAAAACTGAACTAAGACACAAACAGACTACTAACCAAGGAGAAAGAGACTGGCACTGGTCTAAGAAAATAAGCCAACATGCATTGAGAAGTGAACTAATGAATAAACCAAAGACAAATGAATTAACTAGTATGGAAACACCTTACTAACAATAATGAACAAAGAGAAATTAATGGAATATGGCAAAGACATAAACAAACAACAATGCACAACAACAAATAAGATCAAAAACACAAACCCCCAAAGATCTTAACATGTGGGGGAAATTAAAAAAACTGTATTCCATGATTACTCTTAAAAACGGAAGAGTGAGAGCACATACACTTCAGGGAAGATAGATGCTGATCTAATTAGGTCAGAAAATAGCAACTGAACTGAACCTGTCCATATCAACAGCCAGAGCAATAATAAATCTTTAGAAGAACTGGAACTGTTACAATAAGGCTGACTATCTTACCATCACACACAGTAAGGAGGATGGTATGGGACATAAATCAATGCCCAAGGCTCACAATGGAAGAATTGTAGCAAAGCAGAGTGACTTGTTATGGTCACAAATTCTCCAGAACATCCGTTGGACACCATGTAGATGCTGACTGATTGTTTGGATTGCCTGTCCTACCATCACAAATGTAAACATGAGAAGTTTGATCAAACACAACTGGCACTTTGACTGGGCTCGTGTGGTTTGGGCAGTTGAGATTCACACTGAGCTTTATGACCACAGACACTTCAGGTTGGACACAAAACAAAGTACTGGTGTTACTGTGTGGAAATACACCCTCTGCCCCCTGTTAGGAATGAGGATCTCCTTGTTCAAGCCTGGATTAAACATCAGCAGTCCAGTGTGAGCAATGTCATCACACAGTGGACTTTATCCTTCTTCTTCCAGAGCTGCTGAGAAGGTCACAGAGGTTTGATCTGGTCCAAATGTTTATTTATCTTTAATTAGGTGAAAGCTTAAACTGTGTCCTGGTTACTGCTGGAATAAGCATTGCTCTTGGTACTTTTACAGGTATCCAAAGCACTAGATGTGGTCTGTTGGCAGTTTTAAGCTGTGTTGACAAAGCTTCTAGTTAGAGTGGCTCATGTTACCCTGAGCTACCTCTGTAGTTATGCTGCTATAGGCTTGGGATGCTGGAGGACATCAGGGTCTATTTTTCTCACTCTGCTGATTTCTACTGTTCTCCAGTTTTGCATTCCTTGTCGACATTACAGCTTTTAACTTTTTGTTCTCTCTCTTTTTTATCTTCATAGTAGGTAAACCTGGTCTGACGTTCTGTTAACTGTGACATCATCCAGGGAAGACAGATCATCCACTATTACCATCTAATGTAGAACAGATTACTGGATCAATGTGTTCTTCTGTGTTTGTTTGTCTCTCTTGTTGTGTCTCTGCTCTGTCTTCTGTAACTCCAGTGGGTCGAGGCAGATGACCGTTCACACTGAGCCCGGTTCTGCCAGAGGTTTTCCTTCCTGTTAAAGGGGAGTTTTTCTTTCCACTGTCGCTTCATGCTTGCTCAGTATGAGGGATTGCTGCCAAGCCATGTACAATGCAGACGACTCTCCCTGTGGCTCTACGCTTCTCCAGGAGTGAATGCTGCTTGTCGGGACTTTGACGCAATCTACTGGGTTCCCTTATATAGGAAATCTTTTGACCAATCTGTATAATCTGACCCAATCTGTATGATCTCATTGAATTTGACTTTGGAAAGTGCCTTCAATGACATGTTTCATGAATTGGCGCTTTAAAGATAAATTTAAATGAACTGAATTGAATTGAATTGTTGTGTGTGATGGAGCCTGGATGAGAGTCAGCCATCAAGCTTCCAGAAGAACGGTGGAAGATCCATGATGCTGTGGGCCTCTTTCTTAATCAAAGACTTTGGGAACATTGTTAGCGTGCATGACATCATGAACTACTAGAAATACCGTGAAAACTTAGATAACACTTTATATTACGGCTTTTAATTCACTTCTTGAATAGGGGTTTCAAGCTGTAGATATTAAGTGCTTTTTCTATCTATTTATAAAGCATAACCATGACTTTGTTTGATTCGCGAATCCAAGAAGTTCAAACATATTTAGTCTGAAACACCTTTGGGGGCCACTGCACATATGGTTACATGATGTTACTTTTTTTTAAATAAAAAGCCATCTGAATCTCACAATCAGCAAAATAACCATTCATGAAATATAGAGAGATTTTTTTGTTTATTTTGCTGAACATGTGGAAGAATACACAGACTGCAGTATATATAAGTACAGAATTAGAGGACGAACCAATTTAAAGGCAATAATCAAGGATCAAGATATTATATAAATGGATTTAAGTTGAGACAGAAAAATTAAAGATGTTCATCACTTCCGTTGTCAATGAGTTCATTTATTTTTGCCCAATTCAGGCTATTATGTTGACAGTTTTTGCTTTATTTATGTGTAATTTCCTTACTTTCATTCATTATGCTGCTGCAATGTACTTTTTATGTTTTTTCTTTTATTGAGTTCCATCATGTAGAGCACTTGGAATGCTCCTGTTGCTGAAATGCGGCATACAAATAAACTTGCCCTGCCATGTTTAATTATCATGTCTGTAACAAATATAAGAGAGAAGATCCCGTTTGTGACTTGTTCAAAAATATCTGCTTCAGGCTATTGCTTCTTTGACAGGCTATTGCTTCTTTTCTGCTGACATTTTGGAATAATTACTACTTCATTATAAGGTCTGAGTGGTTCTAATTCCAAGCAGACTGCAGATTTAATTTAGCCGATCATTATTTGGACAGCAAACCATACCGACAGCTTTGGATGAAAAAAAAAAAACAACAACCTCCTGTCCGTCGATAAAAGGCTTTGCGATTTGGACTGACTTGAATACCAAAGGAAGTATGTTGCAGCCGAAGCATCCTTAAGTATCTGATTGTCCTGTAAGGAGAACCTATATAAAATGCCTTCATGCAAGGCTGATGTAAATCTGCAGACCCGAGCAGAAGGTCAGCTTGATGAGCATGCAGCACCAAAATCAGCTCTGACAAACAGCAGGGTGGGAGCTCTTAGTGCTCTGAAAGCTACTTTAATCCCTGCTGCTGCTTCCGCTGCTTTTTGACCCACTGCAACACTCACTTTTCCCACTCACTGCTCATTATATAACAGTGCAGTCTGTGAAGTGCATCTCAGTTTATTGTCTTAATTTTCACATCACACCTGCGAATGCCTATTAAGACAACCCCATCATGAAGAAACTATAAGATATCGACCAACATCGTAAAGGCTTGAGCTTTGAATCTCCACATGACTGCCACAGTCTGCAGATGCCTGATGGCGCCTCGTTCTGTTCGAACAATTATGCACAAGTTGAGACCCAACAAGAATGTCCACCCCTCGTATGATGTTGGCAGGAAACTGATTGTGTCCCAGATGAAAATGAAAATAAAAGATTTTGGAGCAAGACGTGAGTATAGGGAAGGAGCCGGTCTCCTTGGAATATTTTAAAAGACTTTTAAATGATGCTGTCACATTAACATGTAGATGTTTGAAACTGATTATTTTTAATTATAGTGGAAAATCTGTTGCTTAGTCGTTTTTACAATACTTTCACCGGTTTGTAATTGTTTATCTTTTTTATGTGTGGATGAATGTTTGTAACTGACATGTAACCCTGCTGCCTGTTTTGGCCAGGACGCTATTGTAAAAAGAGATTTTTTAATCTCAATCAGACTTTTCCTGGTTAAATAAAATAAAATAAATAATAAGTATAAAGCCCAAGGAAAAGCAGAAGACCTTGTGAAGGTGCTGGCTGAAGTTGTTAAAAGGGTGACTTTACACACAGGGAAACAAGTCTCCGTTGAAAGGTAACCCAGAGAGGAAGAAGCCATCGCTCAGAAAGCAACACAAAAAGTCAGATGACAGTTTGAAATTTCCCACAAAGACAAGGACCTTCATTTTTGGAGACATGTCCTGTGTTTGATGCAACGAAAACTGTAGCGTTTGGCCACAATTACAGTTTTATTTGGAGGCGAAGAAAGAGGAGAACAACGTCCCATCTGTGAAATACGAGAGTGGCAGCATCATGTTGTCAGCCCATTTTGCTGCAGGAGGCACTGGTGGACATCACAAACTGCATGACATCCTGAAGAAATAACATCATCTGGAAGTAGCTTCTGATGGGTCAGTGCACAGCATCTGTGTTGACTACAGGCACACCTGCGAATATACTGCAAGGCAACACCAGAGAGATGCTGCTGCCATAGTGTGACATCATGGAAAACTGACCGAACGAGCCACGAGCGCAGCAACAGAATTGTGGATCCCCAAAAGTCTGGCTCTTCCTTGGGTCCAGTGTTCCTCCAAACCATCACATCCAAGTAAAGACACCAGGAATCTCCAGGAAGGAAACCAGTCAGGGAGGAGATGGGTTCTGAGTCCCATAGATAAACAGGTTGTGGATTGAAAAGGAGGAATAAAAAGCAAAAGACTTTGTGAAGATGCTGGCTAAAGTTGGCCGGTATCCACAGTGAAGGGACTCCCGCATCAGCATGGCAAGGCCCCTCAGAGAGGAGGAGGCCATTACCTTGAAATTAACTTAAAAACCAGATTGCAGTATGCAAATGGAGTCTGAGACAAAAAGCGTAACTTTTGAAAACACGTCCTTTGGTGTGGGGGAAGCCTGCGAGCCTGAAAACACCATCTCAACTGTGAAGCACGGGGGCGGCAGCGTGATGTGTGAACGGCTTACTGTTGGCATCCAGAGGAAAAACAACATTAGGGGAAAACTGGTCTTCCGAAAGCACAACGATTTTGGGCAAACCTCCCAAAAGGCAACAACGTCAATGTTGAGCAATCAGGAGAAATGGGCCAACATTTCAGCAAATTACTGAGCGACGCCTCTGCAGCTGCATATTACCTTATTTAACTCTCTAAAACATTTTTTATTAGTTAAGATAAAGGCAACTTGTAGGTTATGTTGGTTCGATTTGTTTTAAAGCAAGTGGCGTCACAGAGGAAGAAAAACACCGAGTTTCATGAAGTTTCCGCGTTAACCGCAAATGCCACCAGGGGGCGTGGCGTGCGCTCTTGCGCATACAGAACCTGTAGCTGCCGTCGGCAGAACGCAGACCGTCCAAAGCGGAGCTGCGCGCCGGAACCCAAGCGCCACAGAGAGCAAGACGGCCGAGCCGAACCCAACAGAGCCGAACCCAGCAGAGCCGAACCCAGCCGAGCCACGCATCCGGACCACTGAGAAGGAGCGGGAGCAGGCGGAGGAAGAGGAGGAGGAGGAGGAGGAGGAGGACGGCGCGGTGGAGTCACCTGCAGGAATCCAGTTGTGAAGTTCGCAAAGATATGAGGGAAAAAATGCGCTGAACGGAGACCCGTCACGAACTCGGTTCCTAACCAAATATATCCTGAGACAAATCAGAAGGAAAGCAGGTGGGGAGACAAAATTCACCCCCGACAAGTTTTTTTTAATCTTTTTTTTTTTTTTAAGAGGAAATCCTGCTGAAGATGAATACCAACGATGCCAAGGAGTATCTGGCACGGAGGGAGATACCTCAGCTGTTTGAGGTGAGAGATGGAGCTGACATGATGTTTTCCGCCACAGGATGAATGTCTGAAGCGTTGCAATGTGCGCTGGAGAGTCTGAGCAAAAAGGAGCTGACATGTCATCTTTTAGTGATAAACCTGAAAATACCCACGCTGAAAGCTTTAATAACAGAGGGCATAAAAAAAACCTATAGTTTAATGGGGACTTAAATGTATAACGGTAAGCATGCGTATTACATTGAACTTATTGCAGATCTTTTCATTCCTTTCAGGTTTTAGCAGATATATGTGAAAATAAATATTGTTTCTGCAAAAATGCACGCATATTTTTTTTGTTAAAATAAATAAATAAATATGTAAGTGGTAATCTTAAATGTTCTTATCATTAAGTTCTGAGCTTGCATGAATATTAATATGAAATTCCTTCTTTTTACAGGATAGTAAATTAGCTCCTAATTACAGTCAACTCGCACTGTGTTGTGTGGCTAATGTTTGCAAGCAATCAGTGCAATCGCTGCTGCTTATTTGCTGTCAGTTTAAATTACGCCAAGCAGCGAAGCGGCACATCATCATAACTACTATTTTGGTGCATTCAGCTGAAGCTCGGTGGCACTGTTTTCGTCATCCGTCTAACTCATAATTGGATGAAACCGTTTTCTGGGAGCTTTGCAGGATGCATCGGGGCTCCAGGGGAGAAGGAGGAGGGTGGAAATCAGGAAGGAAGTCCCAGAGGAGGGTGTTGTTTTGGAACATTTTAGGGGAGAGGCAAACTTCACATGTATAAAGTTCGTCTTCAAGTTTATCCCACGTGGCAGATTTCCCCTCTTTTAATAGTAGCCATAGAAAAATCATCAGGGTCCTGCCCTGGCTTGTCAGGCTGTGTCCAAATTTCACGCACAAAATCGGATGATTGGTTCCCCTTCTGGAGCTCAGACAGCCGTCAGGTTTTAAGTTTTAGATCTCATTAGTTGTTCAGCTCCCACAGAACAGCACCTCACAACAACGACCAGCATCACCCCTCAACTCCTACACCTCATCAGGTTCTCTTCCGCCGTTTTTCCCCACAGAGTCTGCTGACGGGTTTGATGTACTACCGGCCCGACGACCCGATCGAGTACCTGGAAGGCTGTCTGAAGAAAGTCAGGGAGCTCGGCGGCACGGATAAGGTGCGGTGGGATACCTTTGTGGGCCAGGAGAGGAAGTCCCTTCCTCCGCTCAACGGAGGCCAGTCACGCAGGTCCCTCTTCAGAAACGGTGAGGCTGCAGAACGACGCAGGAGAAAGTAAAGATATGAGTCTGGAACATTCAAGGTCTTTTTAATTTGAATATGTACACAAACGTCTGGAAACTTGACATATTTTGTGACAAACCGTCTTTCATTATGTGAGAAACCAACACATAGAAGCACCTAATTAAGAAGAAAGATAAAGATCTGAAAAAATATGGCATGCATTCATATTCAGCCCCATGGAGTCAAAGCTTACAGTATCACATTAATTCCAGACACCGTCTTTTGCATAATTTACTGACGCAAGTTTTTTTTTTTTTTTTTTTGCGGTTGTGTCTCAACCAGTTCTTAACACCCTGACATGTTTCCCTACTTGTCTTTGCAAAACAGCTCAGGCTCAGTCAGACTGAAGGGACAGCTCCTGTGGTCTATAAGTTCCTAATTGGGTTTAGATCTGGACTTTGACTAGGCCGTTCTCACACATGAGTATGCCTGGTTTCAAGCATTTCCTCTTAGCTCTGCTGGTATGTTTAAAGCCGTCGTCCTGCTGGAAGGTGAACGTCTACCACAATCTTCAATCTTTCGCAGCCTTGAGTATCTTTCATGTCCAGATTGGCATGTATTTAGCTCCGTCTTTCTTTACATTACTGCCTTTCCTGTCTCTGGTGAGGAAAAGCATCCCCACACTATGATACTATCACCACCGTACATCATTGCTGAAGATAAGTATTCAAGTACTTCCTTCTCATCTGACCAGAGCACCTCCTTCCACATGTTCGTTGAGTTGCCTGCATGGCTTTTGGCATATGTTTTGTTTTTTAAATACGGCTTTATTTCAGCAATTTCTTAATTTTTCCTGAGAATATTCAGACCGTAGTAATGGAGTACACAGACTATTAGTTGTCTTGTCAACAGATTCTCTCGCCTGAGGTGTGGACCTCTGCAGCTCCTCCAGAGTTACCATTGGCCTCTTGCTTGCTTCTCAGATGAATATTCTCCCTCTGTAGTCTGCAAGTTAAAGGGGACAGCCACATCTTGGTATATGTGGAGTTTTCAGATGGTAGATTGAACAGAGCTCTGTGAGATTTTAGGATGTCGTTTTCTAACTTAACTCTGCTTTAAACGTCTCTCCCTGACCTGCTTGGTGTGTTCCTCGGTCTTCATGATGATATTTGTCCACTAATGTCCGGATTTATACCGAAAGGACACGACACACAAGTGTGCTGATTACTTTTTAGGTTATGTTTGGAGAAAAAAAACGCAGGTTGAACTGGAGTTTTTTAGCGTTATCAGCATAAAAGGGGGTGAACACATATGCATACCCAACAGGTCAGATTTTAATTTGGTAAAAAACATGTAAACCATGTACATGGAGATGGGGATGAAAACCAGGCGTCATAGTCCTTCCTCTTCACAGCTGTGTGCATTTATTTACTGTTCGGTCTCTCATATAAAATTTAAATAAAATACATTGAAGCTTGTGATTCTAACCTGACAAAATGTGACGAAGTTAAAGGGATATAAATACATTTTAGGTTTGCGCATTAGATGCTGACAAAAGAAGGTTATTTTAATTCAATTGATAGCAAATCATTTCTTTCCTAACACTGATAAAACATAAAAACAAATAGTCCTCATGAAACATATGTTGTTTTTCTTCTTTTTAAAGAAAGCTAAAAGACCACATCCCATTGCTCTCCAACACAATCACCGCCAAAGCAGCCCAGCGTTTTGACAGTGAAGGGGGCTGACATTTGCCCAGCACCTTAAGGAGTTTGTTCGCAGATCCGCTGTTAAAGGCCCTCAGTTTTTCTTTGAAGTACAGGAAGGAGAATACTTTTAGAGTATAATAAGATGCTTTTTCCGCCGGCTCTAATGTGCTGTGTACCCATGTGCGTCAGCGCTCTCACTCCCTGAAAAGTGCCAAAAGTGAGACACCTGAGCTCTTTCTGCAAAAAAGACCTTTTGTTTTCTTTTGTTTGTTTTTAGAAAAGCATTTCCTGTTAGGAAACCGTGTCCAGTGTGCAATTATCGCCAACGTGAATGCACTTCCTTCACGGAGCCGTTGCGGGGGATGATCATGCACGGTTAATGATTGATCTTTGAGATGATTTCAAAAGGCCGTCCATTCATTGGTTATTAATTCCAGTTATGACCCTGCACAACTGTGTCTGTTACAAAAAAAAAAAACAACATGCAAAATGTGGTCAAAATTTGCAAAGCAAAGTCAAATTTTTCTATGTTGGCAGCAGCTGTATGCTAATGGAATTTCTATAGCTTTCTATAGAACTTCAAAATCTTTACATGTTTGTGTTTTAAACAGCGGCCTGGGAAGAGGACCTGTAAGAGGCCGCGTGTGAGCAAGTAAAACTTTTACCTGCACTCACACGGCTCCTGCCACAAGACTCCACAGCGAGGTGGAGATCGTACAAATAAGAGAAGCGCTGGCAGGCAGATACGCGATTTAAAGATATGGCCTGGAAGAAGGCTGAAAACATAAGCAGCTACACACAGCAGCCAGCTGATGAGTGTTATTGATAAATGTAGCTTGTGGCCGAAACTCAGATCTGCCATGTTTCGAAAGCCAGAAGAAAGGACGCTCTGCTCTGATGTCTTCATTCCATTGCTACCGATCTCCTCACCTCCTATTTGTGTCGGTAGCGGTCGGAGCAGCAGAAGCAAGCGGAGTGTTCACGATCCGAGCCGTCCCTTTGGGTTTTATGAATTAAAGCAGCTTCAGTTTCCCTGGAAGAGATTGCATCAGTAATTTCTACTCAGTTCAGTTTACTCATGTAGCGCAAATCGTCGTGTCGAGGCACTTTACAAAGTCAATTATATGAAAGCTTGCAAACAGATTGATGAAAAAGTTTTTTATCTAATGAAACCACAGCAGATTGCATCGAGTACTTTCATTAATATTGAGAAAGTTGTACGATCAAGGCAAAGAGTGCTTTGTTCTGTCCATCTTTCCCTTAACTCGGACCAGTTTCCTTCTTCCTGGACTCCCCACAGTACGACGCTGCCGGCTGTCATTTCCAACCATCGAGAATGTTTATTAAGATGCCTTGTTTTCCAGCTTACATAATGTTTTACTTGTAAGCCAAACAGTTAAATTTTAGTCTCACCTGACTTGATCGCCCCCCCCCCCCCCCCCCCCCCCCCCCCCTGTGTTTGCTTGTCTTCCTATTTGGTGGAGGGGAACTCTACTTGATCTACTTGATCTAACAATCTAGCAATCTTATTTCTCTTCCGTAAAGTGCAGATTTGCTGAGTGCTCAGGTTTTAGCTGTGCTGTTAACAGATTCTCTCGCCTGAGCTGTGGATCTCTGCAGCTCCTCCAGAGTTACCATGGGTATCTTGACTGCTTCTCTGAATAACGCCTTGTGAGGCGTGCAGTTGTGCCGTACTCTTCCCATTCTTGGACGACGGATTGAGAAATGCTCTGTGAGATGTCGGGGTATTAATTATGACCTAACCATGCTTTAAAACTTCTCCACACCTTCCTTCTTCCCTGACCTGTCTTCTCTTCATTGGCTTCCTGCCCGCCATCCCATTGATTTTAAATTTTATTGCTCCCCATTAAAGTTTGAAATGGTCTAATCACGCACCTTGAAGAGTACTGTCAGGTTCAAACACCTAAAACATTCATTAACAACACAAGAAGGAGAGACAACAATGAGGTTAGTTTTCATAAATCTTGCAAGGAGAGGAGCTGAGATGCTTAATACAGATCTCCAAACTCGCTCTGAACACACTCTGTCCCCTCCTTGCTTTTATTAAGGAAACCCTGGTTACATTTGTCAAGCTAAGGGGTAGGGATAAGCAAAACACTCTGTGACCTTAGGAACACAGAGAGAATACTAAGCAGTCCACACAGTACATTTATACATAAGCACTCCAGATGGCTGAATACAGTTCATCACAGTTTCAGACATATTTAGAAAAACACTTTGTCATGGTTGAGTTTTGGTTTGGCTTTGTTTTTCTGTTACTTTCATTTTTTCATCTCTTTTGGGTTAGGTTTGACTTTATTTATTGTTAGTTTTCAGTCATCAGTTATTTTCTGTCAATTTTCACTTCACCTCCTCAGCAGTCAGTCACACCTGATATCATTTACCAGCCAATTAGCCAGACCCTTGTTCCACCTGTGAAGTGCTCTATTTAAACCTCCCTCTGTCTTCAGTTCAGCACTGGGCCGTCATCATTCCACACCTCTCCATGCCAGTCCCCGTTTTGCCTTGGAAGATTTGTTTTGCTCCTGTTGTTAAGGTTAGTCCTGTCAGTCACTCTAAAGACTGTGAGTTCACTGTTTGTTCCTGGAGAGGTTCTGCTCTGTGTCCTGGTGTCTCCAGAGAACTGCTAACTGGACTAGCCATCCTGGAAAGGCTCTGCTCTGTGCCCTGGTGTCTCTCAAGTTCTGCTAACCTGACTAGCCGCCCTGGTGAAGCTCAGCTCTGTGCCCTGGTGTCTCCAATGAACGGCTAACCTGAGTGCTATGAGGCCTGCTAGCCGAGCAGCACCTAGCTAGTGTGGACTCTCTGTCTCCGGGCCGTCAGCTCCTGCCATCACATTCATCCCTGACCTTCTGCAGTCCTGAACCTCCGGTCTTCATCATTCACCACCCAGCATACTTCCTTCAATAAAGAGTCAAACTTTTAGTCCCGTGTGTGTGTCCTGAGTTCATCAGTAAACAAAACCTTGACACACTTATTATCGTCACAACATATTTCTCTGCTTTCTGCAGGCTTTCTGCAACGATAAGAGAGAGAGTAAATCAATACACATGCATAGTAAAATGAAATAGTAACCACTGGTCTATATATTCCAGCAAATATATGATTAACACAATAAACCTAATGAACAATAAACTAAAGTAATGAGAGATCGGGAATATAAAATACACTTTAATAAAACCTTAAAACTTCTTAGTAAAGAGTATATACGTAATAAATGCAATGAACTTAGTAGATAATAGTAAAATAGTAAGATAGAAAATAGTAAATTGTAAAAGTAATTCTATCAGTACTCCGGTCAACCAGCCAGTTTCTCCTCTATTTTCTATTTTTTTTTTTTTTTTTTTTTGCAAGGTTAAAACACAGAGGTGACTGAGCAATACCTTATCTCTGTATGGTCGCACCGCTGAGCGCAAAGAATCATTTACATGTCTTTTGAAAACTCCACTCTCTTCCCTTTTAGGTTTTTGTCTCTCTTCCCTTTTAGGTTTTTGTCCTTATTATGATTATCGTGTTAACCGTGAAGCACTTTGATTAGCACTTTTGTTGTTCTTATGTGTGCTATATAAGTACATTTGACATTTACATTGCTCTATAAGGCTTTCACAGTAATACTGAGATTGGTTGATTCTGTTTATTAATTATGTGAATGGTATGTATGGGTAGCAGATTAAAAGAGAGTACATCTGCAGGGCATGCATTTCAGGTAATAATTTGTAAAAGTATTTGAAAACGTCGCACAACCCAAACCATGTGTTTACATGCACTGTGCAAAAGTTGAAAATAAAATTGCAAGTGTTTGAACATGATTATGATTTTCACATTTAGGGGAAAAAGAAGAAAAGTTTTCTGCCATCAAGCTGATAAAAATGTTGTCAGTCCTCCCTGGTGTAAAAAAAAAACAGGAAACGTTGAGTCAGAATAAATATCAGCGAGGAAAACGAAAAGTTTCTAAGTTGGTTAAACACTAAAAGTGTAATAAAATGTACCGAGTTTTGTTGTTGTAATGTGACAAAAGGTGCAACATTTCAAAGGTTACCAATAGTTTGGTACGTTGTGTAGGATTTTTGTTTTCCAGAACCTTCAGAAGCGATTTAGCCGAGGCGAAATTATCTGCATCAATAAGTGGAAACAGCTCCAGATTCCCTGGAGCGGATTGCATCAGTAATTTCCATCTTTATTAACTGCATTAATGTTGTGAAAGTTATATAATCAATGCTTTAATCACCAGAGACAGCGGGATAATTACCAACCCTAATGAAGCAGCTCTGTTTGCATATATAATTAATGTGATCTCCCCTCTAATTTACCGTTAAAAACACAACTCATCAACTCCTAAAATGACTGACAGGACGAATGTGGCTCCTGAACGCAGGAAGCCCAGTTGTTCATCAACAATCACAAATAAATAAAAGAATAAAAAATCAGATGTCCATACGCCTCGTTGATAACCGTGTGCTGTGATTGTCTTTTTTTGCCGCAGTGATGCCCGACAGCCCCAACTTCCCCTACAGACGCTACGACCGCCTGCCTCCCATCAGCCAGTTCTCCATCGAGAGCGACTCGGACCTGTCGGAGACGGCCGAGCTCATAGAGGAGTACGAGGTGTTCGACCCTTCCAGGCCACGGCCCAAAGTCATCCTCGTCATCGGTAAGGGAGCGCCGCAGTCTGACGTATCCAGGGAGGAGCTTTTGTTCCCCGTTAGATAAGAAGCAGCAGATGCGTGTGCGTGTTCACTGCAAACACGGATCTAAAAAATAAGAAAAATGTTCTTAAAATTAGTGTTTTTGTCCTAGATTTGAGCAGGTAAATAAGATTATCTGCCAATGGAATGAGTACTTTCACCCCTAAAATAAGATAATTAGATATACTGCACTTGAAATAAGATGATGGAGATGGATTGTTCTTATTTCAAGTGTAAAAATCTTATTCCATTGGCAGATCATCTTATTCACCTGCTCAAATCTAGGAGAAAAACACCTATTTCAAGACAATATTACTTATTTTTAGTTCTGTTTTTGCAGTGTTGGTGTGCGGGTGTGTCTTTCTCTTTGGACGTTGTCCGGCCCTTTTTTATATCAAAGGATTTAAAAACTGAAAAGTGTTTTTTGTTTAATTTGCTGGTGATCTAAAAATACGACGTGTGGCTAGGAATCTACGATCTGGGACGGCGCGTTTGTGAGAGCGCGTGTCTTGTTTCCTGGTATTCGAAACGTAACGGCACCTCTCGCCGTTTGTATCATCAAAGTAGATCTCGCTGCATGTCCCTCAGTGTGTTTGACACTCCTAATCTGGTTTCCTTGGCGTGCCTGCTTCAGGCTGTCAACTAGTCTTATTTATCTTGTTAATCATGCATACCGTTTGCACAGCAGGAGTAGTGAACCCAGTTTGGCTCAAACATAACTTTAAAAGTTTATAAAAGCTCAAGGAAAAAGGAGTCCAGCCTCTTCTCAAAGCTCCCGTTTAAATGGGACGCTGCTTTCAGGGGGCTTTTCACGCTCTCCGTGGAGTGGCTGCTAGGTGTTTGTCTGTCTCCTCCTCCTCTGGGCCCTGGTTCTGAACGGAAACACAGCGTGGCAGCCGCTGTCACCTCCGCGGAGGATCACGGGGAAAGTTTTGTCTGTCGGGTTTGCAGAGAGAAGTTAGGAGGATGTTCGGACGAGACCGGGCCAAGAACCACAGCGTGCTGCCTAGCAGAAAACATGGCTGTCTGTACCCGTCTTTACACAGACGTTAGATAAATACCTCTGTACTCCAGAGAAGATCGTTTCTCAGTCCTCTTTGCAGAAGCTCTCTAGATCATCTAGATTCTTGTGCCGTCTTCTCTTCAGCTTAGGTCCGTAAGATGCTTATTTAAAATGTCCCGGCAATTTAAGGCCTTTGTGTTGATATGCACTCCAGCAAGGTTTCCAAGCTTTTGGCAAAATAATACAAAAAAAAAAAACCACAAACATTCTCTTTTCTGATTTATGATTCGACCTAAAATCATTCATATCTCTGACCGATTTAGGGTTTAGTTCATATTTTAATTTTTACAAGTTTACCGACGTTAAGGTTTTGGTTGGGTCCAGATTAGAATAATATGGAGAATCTATGTAAATATGGCAAATGCTTGAAGCTCAATACCACTGAAAAACAGGAACAGTTTGATTGACCTTTTTACTGATTATAAAGAGATAAATGTTTTATTTTCAAATTGACCCTCCTTTTATGTTTATGAATCATCTTTTGGGAGACACCTATCTGATTTCCTGACAGAAACACACGTTTGTTTAAATTACAATTATTTTAAAGGAGACATATAATGTAAAATCCACTCTTCTAGCCCTTAAATGCATTTATTTTTGGTGTTTCTAAGAGTCCAGTCGCTTTGTTTTTTTACTTTTTTTTTTGGAATAACCATGACCTGGATGACTGAGAATCTTCACCAGCATGTTTCTAAGAGTGCAGAAGAGTTGAATTAGTCTGTCCTGGTGCTGCATAGATATCTTTATGTTCTGTTTGGGTCATCTGTTCAGTTTTCTCTATTCTCTTGTGCGTTTGTTAAACAATAACGTCGCAATATTTGCAGCGGAACTGCTAAACATGGTCATGGACTTCCCGCAACCCATTTTCGTGGATCCGCCGTTTTTATTTCTTGGAGCGATCTAGTAGTCCGAGCTCAAGGATGCCTGATGGGTGTATTAACCCACACAATTCATGACACCGTCCCCCAGCATACAAAAAAAAAATGGCCAAACATGGTGGAGTAGATCGCTCTACGACCTGCAGGGGGCGGGGTGTGAAGTTCCTCCTTTAGCTTTAAAGAGACGGCACCAAACTCTCACGCTCTCAGACTTCAGAACAGGGGCAAAAATAACGAGGAATGCAGACCAGAGCTTTGCAGTTCCACTTTATATAGATCAAAACTTCAAGTGAAAATCAAGGATGTAAAAGCATGATATGTCCCTTTAACTATAAATCTGTCAGGGGTATGAAAACATTTGGTCTTAACTGTAAATTTGTCCCTAACAGATTTTAAAGCTACTTGATTGCAACCAGGCCAGTTACAGTCACAAAGCTCTACAGATGTGCGGTAGACACTCGGGAAGACGTTATTGTATCATGTTGGTGATTTATTGCCTTGGAGTTAAAAGGCAGTTTTCTTTCCACCATCAATGCTGCGTTGTGTGTTCATGGTTTATTTAGAGTACAATGCAGAGTTAACTTGTTTGATTAAAGGATACGTTTCTGACGAGGCGACCTGGCGAACCTGATCTTGTCTATTACAGCAGGTGTGACAAACATGCTTCAAAAGCACTTTTATGTCAAGGTCTCAGGGCTTATTTAATTCAGGCTTTATTAATATTCTCTAATAGTTTTTTATTCCCTTTCGTTTATCTTTTTTGGGGTTTTCTAATTAGCTTATTTGTTTCGATAAATGTCCTGTGGTGAGTTCAGTGACTATTTGTCCTGTTTAAAAAGCAGTTTTTACAGTTCTTAGAGGTCTTTTCCCAGGCTCATACTCCCTGGAAGAATTTAGACTTTTTAATATCGGATTTCCTGTTCCGCACAACGTTTCATTTTGTTCTGTAATCAAATGGTTCATTTATCCACTTCCTGTTTATTTTGCCTTCTCTGTGCCCTCAACTACTACCCTGCTGGTATAGTTTCCGAATCTAGAATAAACGCCACAAAAAAAAACCTTAAGTAGTTTCTAAAACAAATTTGAAAAGCTTCTTTTTTTTTAGGTAAAATATTTAGAGGAGACAAAAATATGTGGTCAGAAACACATACATGCTGATATTGATTTTTTTGCTGTCGGTAGTTAACATGCCGGTGTAAATTGGAAATAAAAGAGGTCGGCCCAGTCTGTTGGTCTTGTAAAACAGTAAAAGGCCCCTACATGTGTATGTGTATATATATATATATATATATATATATATATATATATATATATATATATATATATATATATATATATATATATATAAAACATTACATAAAAAATACTGTAAAGTATGTTGTGCAACTATGCAGTTGCACAACAACTGTGTAACTGCGTAGGGTGATTTGGAAAAAGTGCATTTTTGCACAAAAAGAACCGATTAGAAGAAACTGAAAGAGGAATGAAAGAACAGCAGGGATTACTATAATGATCACACATCCAATTCTTTGCATAATTACTGGGAACTTAATTAGATCTTTAAGTCTGCCTTGTGTTTGTATTGACCATTAAGCAACACGTTTTCAGTGACACCAGATACTGCAGCATACATAATCTGATCTCCAGCTAAGCCGGACTACTGCTGGTATCTTGAAAATGTCTTGAGAGTCACAGTTTAGAGATGCCATAGCTATTCAGAGCGCACATGGCGACTGCTGTCCCTCTTATTGCAGGCAATGTTGCTGTAGGATTGATGGTGTTCGCACGATCAAAGGAGGAGTAAAGTAATTTGTTTATGTGGCTAATCATATGTGGCAATCAGTATTTTTGAAGTAACTCATTTGCATTTCTGCCATATTTGCTTTGAAAAACAAACACGGGGGCATGGCCCTGCAAAGCTCGGGGTCTTGTCCCTTCTTTGCATGTCATGACATCTCTGCTTGTTGCGCTGTTCACTGTTGCACCCTCAAGTGAAACGGCACTCTAAGCTTAACCCGTAGGGCAGTTTCCATCTGATACCAAACTGATCAGGAACCGAGATAAATGTAGCTGAATGATCGTAACTGAAAGCCCAAACTCATGCTGTGGTTGGTCTCTGATCACCCACTTGCAAAGAAGGTTGGTATCTGAAAAGGATTAACAGGACTGAGGAGAACAGAAGAGATCAGGAATGGATTTAGGTTTAAGAGAGAATAAGTAATCTAGGTACTCATCTCCTGTGCAGTTGCCCTGGTGCATAACATCTTATCTTCCCAACCCTGACAGAATTTTCCTATTACAAAAAACAAACTGTCCTTAGAATTAGTTAAATACACACTTAAATTGCTCTCAGCTGAAGTAAAAGCATAGAAAATGCACGTTCAGGTTAATGTTGAGTATTTAGATCAGCCCTGTTGTATGTGTGAGGCTGCAGGTTTGTTCTGATCCTTGAACACATGAACAGTCCATCATCTGTGTTTTTCCTAATGGTGGGAGCATAACCAAAGCCCAGTAATGTGTAGCTATAACACTTCACGTCTGAGACTGATGTCCTTCAACAAAATGTGACCTGTCTTATTACTGTTTTACCACTTATATGGCTCAGAGCTTTTTAGAGTCTTCATAGTATAACTAATTAGGGATTTAACCTTTAAAAGATAAAGGTGTAGCTCAGCTTATAGTTCAAAGAGAAACTATTTACTAAATATGCTGGTTCGAAAGACACTCACATTATTTGGGCTTGCCTTATGGGTTCTCGGAGAAAAGGTGAATCAAAATCAGATAAATCTTAGTGCAATCACTGGCTAATAATGCTTTTTTTTTTTAAACTCATGCTACAATATGCAAAGGCTCTGTCTGCCCTTTGCAAAGTCACTTATATTAAATTAGAAAAGCAGATTAATTTAAAAGTTTTATGTCTAAGGAAACCCAGCAAATAGCATCGAGTCCTCCTGGATGAGCATGTAGGAACACTGGACAATCGCTTGCATTGTGTTATTGACTTTGCAGCAATCCCTGATACTCAGCTTATAGCGGCGGTGCAGAGGAAAACTCCCCTTTAACAAGAAAAAAGCCTCCAGCAGAACCAGACTCAGTGTGAAAGGTCATCTGCCCCGACCAACTGGAGGTTTGAGAAGACAGAGCAGAGACACAGAAGTACTGGACCAGCAATACTTTCTACATTTCTGCAAGATTAAAACTGTTCCAAAAGGAGAACAGATTTTACCCCATCACAGCGTTTCTTCCCCAGAATGTACCAGAGCATCTATAATCGTATTAGACTTGCTCTTAAATTATATCATCTGAATTATATTTTATCTGCGACATAGTGTAGTCTCAACCAAGAAAAACTCTAGTAGAGTTTTTCTGTTACCTGGAAGTCAAACCCAACTCTCAGAAAAGGGAGAATTCAGGTTTTCAGATGGCTTCACTCAGCATGTAAAAGAATCTTTTTCAAGTTTCTTTTTTTAAAGTTTCCCTCAGGCTGTTTTACCCAAAATATCAACTTTACACGCCGCCGACACCATTCATTTTACTAAAATATAATCGTTTTATGTTTGAAAATTCTGCTTCTTGTCGATAAGAAAATGTTTACACCATTAATCCAATGATATTCAGTGAAAAGAGATAATTTCTTACCAAATGCAGGATTTTCACACATACCTGTTTTTTTTTTTATGCCGCCCTCCTCCACAAAACACACACTCAATCAAGCACAAACACACACGACGTCTTACTCAGGCCTGATTTCTCTCGCCCATAGACACACGCGCGCCCACACACGTAATGTTTCACACTCGCCCATAAAAAAACACACACACACACGACAACAAACCTCCCCAAAACATCAACACTTTCTCTCCCTCTCTGTGCTTAGGTGGCCCTGGCAGCGGCAAAGGAACACAGAGCCTGAAAATCGCCGAGCGCTACGGCTTCCAGTACATGTCTGTGGGCGAGCTGCTGAGGAAGAAGATGATCCACAACGCCACCAGCAACAGAAAGTGGAGCCTGATCGCCAAAATCATCACCAACGGAGAGCTGGCGCCGCAGGTAGCTGAGAAGCAGAGAAGAAGAAGTGTTTGCAGGGGGGAGGGAGGCGGGTGAGATGGACAAATATTTTGGGAGAGACGAGCCGAATGTCCAGACACTCGGGTCAGGTTGTTATCACAGCACGCACGCAACGAGGAACTAATTGGCAGAAGCCGCATCGCAAGCATGCTGGAGAGAGAGGATGCTTATCTGTCTTATTAGCCTCCGTCTTTCTAAGATAATTACTCCGCTTGGAAGAAAATGAGCACCGAGCCCCTCCTGTGCTTGTTTACTCTTCCCTCTTTCAAACACAGTACCTACAATAATTATGATAGAGTGACATATCCCCCGTTCAGCTGCTGGTCTGGATGCACATCGGAGGATCTTGTGCAAGGCTTTATCTGTTATTACGTAAAAACCAACTCAGGGCAACTTCTCAAATGATAGAGAGCAGACACTTTTTAATAAAAACAGCTGCAGCCAGGATTAAGCCGACTTCTGTCAGCCGTCACTCTCAGCAAAGCTCAGCAGAACTAAAAAAGACAGACGCATGACAGACACCTTACCGTGTCATTTTTTTTGTTACAATTCAAAACTGTTCTGAATAGTCCCTCAAAGACAAAAAAAAAAATTGTTTCTTTTCAGATCTCAGTTCAGCTTTAAACTGAAGAAAAAGCACCAGAAACCTTTTAAACATTAAAGACATCACAATGTGAAGCACCAGGCTGTGTTTTGGAGTTGCTTTAGAGCTGTGGAGTTTTTGCTGGAGTAGATCTGAGAGCGGTTCTGAAGATCATCCAACAATCACGAGGTTTTAAACGAAAGCTGCATCGTTTAAATTAAAAACTCATACATGAACTGTTTTTTTTTTTTTAGGTTCTGCTCACACAGATCAATCAAAACCGCTTCACTTCATGTTTATAGCTAAACGGGGACAACAAATTAGAGCCCCGACATAAACTAGCTCAACGCCAATTAGTAGAAGCCAGCAGCTTCTGTCGTTCATTTGGATAATTGCATCACCTGATCGAATTAAAAAAACTGCTGTCAAATGAGGATAAAAAGCTATCCCATGTGAAAATGTAACTTATCTTAGATCATGTGTCATTTAGGTGTGACAAAGAAGCAAAAGAGAAACAAATCTGTAAGGCGGCAACTACTTTTTTTTACAACTCTGCATATGACCATTTATTGTTCTTCATAAAAGGCAAAAATCATTAGAGTTTAAATCGTTAGAGATTTGGTGAGTATGAATAAGATGCAATGACTCAAAACCAACTAAGTGATCTATAATTTCTGCTCTTATTACATGTGAGCTACAAAATATGCGACGTTAGATATTAAAACACAAAACAGCTTTAGTAAATCTGCTTGTGTTTTATTGAAACCACTTTGGAGGATGTTTCTACGGCGCAGACCTTGTGATGTGTTGCCTTCGCTGCAAGGTTGTAACGCTGACACAAGCCTTGGACCTCGTCAAAAAGAGCCGTTTTAGCTCGATTATTTTCATGAATCATCCCCAGTAACTCCCGTACGCGTCGTTCATCATCCTTTTCTTGGCGTGCCCTTGCTGCAGTTCAGTCCACATGTCAGCTGAGAAGGGGGTGAGACAGGCAGCAAAGTAGGCCAATGAGCAAACATAAATCAAGAAGTGGCTGTTAGGCGTTAAGTACAGAGGTTTAGGTTTGTTTACATGTAGACACGTTTCGCATTGACTACTGTTAAATTACTGCATTCAAAGCCAAATAATTACTAAGCTCCAACTTTATGTTTTTTTTCTACATTGTCCTTGCTGTTTCCCAGAGAATTGATTGATTCTAAGATTCGAGGGAAGCTGCAGTGCCTTGTATTCAAAATCCTTAGAAGAAATCTTTATTGGTCCTTGCAATTGTACATGCCAACGAAATGTGTCTTCTGCATTTAACCCATCACTTAGGGAGCAGTGGGCAGCTCCTTAAAATCTTTAAATTTTCTCAAGACTTGATGGTGCACCTTATATATTATTACCCTTGTGCTTACTGAGCAATTTTCTGTGGTACAATGCGCTCAAAAATTTGTTAAAATGTGTAAGTAGGACTTTGGTTAGCAACAAAGCCGCTCTGCTAAATGGACATTAGCAGCATTACGGTACACTGTGTGACTACCTGATAGGACCCCAGAGCTGTCTACAAGACTGCCTGACTGTAATATCTAAACTAGAAGCACATTCGTGTACGTGCTAGTACACACTAGCAACAATAAAGCAAGTAAGTTAATTCAATATAAAACTTTATTTTGGCTTTATGTTAGAAACAGGGCAGTGTAGTCCTCCCAACAGAGACGGATAGCTCTCCCTCTCAGGAGAGAGCTGTGTACGCGGAGGTGTGATATTACACACTTGGGAAGAATATTTAATGCGCTCTATAATCTGGTGTAGCTTATAGTTCGAAAAATACAGTACTGTTAAATGCCACCGCCACCATACTTCTGTCTGAACGCTTCAAGGCCGCAAAGCCACCGGCACGCGCAGACACCAGAGGCAGACGTCACAGAGCGGCGCGCTGTTTACGCAAGTGCCGGTGAACGTAATTGTTTCTAGAAGTTTTCAATAAAGTTTTGTTAAAAATAAATAATAAAAAAAACCGCCGCCATCTATCCTTGCTATTATCAGAAAGCTGTTGAGCAACGGGAGCCCACAATATTAAGACCACATCGTAGTGACACCGAGTAATGTGAGAAGAAAGCAGCACCGCTATTAACAACGGTCTTTATGGAGCGCTGGCTGTGCGTGGACGTGCAACAAGAGGCAGAGCGGTTACAGAGTCCAAAACTGCTAGATACATACCCCTAAAGCCCTGAAGCTGCAAGTAAAGATGGTTCTACACACGACTTGGGGGGCTGAATACAAATTAACTTAAAATATGTTGAAACCCATGAATATTTGGGGGTGTAAAGGGGCAAAACAGGAAAATGTTCAATAGGCGACTTTTGCAAGGCCCCACACAGGCTTGCTTACTCTTGCAGAAGCTTGGGTTATGTTCATCATATATATTTATTTTCCTGAATGTAATTAAAACTAAATCTGCGCTCAGTTGTTGAAAATGATCCTGTAACGCTGAAAGCGTAGATGAAGCGCCACGTCATTTAGCCAAATGCGGAACCTCTTCTCTCTTAGAAATCCCACCAGTAATATGAAAGGAGCATCTTGCACAATTGACAGCTCTAAAATTAAAGACTGATAGCACAATTACTTTTACAGTCTTGCTCTTTTTTTTTTCCTCTCTGTTGCTGTGGAAGCTTTTCTACGCTCAGCTGTTAGAATAACAATCCGAAGCTGTTAAGGGATGATAGAGCAAACGTCTACCGCCATCCACAGTCTATAGGTTTCAATGCAACAAGCATGGTCTTTAGATCATTTTGAATCTCTGCATGGGTGGCTTGGTCCACATTCACGCAGCTCCCATGCGGACCAAACGTACAAACTAAACGTCTCCGTTAGTCCGGCTATTTTTAGACCAGAGCATTGCATCATGCATCTCTGACATACTGCAAATTACTGTCTGCCCAGAGAGATCCGTTCGAACACGTTGACCTCTTCCAGCCATGAGGAAGTAAGTGATGCTAAAAGAAGTTGACATTCTCTGGCTTCAGGAAGTCTTCACTCAGCTGCAGTTAGAGCCATTAAAGAAACATTTGGATTTAGATGTGTTTATCATTGGGAATTTTCCTGTAGCAAGTCGTTGTTTCCAATGACGTCCTTTCCAGTGCCAGCACGCACGTCACAAGATGTTTTTCATTGATGTCCAACACAAAGTAGTGCACCATTTTCAACACTTTTTACACAAAAATAAAATATTGAAGAAGAAAAAAACTTTACTCTGATGCTCTTAAATACAATTCTGCAAAACCAATTGCCTTCAGAAGTCAGGTTGACTTCTGAAGGCAATTGGTTTTGCAGAATTTTGTAATTTGTAATTTGTGTGTAATTTAATGTGATTGTAAAACCATCTGTTGTCTGACGTTTGTTGGAGAGTACAAGTGGCCACGCATCAACATGAAGAGCAAGGGACACTACAGACAGGTCCAGGGTTGAAGTTGCATTCAATTCAATTACATTTTATTTATATAGCGCCAATTCATGATACATGTCATCTCAAGGCAAAAGTCAAATTTAATCAGATTATACAGATTGTTCAAAAAGTTTCCTCTCTAAGGAAACCCAGCAGATTGCATCAAGTCTCTCCAAGCAGCATTCTCTCCTCCTGAAAGAGCGTAGAGCCACAGTGGACAGTCGTCTGCATTGTTGATGGCTTTGCAGCAATCCCTCATACTGAGCATGTATGAAGCGAAAGTGGAAAGAAAAACTCCCCTTTAACATAGAGGAAAAACCTATAACAGAACCAGGCTCAGTGTGAACGCTCATCTGCCTTGACCGACTGGGGGTTAGAGAAGACAGAGCAGAGACACAGAAAGCACAGAAGCACACATTGATCCGAGAATCCTTTCTATGTCATATGGTAAAAGCGGATGATCTGCCTCCTCTGGATGATGTCACAGCTAGCAGAACGTCAGACCAGGTGTATCTACTATGAAGAAAAAAGAGAGAGAACAAAAAGTTAAAAGCTGAAATAACAACAAATAATGCAAAATTGGAGAACAGTAGGAGAACTCAGCAGAGTAAGATTAATAGACCCTGATGTCCTCCAGCACTCAAGCCTATGGCGGCATAACTATAGAGGTAGCTCAGGGTAGCATAAGACACTCTAACTTTCCTTTTTTGTCAAAAAGGAAAGTTTTAAGCCTAGACTTAAAAGTAGATAGAGCGCATAAATGTTAAAAGTGGAGTTAGGTTAATAATGTTCAAAACTTTGAACTTCTCACAGGGCTCTGTTATGGGAACTGCAGGAGCTGCAGAGATCCAAGGCTTAGGTGGGACAACTTTTGGTTGTACACTTGGCAAATCTTGCCTTTCAAGAAAGAGTAGCAAGAAGAAAGTCGTCATAAAAGCAAAGCCAAGAGAGGTCCTGTTTGCAGTCTACTACAAGCTGTGTATGGGAGATAGCAAACATGTGGAAGAAGTTGTTCTGGCGCACAGAAAAACTAGCCTCGTGAGACCATCCTGATCTCGCGAGCTTTGAAGGTTTCACTCGCAGATCAGTCTGGCTACTCTCGGTTAAAGAAAATTTGGAGCCGTTCACCAAACGAACGTCCAATCAGCGTTGGCTTTGAGGCGGGTTGAGGTGTGACGCAACGGGAATCGCGTCAGTTCAGTCTAAAGAACATGGCGGCTTCAGCCGATGAAACTAGCGTTAGCGTGGCTATCGAGCAAGTTTTATCGGAATTACAGAGTATTTCTTTGCTGAGCTAACGAGCCTTTACCTGCAGCAGCAAGAGTAGCTTGGCTTTTGGTTGTGTTTTCGTCGTCGCTCTGTTACGAGCGACGACGAATCTGATTGGTTTATTTGGCCCGTCTATCACCAACATAGGCCAATCAGCTAACCAGTATTTTCGCCCCTTCCCAAAATTACTTCAACGGAAGGTTTCCAGATGGATATGCGGAGCAAATCTATCTGGCGGAGTCAGGTAACAGAAAAACTCCATGAGAGGAAGAAATACTAACGTCCATATTTATCCTCACAGTTAAGCATGATAGTGGCAGCATCATGCTGTGGAGATGCAGGGAGAGTGAGGCTGGTCAGAGGTAATATAGATGGAGGCAAATGTTTCAAGTGGCACAATTTTGTTAAATGTTATGTTGTTACTGCTTCTTCTGTCACTTAAAACAGTATATGCAGATTACTGGTATGCTACCAGGGGTGAGTTTATTGGACAAGTTTATGGATACAAACAAGGATTTTGTTTTTGTTTCCATCACATGCTGCATAAATCTAGTCTAAAACAGCAGCCTTCTGTATGTAAAACCATCAGCTGTTATTTAGTAAAGCAAAATGTTTTTTTAAACCTTTTATTTAAAAAAGATCCCTATGGGCTTTACAGACGGGCTGTACTCCCCATCTTCATGTCTTCCTGTATGCAACAGGTGAACATACCATCCTCTACGTCTCTAGCTCTCCATTTATTTCTGTTTAGCCGCCATAAACACACCAACTATTCTTCACGATTGTTTAGGATACTGCGCGCGGACATTTTGGAAATGTGACGTCAATTGTTTGTTCTCTTTTTACTGCATTTCCACTGGCTATGTTGACTACGTTATGAAAATGACCCAACAGAATATAAGATGTGTACGTAGCCACTGGAGATATTAAATCAACATTTTCTGCTCTCCAAGAGACTCCGAGTGCACACCAAAATATATTTAAACGCTAAAAAAAATGGATTTTGCATCATATGTTTTCTTTAAACATACAGCCAGAGTTACGATGGAATAGTTCAGATGAAATTGTACTAATATGTTAGAATAATCAAATTAAAGTTCAGCCCAAAATCTGAGGTAAACATTGAAAATTATTTTTACTGTCCCTCTCCATCCATCTTACTGAGTTTATTGTATTTTGCACAGAAGAATTAACAAAAATGTCAATTTTTAGACTTGTTAAAGACACAACTTTCTACTTTCTTATTCAATTACAGGGAAAGATGGTTCAACTATTTGTCTCAGGAGAGTTGTTCAACAATTCATAGAATAATTTTAGATTTTCTATGAAATAAAAATCACAAACCATGTATCATTTTAGTTACACTTCACCACTCCGGGTTGGTTTATCACAAACAAGCAGAATAAAATACATTAAAGCTGGATGCAGTATGATAAAGATTTTGAAGGTTCAAGGAGGATTAATTTTTTTGCTAGGCAGTGTAAATTGTTGTTAGCTCATTTATAATCTGTTGCTGGTTTCTCTCCCTGAGGATGCCCCCTCATCCACCCCTTCCTTATTTGTATTGATCAGAAACCTAATGACCTCCCTGCAGATATGGCAGAAATCTAGTTTACTGCTTTTCTGACTTTAACGTGTTAGGCATTGGCTGAAGGTAATCATGAATCATGTTGCTTTTGTTATTTCTTCCAGGAAACCACAATAACTGAGATCAAACAGAAGATAATGAAGATCCCAGATGCCAACGGTATCGTCATAGATGGCTTCCCTCGAGATGTTGGACAAGCTCTGTCCTTTGAAGACCAAGTGAGTCTCTCTTACTCGTCCTATTTGTCCTCAAAAGGTGTTTTCATCCTTGTGTCAGATGATATTTCCAGCTTTACATTTACAGTCGCCCTAATAGGATTATTCACCACTGAAGGGTTCTTATCACACATGAATTTCATGGAGGTTGTTTTAACTCTCAAGCACAAGAATGCAGCTGCTATCCTGCAGAGGCCAATCATGGTGTCTTTCAGCACCACAACATGTTAAGAGTGATTGGAAAGAAGGTGTTTGACTTTATCCTGTGGCATTATCAGTAAAGGCTGCTGTGAAAACGTTCAGAAATAACCAGAAACTCATATTTGTATTTATGTGCTGCAAGCCTAATACTGTATGTAAATGAGCCGGTTCCAGTTCGGCTTTCTGCCTCAGATCTGCGGATGGCATCATCAGCTGCTCTGTGGGTTGTGTAACCCCACTGGTTATGTCCTCTGTTTGATTTCAGGAGCTGTGCAACATCATGTGGTCACTGTAAAGACATTTAGACACTTTGATATCCAAGCAGTAATGCTTTAAAGATCTGCACTGACAAAAGTACTTTTTAAGGTTTAAAATAACACAGTTTTGTAAGAGTCTTTGTTGCATTTGGCATATAAGTAGAAACAGAATATTACTTTAAAATTGGTGACAGCCAATGTGCATAACTTATTCTGTTTTTAATAGAAAAACATATTTGTTTATATTTTTTGTCAAAGGACTTAATCCTATTAGAGCAAAATTATGTCTGTCAGAAATGTCATCTAGAGATTCCCTGAATCATTTTCCAGGGGGATGGCAGCTCCATATATCTGAATTTGAATATCTTTAGATTCCAGTAGATTTAGATTTATTTATTTATTTGGTAGGGACAATGCACATTAATTAACATTTTGTACATGTGCCAGAATTAGCCAAAAGGCTATTTTTCATCTGTTGTCCCTGGACAAAGCGCAATTTGTCTCGCTCAACAAAACAAAGTTTATACAAACTACGGTAGGTTAAAATGACTAAACTACACAAATTTGTCAATGCAATCAATACAAACAATAAATACATAACAAGGAAACTGCACTTAATTATCATAAAAGGTATACGTAGTAATTAAAACTCAATTAATTGTTCATGCTGATGGAAAAAACACAGGTGGTCCCATGATGGGATTAGGAGAAGGTGCTTGTTATTCAGAATATTGACAGATGTGATTTGTTATGAACCAATTCTTGAGTTGTTTTTTAAATTGATTATAAGTGGCAGATGTTCTGATTGTCTGACTTCCACTCCTTTTAATACTTAAAGCCTTTAACTTTTGAGCCTTGATTTATCGTTTGGTATAAGCAAAATGTGATTTGAGGTTTTCTTGGTGAGAAACGATACAATTTTCTGAAAAAAAGAACGTCCAAATTGTTAATTTAATTATAATTTTGTATGTATGTGTTTATCTATCTTTGGGTCTTTTTTTTTAAATTGGCTTTTAACTGAGATAAACCTATTATTCTTCTGTACAGGCTGGAATTTCTTTTGCTTGTGTCTGAAACTGAAGTAATAAACGAGTCAGCGTGCCTTCATCGTCACATCGGCTGCTTCGTCACTGCTTGTGCGTCACGTCCCATATCAGCGCTGTCATGAGTTCACACCAGCCCCACTCATGATGGCTTATGTCAGCATGTTAGAGCTGCTGCTTATTACCAGCTCTGCCCCTCTTAACTCACTGTCCATTAATTTAGTCGCCCTATAATCAGCAGGTATCCCTAGAATGAGCTAGGATGCTACAGCTTGTAGGTGTACAATTTTATTTTCTTTAGTGCAGCTGCACTAAAGCAAATTAAAATTGCTTTAGTGCTTTAGTGCACACAGCTGTGTGCTAAATGCACATTCTTTACTATGTCTTCAATAGTTCTCTTTAAAGAGAGGTTGAGATTTGGGCTGGTTGTTTTGGAGTTGGGCGGGGTTTACGTTGTTTTTGGGCTGGATACTGTGAGTCAGATCTGCAACCCTTTTTTAGATCAGTGTTGCCAAGTCTGCTTATTATAAGCAATTTTAGGCTTGTATTTTTTAAAGTTGCTTGTAAAATTTGTGAGTTGCAGATTGTGTTTTTTTTTTTTACTTGTTCTTCAAAGTGAAGGTGCTTATTGGGCTTGGAAAAGCCGCGGTGGGTATTAATATTTTATTACAATATAGAATGACGCTAGTTGGGCTTTTTTTTGGTGCTTGTTTTCATAGAGCTGGTCGCTTGTTTCTCTCGCAAGATCTGGCAACAGCGTTTGAGATCCCATTGGCTGCACCCGTGACTGGAATCATTAAACTGCTGTTGTTACCGACCAGACATTATATGGATTCATAACACACAAAGCAGTATATTTGAAGAGTTCATTGCCATTAATGTTGATACTTAAGGTTTACAGCTTGAAGACCAAAAACTCTTTTTCTTAGAACAATCCCTTTCTTTTAAACACAGGCAATTTCTTTTAGAGTAGAGGTTAAACTGGTTCTGGGTTGAGATCAGATGCTAAGAAACAATAACTTAAGAAAAGCTAAAATAATCTAAACTGAACCATGAAAGATGGGCTTTGCTAAGATAACCTAACATAATAAAGACTGGGGTTGCATAAAATAAGCTAAACTAAACCAATCTAAAAGAAAGGCAAGACGGTTTAAGATGGTTAAGCTAAGTAAAGAAATGTTAAAAATAAAATAAACTGATTTAGGAAAAGTAAAAAATAAGCTCAACTAAACCCATGTAAGACAAGCAGAGCAAAGATAGGTAAGGCCAAGATAAGCGAACATAAAAAAGCTGAGATTAAAAAAAAAGCTAAACTACGCTCAAATAAGCTACAATCAGGTAAAAATTGAGTTTAGATAAACACAAACAAGAACTGGGCTTGTCATTGGAAACATGTTTTTTCCAGCCTTTTTTGCTAAAGTGGAACAATTAAAGTCATTTTTGGCCATTGTTTGGTGACATTTAATCATTTTAGGATGGAGCGGATTTGATCCACAGAGGGCCTGCCTACTAAATGTTTGCTATAATATATCATCTTTGCTGTGACAACATGTAAAAAGGCCTGTTAAAGTGGGCTGCCATAGCTAATCAACTGGATGTACACGGTCTGCTTATGTCAGCTGAGGATTGATGCAAAGAGCCATTTCTTTTTCAGGAACTACATTACGTATTCCTTCTGTGACACCAGATAGTGTTCAGGCATACAGATGCATGTTAAGATGCATGAAAATACGCTCCCATTCAGGGACATATCTGCTAAGATTTGCAATTCCTAAACCCCACATTGCTGTTACAAATGTAAAAACCTAAAATAACACACAGTCACACTATTAATGGGATACATTGAAGAATTTGATCCTGAAAGTTGGCTTAGCTGGTTCGAAAATTAAAATAATTTTTCTTTAATTTTTTTTTTACAAAATTCATTATGTTTTATGAACGCATGACTGCAAATGTGCTGTCACTTTCAGAAGCAGTGAAGTGTAAGTTAGATTCTCTATTTGCACTCATTATACAGTAGATCTTCCCACTTGGCTTCAAATCTTTATTTAGCCGTCTCTCTCGCAATGTTTCTATTTTGGTTCACTGTCACTCTTCACGCTGTATTCCTTCTTGCAGACACCCAGCCCATTTTGTGCCTTTAACGAGTCGTCTTCAATGCTCAGAAACCCGACGAAATAATGAAGTGCATGGCTTTGCCAGACTCACTATGATTGGACTTTGTGAAAAAGACTTTTTGTGCTCTTACGTCGAACATCTGTAAAATGGGGGAATTGTCCTTCCTTGCAGAGTGTGTAGGGGGGAAAAGGTGTTAAGTATGACTCTTGGGTTTTGTGGTGAACTGTCAGTCTGTCCAAGATGTGCCTCGCCTCTCATGTAGTGATAGCTGGAAAACTTCAGCCTCCCGGTATCCCCGAACAGGATAACACAAACAAGATTAAACGCAACTCAGTAAGATAAAGACAGAGCAGTCAACCTCTCCACCGGTTGCATTGCTTGCATTTTATTGCATGTAGTGATTTTATTGCTTATCAGCTCACTGTCTTGCAGGCAGGTAATTCGGCTTCTGACCCTCAAGACCCATACAGCATTACATAGGGGTTTTTTTTTACAGCAGGAAATACGACCGTGCATAAAAATCGATACAAAGATTAATATCGATGTTTTTAAAAACGATTTAATATCGATATTCTGGTTTTCAATATCAACATACCTCCCAACCTCTAGGGGGCGTTATTACATCATGGCATTACTGTTCACAGCGAGGAAGTGCAAGTGAGACGACAGGATTTTAGAAGCACCTTAGTCCCTAAAATCAGACTTTTGGGCACATTTTTGGTTTCTGTGATACTTTAAATGCATTGAACATTGAATATTGAATGCATTGTTCAATAAATTGAACATAAATATATTCGGCTGGTTTTGTTGATTGAATGACTTTGAGCATTAATTTGAAAGTAATAAATATCGATATTGTAGTCAAGTCAAGTCAAGCTGGGCTATATCGAGAATCGTATCGTATCGGCTCATCCTAGATGATACCCAGTACTAGTGGGAAAGAATAACACTCTTTCTTTGCATTATAAATGGATAGCAGATCATTAGCTACACTTGCCAAATTGCACAAATGCATTTCCCCTTTAGGGGAAAGGATGTGCAGCAACAAGCAGAAGAATAGCTAAATTCACAATAATGATATGGATTATGATCTGGTGTCCTATTACTTCTTTATCTCATTAGACGAGTCTAATAAAAGAGAGCTTTTGATATTTGTAGAGCATATTTATCAGGATAACGAGAGCATTTAGCAGCCTGCTCCTGGTGGTTAGAGGGAACCAACCACATATAAAAACCGTCAACACTAATATATTACTGATCAGAAACGGCTCCAAACTCCCTGAACAGTGTGTTAACATTTTCGGTAAAACCAACAATCAGAAACCGTTTTAATGAACTGAAAGCAAACTGCCGTGTTTTGTTGTCGAGGCTTTTAAATGAAGATACACTAACAAATACAGATAGTATACAATTAAATGAAAACTAAAGAGCTGGTTAATCATATTTGTGCTCAATATGAGCTGTTTTAAAAGGGAATAAATATCATTCCAAAGTCTTTCTTATGTGCATTACTGAATTTGACACATTTTGTCCCCTCAGTTTGTTTTTCTGCTGCTGCTGCTGCTGCTGATGCTGATGCTGTGTAGTAGTCCACAAAATATGAAAAACAGTTCATGAAGGTGCAAATGTGAATGGAAAATACGATTCAGTAGCATGCTGTGCAGATAAATCTGAATGTATGAGAGGAGAGAGAATCTTACAACCCCTCAGGAGAAGATTCTGAGTGGAGGAATAGAAAAAAATCCTAAACATCTAAGTTTGCTTCCTTGCAGTTACTAAATGTTTAATCATGTTTGTATTTTAGTCAACTCTTTAGCTTACATGAATGTCTTTTTTTTTTTTGCCCACTTTATAATTCTGCTGGGAATTAAGTAATAATGGAACAGAAACCTGCAGAGGAGGAAGAGCAGCGGAAAAAAGAGGAACCTGACGCACGTGTCTACGAACTGTAGGAGGAAGATGGAGTATGTGGATTAACTCGCGTATTCACAGAAAATGTGTCCCTGACAAGATTTGATTGCACCCCCCCCCCCCCCCCCCCCCCCATTTGTGACAGAAAAGTAAATAGGTGACATCTTACAGCAGACATTCATGTGAGGTTCCTGCCCAATGAACTGCTGTGAGTTACTGCAATACATATTAATGGTACATTTTAAAGGTACACTTCAACTATCTGAACCCTGAGAAGGTTTTTTCATGGGACTTTGATTTACCTGGACTGATGTTTTTTTTTCTTCTTCTCATGAGCGTTTTCACTGTGGAACAGGATCGTAACACCAGCAGACGCTGAGTGGGAGCGCCTCCCACCACCAGTGTCTACATAGGTCTGACTCAGCTGCTGAATATCACTTATTAGCCGTGGTTTTCAGCCATAAACCTATAACTGATAAGTTATTCTCTCTCAGCTACTTCACATTGTTACATATATGGATTTGCTGAAAGCTCAATGCTAGCAGGACTTTGCTGATGCGGTCTTCCTCGTTCTCTTGATGGCATGAGGGGAGATGACAGCTCCGGTCTGGATTACAACCAGATGCTCTAGCCATAAACCTTTTTTTCATACAACACTGTGAAAGTGAGTTAGATCAGAGGAAATGTGTAAAGTTCACTGAGATTTAAACAATAACAACCGAGAGATGTATAACCAGCATATATAGCAGCTCTCTTAATAGTCTCTTTATGATGCACATGGTGTTTCTTTAGCTGTGTCTCAGTACCCTGAAAATCCCTGAAATATCACTTTTAAAAGAAAGATTTGCTCGATTTCTTTCCCCAGCAGCTGACTATAAACTGATAATTATGATTTACAGTTAAAGGTAACAGAAAGTATGAACTATAGACTGTTTTGAACTGATAAAACTAACTCAATGTGAAGAAATTTCTGCCAATTTGACACATTTAGCACAACCTTCTGTCAACATTTACCACAAATTAAAGCAGATAGGATAAGTGGCAGAGGTGGATACAAAAGTTATTGAACAGAGAAACCCAAAATTTACAGTACAAAATTTTAAATTCCAATAATAATAATAATAGCAATAATAATAATAAGATGGAAGCAGAAAAGACAAATAAACAGAAAACGGGCAAAATAAAATTAAAATAAAAACTTCTGGAAGGCTTGAGATTAAACAGGTGCTACTTTTACACTCTAGAAAAACACCTGACCAGTCCCCAATTATCATGGTATAATTCATATAGCGGTGAATATCTCCCTCTCATGGGTCCAGTTACTTGGCAGCAAATTAATATTTAGTCCCCAAAGTTGATTTCTTTTTGTCCTTGAAGCAGGAAAATAAGAGCGGGAGAAAACATTTCAGAGAGTTTGACAAGAACCAAACTGTGACTTTCAGAACATTTTCACGGCACCACAGCTCCACAGACATTTTCTTTACTCCTACCTACATGTGACTAACACGCATTACTTTCTGAGGATCTAGGTCACCTGGTTATAGGCAGCATTTCCCTTCAACATGCGCACATTTTAATGAGATTAAAAGTTGCTCTTCCTGAAACGCGTGTTCTGTTGCACGACAAAGTGCTGCCGTCATACTTTGTGCGCTATTCAGCCCAACGCCAACACAGCTAGCTCTGTGGACAGCAGCCCTCTCCAACATCTAAGTTATGTCCCTGTCTGTGTGGTGATTGGACGTCCTCTCGCCGTTATTGTGAGGTGATAACATCTTGCCGTAACGAGAGCTCCTGCGTCGCCGCTGCTCTTTCCCCCGCTCCGTGTTATGAGACAGCAGATTCCTCTCAGAATGAGCGCCCTGTGTGGAAGCCGCCCGAGGGAACAAAACAAATAAACCAGATGATATAGTTTGTGGCTGGAACACGTACAGCACAAGGGAGACAATACCTCTGCAGTTAGGCACTGCTGCCTCATTGATGTAGCTCATAAATTGGATATTATCAGGGGAATATTAAGCAACTCCAGCGGTTTAAAGCGTAAAGCAGATTGGATGTGATTAAGCGTAGTTTTATCTCCTCAACTGCGTATCTGCAGAGTGCAAACGGCAAAGATAAACACATAGAGACAAATATTCAAGGAGCCTGGAAGTCAGATATTTAACCCCTCGTCTCGTAATTTGCTAAATCGCACTTCACAAGCAATGATCTCTCAAATCTAATTTAGTTGACGTGGTTGTTTGTATCTGCTCGGTGTTATTGGAATTGCTGCTTGAATTGGTTCCTAAAAGGGTGATTGATGCCTTGCAGATGGACCCCGAGGTGAGATAAGGTGCCAAGGGACGTTCGCTGGAGATGAAAACGCGCAGATAACACGGGCTTGCACTTTTGTTTGCAGGCGTGTCCAGGCGACCGTGCAAAAACAGCTCGAACAGTCACTGACGAGTAGACAGGAGCTGATGCCCACTTGGCTGTTAACGCAGGCAAGCAGCAGGCCTCGCATTTGCAATCGAATAAAGGGACAACTGGTTATTAAAGGGTGGTCTCTGAAGCTCGGGAGCACAGCAGAAAACAAACAGCGCTGTCCCGAGACGAGACGAGGCACTGACGGGCTGTCAGATGTGAGAGAACGAGTGGGAGTGGAGGAACAGATAAGAAAAGATAAGACAGCATTACTGAATGTTAAGGATGTTAAAAGAAAATATACACGACTTGTACTTGTACAGCGCTTTATCAAGTCTGACACACTACAGTCAGTCACACATTCACACCCTGACGGGGGTGAGCTGTGTTAGCTGCCACAGCTGCCCTGGGGCGGACTGACGGAGGCGAGGCTGTAATACAACGGCGCCACCACCACCGGCAGGCAATGCGGGTGAAGTGTCCTGCCCAAGGACACAACGACTGAGCAGGGGATTGAACCGGGAACCTGTCAGTTACCGTACAACCTCTCCAACTCTTGCACCACTGGCATCAAAGTATGGGGTAAGATAAATGTGAATAAAAACAAATGTGTAGGTCTTTGAATTTGTAAATGTAAGTCAATAAACAGGGATAAATTTAAAATTTGTATTTGTTCCTTGCTGTCAGCCACTAAGCTATATAATACTCTGGAGTGCTAATCACCGTCTGTTTGAACGAGTAGCTTTGAAGCCACCAGCCGCCATATTGGTACTCCCTATTTCCCCCCTGTAACTAGGGAATATGTGCGCGACAGCATCGAATAACGATGATTTTCTCATGGTCAGGGGGGGCTTAAGACTTTTAAAATGTCAAATGCCATATACTTTTATGTTATGTTCTAAAAATATCAAGTACTGAGAAAGTCATGTGCTGAAATATTTTGCATTTTATTCCTTTAAATATATATATTTAACATTTATAAATATATAAATAACAATATACAAAAACATATATTTACATATGTGTATACATTTATATATATATATATATATATATATATATATATATATATATATATATATATATATATATATATATATATATACATATACACATACCCTAGTAGTTGATAGTGTTGGTACATCCACTGACTGTACAATTACCTGTGAAACGTTTTCACAGAGCCAGAAAACTGCTTATTGTTGCAACCAAATCTTATGGGATTCTGTGAGAGTAGGGAGTAGCAAGATGGCGGCCAGTGACTTCAGTTTTTCGGCAAAATCAGCACTCCAGTGTATTATATAGCTCAGTGCTGTCAGCTCATACATACATATGGGACATCAGATGTTTCGTCCGAGAGAATACAAGTTTGGAAGTTACGAATACAAATTACAAAGTTACAGCTTTGCAACGATACACGTGCAAATCCCAAATCTACAACCCCCTGTGACACTCCTTACCAGCTGATGGCAGTAATGATACATGACATCAGATGTTTCATCTCACAGACCTAAACTCTCACGAAGTTCTGTTTTCTCTGTCTTCTTCCAATTCTTCTTGTTTAATGGCGGATGGTGAACAACTTTCAGGTGCATTACTGCCACCAGCTGGTACGGAGTTAAGCAGCGTTGTCAGGGGTTGTAGATTTCTACTCGTAAATGTGCGATTCGTACTGGTAAATTTGCACTTGTATTGTTTCAAAGGTTATAGCTTTGTAACTTGTATTGGTAATTTCTAAACTTGTTGTTTTCACAGAGGAAACATCGGCTGTCCCATGTATGAGCTGACGACAAGTAACAAATTTTAAATGTATTCACATTTATTGACCTACATCACAAATTCAGACACATAGGCATACATTTATATTGACTGTTATCTTACCCCATATAAAAGCGTCAGCAAAGAAAACTCTGTGAAATATGTCTTTAAAAGTGAAAATACACAATTAATGTAACGAATGAATATTACACATAAACAGGAGTCCACAAATGAGACTAAACTTTGTGGCAATAACACAGAAAGGAACACCTAAACTGATTAAAACGGGATTATTAAAACGGGATTTAGGCTAAGGAGAACCAGTTAGGATTGTTGTTTTTTTGGATTTTGAACCTGTGACGGCTGGTAAAAAAAATAAATCTATCATGTTTCGAGATATATATATATATATATATATATATATATATATATATATATATATATATATATATATATATATATATATATATATATAAATCTATCATGTTTCGAGATATATATATATTAGGGCTGGGCATCGATTAAAATATTTAATCGCGATTAATCGCCCTGATTAATCGCCCTGATTAATCGCGATTAATCGCATTGTATTTACAAACTCCAAGAATGAATTCAAAAGTAGTGTAAAGAGCACTTTTATTTTAATGTTCTGCTGCCATATGAACAAAAGTGTTGTAACATTTGTAGCACCTATTTTATACTGGATATTTTCAACCCATCTATTGAATTTAGTGCACTAGTTGATCTTTTCTTCATAAGAGAACAGCAAGCACTGCAGCCAAAATATGGCCTTTTTTGACCTGCTGTATATTAGCCAGTCCCTAAGCTTGATGTATCATGAAACTGTTGACCTTTTGGGTTTTTATTTTATTATTACAATTAAATAATAATAATAATAATAACAATAATAATGTTATGTTCAGTGTTTTTTCGCTAATCCACCTCTTATATATTTCAATCCTTATGTAATTTTGTCTGTGTTGTGTGCACCTGCCTGTTGCTTTAATCCTATAAATTTCCCCGTCGTGGGATAAAAAAAGGATTAGCTAATGTTATCTTATCTTAAATAACAGTTTTTAATATATGTACTGGGTTCTTTCAAGGTCTTAATTACATGTTATGTGTGGGCTCCAGTAACATCCATCCATCCATCCACTGATCTACCTGGATGTTCCCTGGAGGACTGAAACGCCTCAGTCAGAGACGTCAGTCTGTGGGTCTGTCGGGGCAATGAGAGAAGTTTCGTCTCCTCTCTCCGTTTCTGGGGCTCGACGTTTTCATGTTTTTTCACGTGCTTAGATAAATTTGTTGTGTTTCCACTGAAATTAACCGGCTTTTTTTACAAAACATACAGCTTGATTTCATTTACGGTATTAAAATAAAGCCAAACGGTGCTACTTCCTCTGTTCATGTTTTTTCGCTGCTGCGGTCTCTCTCAGCTGTTTCTTTGCTAAGTTTGTGTGAAAGCTGAGTGGGCGGGCCAGGCTGAGCCTGCGTGCTGATTGGCTGGCGCCGCTGAGCCATGTACGAGAGGGGAGGGGGGGCGGGAGAGTGCTGCCGTGACTGCTGCTGCAGTCAGCGCGCGTGCTGACTGACACTGACTGAAAGCATGTGAGCAAGATGCGTTAATGCGCGATAAAATAAATATCGCCGTTAATAGTCTAATGAATTAACGCGAAATTAACGCGTTAACTTGCCCAGCCCTAATATATATATATATATATATATATATATATATATATATATATATATATATATATATATACATACACAGTACATACATACATACATACATATATGTTTTTTTGTTGTGAGGGGCACCCTAGAGGTCTGAGATTGCCACAATGAACTCTGCTTGAGCATAAATCTGTCCGCAGTCACTTGGCTGCTGCTGGATTTTTAAGGTCGGTCCAGTTCAAGTTGCTTTGTCTACTTTTTTCTTCCAAAAGAAGCGTCGTGAAATTAGTATTTTGTACATAAATGACCACTTTTTCTTTTGTTGCAATATTCTCTCCGATCCTCTTGTTATTGTAGTTTGACTCTTACGTTTGCACCACGTGTGAGGGACATTTGCACCTGTGCATCTAAACTGTCCGGAGTGAGACTTTGACACGTATCATGAATTACTCAGATTGGATGAGGAATGAAACAAAACGCTCTGATTGGTAGAGTGCTTCACCCGGAGGAGAATCTTTAAGTGACCAATCAGAGACCAGCATGAAGTCACATGGAAGCCAAATGATATCACTGACTTATAGATGCTCACTTGTCAGGTGCTAAAACATTACAATTAGGATGCGTACACAAAAGGTAACACCAAATTAATCCATAATGGGATGGGAACACTGAGAAATCTGAAGTTAGACACATTTTATGAGAGAACAGATAATTACTTTTTATTTTGTATTTTATGATCATTGAGGGTCAGATGTTATCTCTGGAGTGACTTAACACCAGGAATGTGTCAGTCGTAGTTCATGTTGTTGACATGTTTGTGTGGCTCACACTTTCTGAATCTCCCCCAAACTCTCTTGTTAGCTTTGGCTGGAAATCCTTTTCAAGGCTGTGGTTATCCCTGTTTGTTCTAGCCTTCTCCACCACACTTTTTCTCTCCACTTAACTTTCCGTTAATGGCTCACCCGTCTCGTGGCAGACTGTCTGCTGTACAAATGTCAAGCCAGCATTCTTATCCACAACTTTGAAAGCCATAACATTTCTGGATTGCAAGTTGCAACCCTGGTGTTTTCTTTACCTCCCAGTTTTACTTATACGAAGCAAAAACAAGCATCCACAGGCCAGAGAAAAGGAAAATCTCACATAAAAAGTAGATTTTATGTGGTCAGACGGGAGAATCGAAAACACACGTTGATCTTGTGTTTAATTATCACTCAACATTAGACAGGTAAAACACCTTCAAGAGCCAAAACTAAAACAAGTATAAAAAGATTAATAATGACGGTTTTCTTTCTGATAAAATATTTGGGGAATTTTGAATCTTCTATGTTTCAGCCTTGATTTGTATTTTACCTTTCAGAGTTTTATTATTGTGGACTCTAAAACGAAGAGGGAAAAGCCCAAATTTCCAGCAGTGAAGCGGTTATCGTCGTAGTTTTCTGTTGCTAAGAAACGTCTTTGTGTCGATTGAGGATCCAGCTTAACATCCGACATGTTCGGCACGCTCAGCTCGAATTAAGCCTCGAGCAAATCTCTGGTGTCCAAAAGTAAAATATGACCTTCCACTGAGTGGCAGATAACGTAGCACCGAGATGGGAAGTGATAGTGTGCAGGTTGTATGTTATTCTAAGTATTTTTCTCTTATAATCAAATCATAGGCGACTGATGTAGAGTGATGTTTCTATAAATGGAGAGGAAGGTTTAACACAGAAGATGTGAGGCATGTCTGAAGGTCAAGGAAGGGAACTAATTATATTCTCAGTTTAGGTTCTTTTAACTCAAAGATAATCTGTAATAGTACATGTAAAGACGTATAACACATTTTTCAGAGCGTTTTGGGGACTGAAATTGTCAAGTACTTACATTTCAGCTCTCTAACTCAGTTTTATAAAGGAAAACTAATAGATTTGAGCGTTCTCAAGCAGAATTACAAAGATAGAATAAATGTCCTGAAGGTTCAGCTGAAGACTCAAGTGGAAACTCCTCTCTTTGTCAGCAGCAGCTCCACTGCTCTCAGGGGCCGAGGCGGAGGAAGAAAGCCTGGAAGACTGTCTGCTGGGATTAAAATACCCAGACACTCAGAGGAAGTAACAAAGCTAGACTGTCTGGAAACCTTGTTTGCTGCCTTCTTTCCCTGCTGCGAGAAGGTCCCGGGTTCAAATCCCGAATGAGAAAGACGATCTCAAAATAGAGTATTTGAAAAATAATATTCTCCTGTTTTTGTTTACATGTTTTTATCCAATTATTGACACCCTTCTTAATAATCTGTGGAAAAAAATCTTTATTGGCATTATAGAAATCAAACTATTCATATAAGTGCTCAGCAAGTATTTGCTAATTTTGAGAAGTTTTTTATTGATGTAGCCTACCTGATGAGCTCTAAGTCTCAGTTTGGAAGGCCTCCTTACCTTCACCTTAAACTTTATCTTCCTCAAATGTTTCTTGAGCAGATTCAAGTCAGAACTGTGGATGGGCCTCTCCAACTCTAATATTACTTACAGTCTAAAGAAACCTGTTGGTAAAATTAAGAGATTACGTCAAACCGAAATCCGCCTGGGGTATTGATAATTTTGGGCTTATTTGTTACATGTTACTGTTGTGTAATATGAAATAAGATAATACATAACTGAAGCTACTGCATTAATATGCATAATAGAATAATTTTTTAAGGTTTTATGTTTAAATTTAGTGTTTTTATGGAGTTAAACTCATTTATTCAAATTAAATCCGGCCTGACATATCTGGAGAACATTTAAGCCCTTTTTCATAATACAAGGCGATCCACTGGGAGTACAGAACTTGTGTGCTTTCAAAGCGTGCAGCTGTGGTTGCAGAACCAAAGGGGCGGGGCTTGTGTAAGATTTATCGGGAAAGAGAGTGGTGTCACAATCCTGGTTTAGGGCATCAAATGGATTCAGGGTGTTAAATGCAAGCAAAGATGCTGCACAGCATCCCCACTATGCCGGCATCTGTATCAGATTCTGCTGATCAGCGTATTTCTCAGACCTGATGGACGACTGATGAACTTGAGGTGCCTCTGCTCTTTGCGGACCCGCAGACTATTTCTTAAATCTTTGCTTTGCATCATGCCGTTATGTCACACTCATTCTGCCACCTTCTATCAACCCTTACGGGGGATCAACAGTAATATTGATGGGTCAACCTCAACCCCCCATTCCATGTTGGGACCTTTCACTTAATCGACAGGTGTAAAGAAAACATTTTTGTTATGTGGTAACTACAGTGGATTTGGAATCAGATGTCTTTTCAGCTACATGGGAGAACAAGATCAAAACAAGATCAAAAAGAGGCATTCTCACAAATAAAAAAAACTTAGTTTAATAACTGGGAGCCAGATTTAGCTGCTGTTCAGGCTTCTAAGCTGAAGGAGGTTTGAAATATCCAAGAGCCATCAATATCAAAGTTCAGCCTGAGAAGGTCAGTGCTTCTTTTGGTCTCTCAGCAACCAGAAAAAGTGGGCCTAGGTGCAATTTGGAGGTGTGTGTCCTTTTCATACCTGGTATTCTTTTAGTGGGCATACAGTGCATATTGTTTCCTATGTGCAATTGTCATCATTGCCATTCAGTATTTATTGAAACTTGAACAACAATGGCTGCTCACCATAGCAGAGAGGTGCAATCCAATGATTTGCACTGTGAGCAGTGATGCATTGCAACATTATGTTAATTGTTTTGTAGTTGCTTGCTTGAAGTGCTGCCAACATGTTTTGTGCACGATGGAGTTGTAACCAAGATTTAAAGCCAGCCTCATCAGTCCTGCTTCAAATACTTGATGACCAAACCCAGTCATTCATGCGCCAGTCCACCCAAAACTTCAATACCAATAAGGCTCCTCCTTATGGGAGTTTTTTGTAGGCTGTAGTGGGAAAATTGATCTTCTATCAGAAATAACCTGTTATCCTCTTATTGCGCGCCAGAAGACCTCAACACCATCCTGCAAGTCCTGATTTTTGTATTATTAATTTTTTTTAGTAGTGTGCTCTTAATACTTTCTGAAAGGGTCAGCAGCAAGAATAACAATGATAACGGTGTATCGATAACGATTAAGGCTAATGTCTTTCTGGTTAGAATCATAGCAAACATGGACCCAAGATCATTAGTTGTCACGAATCAGAGACAGAGGACCCAGTATTCAGCCAGACAAGAGAGGTTTTTAAGCAAAAGAACAGGATTTATTAATGATCAGGGACAGGCAAGGCTCAATGGTCAAAAAGGCAGTCCAAAATCCGGTACACAAAATGGCAGTCCAGAACAGGCAGGAATACAAACAGGGCAAGGCAAGCTCTGATAATCCAAGGGCAGAATCAGGTCAGAAAAACGAGTGAGCAGTCAGACAGGGCAGGGAAAAACAGGTTCAGGATGGCTCAGACGTCAAAAAGGCAATTGGGTAATATCAACAGACTTATGGATGCTGGACAAAACTCACCAAAGGCATGTAAAGACAATGATCTGGCAGAGTGCAGGAGACAGAGGCAGATATAAGTAGGGGAGTGAGCAGGTGAACAGAGTGAAACTAATTACAAGAATGGGTGGAGCTGATCAGGGGGAGACAAAATGGCTGCAACTAAACTGAAGCTGATTGGATGGTAACTGGTGAAGGGGAGTGAGAGCAAGACAAAAGAATGCTGGCAGGTGAACTGAATAAAGGCTGGTGACAAGTGATCAGAGCAGGCCAGAAGAAAAGTACAAAATCAAACCACATTAAAACCCAAACTATTCCATTAACCAAAACCTAAACCTAAGACAGAATTGATTACATAAAAGAACCACTAAACCAAAACAGAACTTAAACTAATCCAGAACCAAAATCACCATAAAGACCAAACAGAACATAAGCAAATAATAAAAACCCAAATCATGACAGAGCCCCTCCCTCAAGGGCGGATTCCAGACGCCCTAAAGAAAAAAATAAAAATAAACAAGAAACAAAAAACAAACCAGACCGGGCGGGTGGAGGGAGGTACAGGACGGAGGGTCAGAGTCAAAAAAAAGAAAACTGTCTAAACAAGAATCCAAACCAAAATCCAAACGAAAACAACCCAAACAGGGCAATCTCGGTCTATTTGGGCGTCCAAGGGACAGGCCCCAATAAGTCCAGAGGGTATCCCAGAGAAACGGCCCCGGTGTGTTGCCATGTCTGGTGCCTGGCTACAGAGCAGGACCCTTCGAGGGCGGAGTCGACGAAGCAAGCAGGACCCTTCGAGGGCGGAGTCGACGAAGCAAGCAGGGCCTTTCGAGGGCGGAGGCCGGCGTCGGAGCAGGTCTTTCGGAGGCCGGCGTCGGAGCAGGTCTTTCGGAGGCCGGCGTCGGAGCAGGTCTTTCGGAGGCCGGCGTCGGAGCAGGTCTTTCGGAGGCCGGCGTCGGAGCAGGTCTTTCGGAGGCCGGCGTCGGAGCAGGTCTTTCGGAGGCCGGCGTCGGAGCAGGTCTTTCGGAGGCCGGCGTCGGAGCAGGTCTTTCGGAGGCCGGCGTCGGAGCAGGTCTTTCGGAGGCCGGCGTCGGAGCAGGTCTTTCGGAGGCCGGCGTCGGAGCAGGTCTTTCGGAGGCCGGCGTCGGAGCAGGTCTTTCGGAGGCCGGCGTCGGAGCAGGTCTTTCGGAGGCCGGCGTCGGAGCAGGTCTTTCGGAGGCCGGCGTCGGAGCAGGTCTTTCGGAGGCCGGCGTCGGAGCAGGTCTTTCGGAGGCCGGCGTCGGAGCAGGTCTTTCGGAGGCCGGCGTCGGAGCAGGTCTTTCGGAGGCCGGCGTCGGAGCAGGTCTCTCGGAGGCCGGCGTCGGAGCAGGTCTCTCGGAGGCCGGCGTCGGAGCAGGTCTTTCGGAGGCCGGCGTCGGAGCAGGTCTTTCGGAGGCCGGCGTCGGAGCAGGTCTTTCGGAGGCCGGCGTCGGAGCAGGTCTCTCGGAGGCCGGCGTCGGAGCAGGTCTCTCGGAGGCCGGCGTCGGAGCAGGTCTCTCGGAGGCCGGCGTCGGAGCAGGTCTTTCGGAGGCCGGCGTCGGAGCAGGTGTCTTGGAGGCCGGCGTCGGAGCAGGTCTCTCGGAGGCCGGCGTCGGAGCAGGTCTTTCGGAGGCCGGCGTCGGAGCAGGTCTCTCGGAGGCCGGCGTCGGAACCGGACCCGACGCCTGGAGAGAGAGAGAGCAGAACCTGGCGCCGGACTACGAGCTAGAATAGGCGCCTGGCTACAGAGTTCAGGGGATGCAGGCCCCGGGCTACAGGCTTCAGGCACAGACGGGGCCGGGCTACAGGCTTCAGGAGGCCCCGGGCCACAGGCTTCAGGAGGCCCCGGGCCACAGGCTTCAGGAGGCCCCGGGCCACAGGCTTCAGGAGGCCCCGGGCCACAGGCTTCAGGAGGCCCCGGGCCACAGGCTTCAGGAGGCCCCGGGCCACAGGCTTCAGGAGGCCCCGGGCCACAGGCTTCAGGAGGCCCCGGGCCACAGGCTTCAGGAGGCCCCGGGCCACAGGCTTCAGGAGGCCCCGGCCTACAGGCTTCAGAGGGGACCTGGCAACCTAGGCGGAAAAGCAACTCCCGCACGCCTGACTCCAACTGAGAAATCGAATTCTCCACAACAGACCGCCACTGTTTGTCGGCCGATGGGTCCATGTTTGGCCAGATCATTCTGTCACGAATCAGAGACAGAGGACCCAGTATTCAGCCAGACAAGAGAGGTTTTTAAGCAAAAGAACAGGATTTATTAATGATCAGGGACAGGCAAGGCTCAATGGTCAAAAAGGCAGTCCAAAATCCGGTACACAAAATGGCAGTCCAGAACAGGCAGGAATACAAACAGGGCAAGGCAAGCTCTGATAATCCAAGGGCAGAATCAGGTCAGAAAAACGAGTGAGCAGTCAGACAGGGCAGGGAAAAACAGGTTCAGGATGGCTCAGACGTCAAAAAGGCAATTGGGTAATATCAACAGACTTATGGATGCTGGACAAAACTCACCAAAGGCATGTAAAGACAATGATCTGGCAGAGTGCAGGAGACAGAGGCAGATATAAGTAGGGGAGTGAGCAGGTGAACAGAGTGAAACTAATTACAAGAATGGGTGGAGCTGATCAGGGGGAGACAAAATGGCTGCAACTAAACTGAAGCTGATTGGATGGTAACTGGTGAAGGGGAGTGAGAGCAAGACAAAAGAATGCTGGCAGGTGAACTGAATAAAGGCTGGTGACAAGTGATCAGAGCAGGCCAGAAGAAAAGTACAAAATCAAACCACATTAAAACCCAAACTATTCCATTAACCAAAACCTAAACCTAAGACAGAATTGATTACATAAAAGAACCACTAAACCAAAACAGAACTTAAACTAATCCAGAACCAAAATCACCATAAAGACCAAACAGAACATAAGCAAATAATAAAAACCCAAATCATGACATTAGTAGTCTAACCAGCTTCTAAAATAATGTCTTTTAGGTCTCAAACACAAGATTATAATGAAAAAGTTTGCCGCTGTTTGACTTGTGATGTTTTGGCAAAGCAATAACTTAGCAGTAGTTTCTTATGTACTTTACCTCTTTTTTACCTTCTCAAACTTTTTATGTTGCATTAAACAACAAATGTCAGCAAACATATTAGTGGTACTGAGGGCCTGAATGTGGGGTGCTTAAATCTTTAGCTAACTCCAGGCAATTATTTGTGAGATGCAGATTGCGATCTGTGCTATTGCGATAACAATACATTTGCGATATATCGTGCAGCCCTAGTCAGCAGAACATACAGTTCATTCAGATTTATGAACATTGATATGGGGCCACAAGCTGACATACTATCACCCTTTTACTTTCAGTGTAAAAATATGCTGTGATTTACTGCATCAGACGGATTTTATTGAAGTTTGATTTCCAGAACTGATAACAAAGATGTGAGAAAATAGCTGCAAAATGACAGAAATGCTGAAAACAGAAACTCCTTCAATGTAGCAGCTTCCGTCTGGACAAGACATCCTTCTGTGACCTTTAAAGGGTTAAAAAATGATTCACTGACTCTCACACTAAGTGTTGCTTTATGCATCATACGGCTCTTTTCCTGAAAGGTTCGCTTCTTTACTTTCAGTCCCATATTCCCCAGCTCTGGGATAACCGTGTGGTCCTCTGAGGACCCGCAGCATCCATTTTCATTACTCACCCCATGCCGGCTCTTTGCCCTTTAAAGCATCAGAGCGGCCATTCATGAGCTCCCTTTATAGCTGCCCGGAGAGACCGTCCACCCCTTCATCCTTTCTTCGAGGCCTTTCTCAAACAGAACCAGAGGGGTGCCAACTCGGTATCACCAGGCCTGTCAATCTGCGTCTGTTGAAGCCTAAATCCACTGCAGACACTTTACCAAAATGAGAATATTTCACGTAAAAATGTAAAATTCAAAGATAGGAATTTGTTAAATTCACACGCTTCGTTAGATTATTAAATTAAATTTATTAAAATTGTTAAATTAGCTGTTTTACTTTGTGTTAATGCAAAAACACTGGTCTGGAGTAATGTAGGTGACGGTTGTAACTCTTCTGCATATTTCTTCCACTCTTCAGAAAAGGGATAAAACATTATGTTCTGGCAGAAACCAATTACAACATACTGTGTGAGCACAGCGCTTAATTTACCTACTCCCACAAGACAGAGTTTCCACTTACTTAAAGGGAAGTTACAATGAAATAATACTGCAGGCCTACTACCTCCTCATGGCGAAATTCAGGGAAAAACTTTTGTTGTACGTCGGGTTTCAGGTACACATTCTGTCTCAGTAAAACATTCAAACAATAGGGGAGAAGAGACTATTTTTGGTAAATAGGTAAATATTTTACCTAAAACTGTGTCGTTTTAAGTTAATTTGTTTATCAAAGTGGATTGAAACGTAATATGGAAAGTATGGTTTTAATCAGAAAACCTTAACAGCTACACAGCTCCATCCTAAGAGTTTAAAATAAAGATTAATATTTCTATTAAAGAGGGATTTTATGGCCTAAATTTCTATCCTGTTGTTACTCTTGCTGATGCAGCAGACACACACTGGGCTAAATAATGACCACAGAAAATATTCAAATATTTGTCAAAGATTTAATCAACAGACCAAAATTAACAGATCCTATTTAGATAGAAAATATGAATTCCTGGATTTAGATAAGGTTTGATTCTTGTCCTTATTTTGTTTCACATGAATTAAACATTGCACAGAGGTGCAATTTGTGGCACTGTGGCCTTGCAGCAAGAAGGTGCCGGGTTTGAATCCAGGCCTGGGGTTTTTCTGCATGACGTTTGATTGCTCTCCCTGTGCGCGTGTGGGTTCTCTCAGGGTACTCCGCCTTCCTCTCACAGTTCAAAAACATTGAACTGTGAGAGGAAGGTGTGAATGTGTGCGTACATGGTGGTTTGTCCCGTGTGTCTTCCTGTGATGGACTGGCAACCTGTCTGAGTCTGATCTGAGCTGTTTATCTGGAAATTAATCCAGGGAATAATCAATCCATTCAAGACATTTACTCAGACAAACAAGGTGGGTTTTGGACCAAATTCAGTTTAAAATAAAATATGTGATATGAAGTCATGTGGCTTCTTTTGTAGACCAAAAAGTTAAGAAAAGAAACAGTCTTGCTCTTAGATATTTACCCCATGAATTCCCATTTGTAGATGCAGTATGTTTGTTTGGAAGAGTGATGGTAAGCTCCTGCAGAGCCTGCCGACACACCTGAGATCAGAAATTGTGTTGCTGTTACAAAGACATTCTGAATGATGGATGCTGATGATGGGGGGGCTCAGATTGTTTATGCCCACAGATGGAGATGCCGGATGGATACAGATCTACTGAGAAGCAAAAGGAGCAAAGCTAAATCTAATAAAGAAAAAACAACTCCTGATAATGCAGCCTTTATTTAGTTGTTTTCTGTTTGTTTAGCAGCAGCAGCAGCATTGAAACCAATTTGAATTTGCTTTGTGACTTCTTATCTGTTTTTTTGCAGAAAGGTATGTAGATAGCGCTCCAGTGAAACTTATTTATTTATTTAAAAGGAGGAACAAAAACAAACAGCCAGAAGCGTACTGAAACGCCGCTGTTAAATTGTTTATCTTTTTAATTTTCAGCGAGTGCATTCAGCAAAACATCCCTAAAAAGGTAGTCGTTGAGGTGAGGGTGACGTCGGCTCTTTCACGCACCTCATTAAGTCGGATTGTTTTATTATTTTTTTTTAAGGAGCCTTTCTTTGATTCCTGGGCCGTTATAAAAATACCTTACCGACTCGGCCAATGAGCAAAGCAAAAATAACCAAGCATGCCGTTTATCTTCCTCCTCTCGTGTGATGTGAGGAAAAGATGTATTTTAAGGATTAACAACCTCTCAAAACAAAGACACTGTTGGTAGTATGCTACTCTCCACATCAGCAGCCCTAATGTGAGAGAAATGCATGCTTGTGTGCCGGGTTCCTATGGAAACTGAAACTTTAACTGGAAACAGTGGTATGCACCTCTGCAGACGCCATTCAGGCTATTTTTGTCCGTGGCAGTGTGTCAGATCAGATGCAGACTGTGGAGTGTTCATTGCATAAATTTCATGTAAATGCATAAAACAGGAAGAAAACAAGTGACACCGCATGAATAGCGATGAACCACTCTGCAGGGCGGGCTTTTTTGTGAAAGAAAGTTTCCTGTTCCGTTGAACTGGATGAACAGGTGTCAGGGCCAGCCTCCTGCGCTGTCTGCATAGGTAACTATTCCTGTTTACACCACAGGGTTTCCTGGTGAAGAAGAAAAACAGTTTGGTTGCGTTTGGACTGTTCATTTACACAACAACGGCAAATTATTATCTGATTCAAACTCCAGAAGAGTTTGAATCAAGGGAATCCCTGGCTCATGCGCTGTATGACAGAGACCCCTTCCTTGGTGCGTTCCCCTGTACGAGGTGGAAATTTCACACGCACAGAATAGTTTTAATTCCTTTTCTTAGAGATTATGAGATTACAGAGACTGGACTGCATAGTTGGTTGCCATGAAAATTACAGATAAACGGACTGTGGAGGTACAGAGTCTGACATACCTGGATTGGACAGAATGACTGATTAGGGGAAAATGTGTCAGCAAGGACACGTATGCATTATAGCATGATCTTCTCCACCAATGTGATGAACAGAACACCGATATCATGCTGGGCACATCCTATTTAATGTCTGTGTGAGAGAATGAACGGCGCTCTGGCACCTGTTGCGTTGGGTTGTTGTGAGAACCCTTAGACTTGTACTTAGACAAACTTTATTGTCATTTCGTATGCACAGAGTGCGTACAGAACTAAATTTTGTTTGCACACAGCTTGAGAATTTCAGTGAATTGCAGTGGATTTCAGAATAAAGTAACTTTGCAGAATAGTTACAGGATAACTTTGCATTGTCTCTGTACTGAATTGTGCTATATAAATAAATTTGCCTTGCCTTGCCTTGCCTAAAGTGCAGCAGTGATTTCACAGTACAGCAATTGAAATGTGAACAACGCAGGACTCATGTGGTACAGAGTCCAGTTATAGCTTCAGTAGTTCAACAGTCTGATGGCAGCAAGGAAAAAGCTTTTACAGAACCTGATGGACCTGCAGCGGATGCTGCGGAACCTCTTCCCAGAAGGTAGCAGGGAGAACAGTCCATTGTGGGGGTGTGAGGGGTCCCTGATGATGTTACGGGCTCGGGACACACAGCGCTGTGATGAGATGTCCTTAATGGAGGGAAGAGGAGCCCCAATGATCCCTTCTGTCCTCACCACTCTCCTCACGTTCTTCCAGTCGGCGGCACTACAGCCTCCACACCACACAGAGAGACAGCTGGTCAGAATGCTCTCTATGGTGCTTCTGTAGAAGGTCTTGAGGATGGCGGGGGCAGGCGGGTTCTCCTCATCCTCCGCAGGAAGTACAGTCTTTTCTGTGCCTTCTTCAGAAAAGGCCCAGAAAACCCTGTACTGAAGCTGTAAACATCGCCTCTGCCTTTTAGATTAAATATGGTAAAATATAGCTACGGTTTCAAGAGTCTTTTTATTACTATAGAAGTCTACAATAGAAACACCACATTATCAGATAAAAGAACCTGGGGTGATCGCAAACAGGTTCTTTTAGCTTATGTATTATCTTTCGGTCAGTTTTGCAAAAGTGACATTAATTGCCATTTTTATTGTATATTTTACTTATGCAACTATAAGAAGGATTCTTTTCGGCATTCCACTTGTACTACAACCGTGTCATTTCTAGAAAGAAAAGCTGGAGATTTCTCTGCCATGAGCTCTAGTTTTTAGGCCAGTCTTTAAAAATGACGGGAAGGGGCACAGTTTATAACTTTACCATCTTCAACCCTGACAGAGACGTGTTCTTTACTTTTGTATGAACCTCACCTTAAACATGTTGACATTTTGACCTGACCGCTCCATGTTTCATGATGGAATGATGTTGGCCTCTGGAGCGGCTCTCTCTGCTTTACTTGGGGGAACTATTCAGCTCACAGATTATAGCCATCATGCATGGATGAAGACTTTTCCCAGCAGTGGAGAATTGGCTTTTCACACATGATTTATCTCTGTGCAGATCTGCACTCCAGACCTTGTGGTTTTCCTGGCCTGCACCAACAGCCGCTTGAAGGAGAGGCTGCAGAAAAGGGCGGAGCAACAGGGACGACCCGACGACAACCCAAAGGCCATTGACCGTCGCCTGACCAACTTCAAACAGAACACCATTCCTCTGGTCAAGTACTTCCAGGAACGGGGCCTGATTGTCACGGTGAGGCTGCTGTTAACCACATCTATACATTCAAAAATATGTTTATTTATTTATTTTCCTTAGCCATGTTCATTAGTCCCTGCTTTTTAAGAACATTGTTGTTCATGAGACAGAAATTGACGACTTGGAGTTCAAGATTTCTAAAACAAGAAGGTTTGCAGTCCGTCTCGCAATGTGTTGTTGTTGTTTTTTTAGTTGTGTTCAAATTTTTGTGTTTTAAAAGAAATCAAATTAAACTTTTATCTCCATACAGTCAAATGCAAAGGGAAAATGAACATTTTATTCCAAATAGGAAAACTTTTGTAATGTAGATTGTAAAATGTGAGGAGAAGCCAGTATTTGGCTGCATTTTCCTCATAAAGTCAAAGATTTACTGTTTAAGGATATGGCTTTGCTGTGGCTCTCTGAACTAATATTTCATTCTTTTCATCTGAACTTTATAGTGGTTGTCTCATTGAGATCAATGATCTCTTTTAAAAGAGACTTGTTTTGATAAAAAAAAGAAGTTACAAACAGTAACAGTAAATAACTAAGATATTCCACTCAAAAATAAATAAAGTAATACAATTCAGGTATTTAATGTATTCAAACAAGCAGTGGTCTGAAATAAAAAAAAAAGTAAAAGCATTAATTGTGAATAATTACATTTCATGAAATGGTAATACTTGACAATAAGTTTTTCAGTTAGATGAAATGAGCGTATATGTGGATATGTTATAGATTATTTGATTAATTTGACCTTTTTTTTCATTTGAACAACAATGAACAATCATGATATTTTTTATTGTTTTTGTCACTGTACTGTGTTGTTTTGTGTGGCTTACATTATGTTTCTTAATATGCGCCGCCCATTTTTTTGGTAAACAGATTAAAATAGGAAACAACGCTTTCTGGTCTCAAATATATGCATAGATCCATCTATTTAAACATAAACACTTTAATAGACACTTAAAATGTATGTTGTGTGTGTACGAGTAGGGCCCATCACCTTGGAAGTGGTGATTTAATCAACATAAAATCTATATTTTGGAGCAATGGGGGTTTAATTCACCATGTTTTAGTTATTTCACGTAAATTCTACCTTCAAGATAGTGATAATGACGGCACTAATGAATCAGCCTCAGTAGAATATAAATGTCTGCATCTACGTAATCTCCAGGCAGATTTAGACGATATTTGACTCATCTGACGCCTATCTGATTAAAACGTCATCGACATTAGGGGGAACAGTCTGAGCACAAATGCCAGCTGGAAATTAGAAAACCCGCGTAATTGTTTATCAGACGCGCGGCTGTTTGGCAGAACAGGTCCGTGTTGTCATTCTGTCTGAGGAGAAGGGTGCGACCAATCGCTGCATTTCAGTAACACAGCCAAAAACGTAACGCGTCTTCTCTTACACGCGACCGGACAAACGACAGAAGGGAACGCGTGAGGAAGTTGTCTGAGCGGCGGGTCGGTTCTGAAGCACATCGACCCACTCTCCAAATGTGCCCGCTGATTGCTAATAGGAGACGTTGGCTTCTGCAACACAGAGGCCAGTCACATCGATCTGCCTGCGTCTCAGGGCGGCCTTCTCTTCCTCGGTTCTCAGGGAATAACGAACAACTCCTCCAACTTTGCTACTGAGGAAAAACAGACGTGACTTGCTTGTTTGTAGTTAAAGGTTTTGAGTCAAAGTGTGCATTAAAATCTACGGTGGATGCGGCACTACGTTTGCGACAGTGACTCCCAACAGCTAAAAATCTAAGAAATATTAAATATGTATGCTTGATAAAATGTGAAATTAAAAAAAATCCATCCATGGATGGATGGATGGGAAAATAATCCATTAAATGGGGAAAAAAAATCAATTTTAATCCAATTTAGTTTATTTATATAGTGCCAATTCTCGACGCACACTTCTTCCAGACAGATCCGTTTAAAATTTTTCTATCTGGGGAATCCGAGCAGATTGCATCGAGTCACTGACTCGCAGCATTCACTCCTCCTGGATGAGAGCGTAGCCACAGTGGACCGTTGCTTGCAATGTGCAGCAATCACTTATGACGAGCATTCAGTGAGAAGAAAAACATCCGTGTTAACAGGAAGAAACCTCCAGCAGAACCAGGCTCGGTGTGACCATCTGCCATTTTGAATAAAAGATTTTGTTTGACTTGAGAAGTTGTCACAAGAAATCTCAAGAAGTTGAAATGTTTTTGCTCTGCTTGTGATAACTTTGAGCTTCCTTAAAACAAGCTTGAACAACCAGACTGGAAGAACTACTGGGATCAGGGGTATTTAACATCTATCTGCAGGATGAAGGACGTCTTATAGTTTTTAAATGTTACCTTTGGACTTCTCCAACCTGCTGTGCTCTGGTGGAGCTGCCATTGGTTGTCAATATCTTGGCTGTGGCGCACAGGTTTCTGCATGCAAACACAACATATCAATACAGGTTCTAAACTAAAACTGTCTGCTTTGTAATATAACAAGGAAAGGAACTCTAGCGCTTCACACAGTTCTGGATACTTGGTAAATATGTTGGAGAAATGGGGCTCAGCTGATCGGATCCAAAGTTTTTTTTTCCCCCCACTCTGACGCTTGAAGGCCCTCTTGACATCATCCTCTTTGATCTAAAGTGCAGGCAGAGGTGGAGAGGAGGGTGTTAAAGTGTTGTTGGTGTGTGTGTGTGTGTGTGTGTGTGTGTGTGTGTGTGTGTGTGTTAATGGGGGGGGGGTCTCTTTGTGTGGGAGAGAGGTGTGAAACTCTGACAATCAAACTGAATCTAATAGTTGTTTGATCCAAGTTACGCTTCACCTCTAATGTTTGGTGGCAGGTGTTTCACATGAAACTAGTCATGCAACAAACCACTGACCAATGCGGCGTTTTGTGGCACATATGCATGGATGTTATTGGTTGTTGGTTTACTTCCCTGACCTGGCTGGCGTTACCCTGAGAAAGAAACCGGCACCGTATTTGCTCCCCAGCGACTGTAATCATAGCGGAGAAGGATTTGCCTTGAATGGTTTGCAGAATAGCATGAAATGTAGTTAATTTAAGATGGCAGAATCCACTTTTAAACTCGAAAAAGTATCTGTTTGACAGCAGTTAGATGGTTCAGGAAGTCATCTTCTTCAAATCCCACATGCCCCTAAAGAGTCTGATCAGTTCGTTTAAAAAAAGCAAACTTTGCACCATTTAAAGGCTTTCTATGTTACATACCAGGGGTCAGCAACCTTTACAACCCAAGGAGCCATACTTTGTTTAGAGTTACAAAGGCTAAGTGAGCCTCCAAAACCTAGTTACCAGTTTTTACAGCAAGAAATATGTTTAGATTTTTAAATAAAAACTGGAAAAAAACACAGTTTTATAAGCTTATTAAATAAAGAAAAGCAATGGATTCTTACATACACAGCAAAAAGGGAAAAATTTCTTTAAATGATTGTACTTGGCCTTGATTTGAGCAGGAGAGTTAAAATGATCTCCCAGTGGAAATAGATTTTTGCACTTAAAATAGGAACAACTCATCTCCATCATCTAATGTCAAGTGCAGATACCTAATTATCTTATTTTAGGGGTCAAAATACACATTCCATTGGCAGATAATCTTATTTTCCTGCTAAGTTTGAAGACAAATGCACTGAATATTATCTAATTTTGGTTTCCTTTTTGCAGTGTAAGAGAATGAATCCATTTTCTTTAATGTAACATTCAAGTTTATTTCATAGAAACGACACCAAAAAACGCACGAAATATGACAACTTTGTCATTCTGTACGTACAGAGTGCATACAGAACGAAATTTCAACCAGAAGACCAAAAAAAAATTTACCCAACAAAAAATATTCCTTACATTATTGGTGTAAAAAACACCATTCCTTTATTACCTATTGATTTAAAAACATTGCTCAATCTTTATTATATATTGGGGGGGACAGGAGAGCCACTTGGAGCTCCTGAGCCACAGGTTGCAGACCTCCGTTATATACCGTATATATTTTTTGGAGTCTCTTATTTCTTCACCAGTTTTGAATCAGATTTCAATTCCCAGTGCTTTCCATTCTTCTACTCTTCGGTTTTCTGAACTCAATCTTTACGTTTCTATCATTCTAGACCAGCATAATAACCCCTTTTGTCAAGAAGCCGTTTCATTCACCAACCCTGCATTTCTCTGCACTTAGGAGCGAAGCCACGTTGGTTTTAGTATTCATGAAGATTTAAGTTAGTTCTTGTGGTCCCCGCTGCTTGTGTCGTCTATAAAGGACTGAAAATATCTGTGTGACATGAGAAAAACTTTTAAGATGTCACAGGATGGGAGGTTCGAGTAGCTGTGATGCTTTTATTGAGTCTCACAGAAGAGACGGTGAAAGCAAAGAAACTGGAAACACAGACGACAACAACAACAAGAATCTTGGTGTTTTTGTCTTGCAGTTGTGTTTGTGCTGAGGGAGGATAAAGAAGGGCACGCGGTGGGTGGTATGATTAACAAAGAAGGAGCAGGTGTGAGAGCTAAACGGGACAACCCACAGACCAGAGTGAGGAAAACAAGAAAACAGAACAAGACACAAACAAACACGATATTTGGGAACATAAAACTCAACATAAAATCTATATATCCTCACAAAATAATGTTTAGAGCATGTTTTAGTACCGGGTGTGAAGGTCTAAGCCTGATATACAGAGGATTCCAATAAATATTCATACCCCTTTAACTTTTTCACATTTTGTAACATTAAAAATGAAACACAAACGTTGACATAACAGCAAACAGGCTTAAATGGAAGTCTTTGTCAATTCTGGTGGTTTGCACTTGAGTCCTGGATGGGTGTCGAAACGTTTTCAGAGAAAACGAGAGCGAAGGTCTGGTTGCCTCCAGTTTAAGTCTGGTTGCTGTTGCGAAACTTAGATTCTCAATGAAATCCATCAGTGTGATTGACCAACACAAAGAAATTTATGGAAATCATATCTGAAGTTAGGAAACTGTACACATTTCCTTTATCTAGGCAAACATCTGAAAGCCTTTTTCTTTTGCACCTACAATAATTGTATCTTTTTTACTTTGTTTCAGTTCTATATTTAGTTTATTGCTGAGCATATAAAAGGAAAATAATTCACAGTAAATCATTTTTGCATTTTTATTTTAAAGAAAAAAGGCGTCTGCATTTGGTATTCTGAACAGTATCTGTCAAAAAGGGAACTAAAACTAAGTACATTTTGTTGAAATGAGTCCATTTGTCCTTGATTTGAGCACATAAGTAAGATTATCTGCCTATGGAATGAGTATTTTGACCCCTAAAACAAGATAATTACATATCCTGCACTTGAAATAAGAAGATGGAGATGAGTTGTTCCTATTTTAAGTGCAAAAACCTTATTCCACTGGCAGATCATCTTATTTCCTCTCTCAAACCAAGGGCAAATACACTGATTTCAAGAACAGAACATTTTCCTTTTTATTAGGTCCCTTTTTGCCGTGTACCAGGACCATCCACATGCTGTGTGACGTATTCACGTCAAAACACCTTGTTCCGCTCCCATGACAGAAATGTCCTTAATCCCAGCTCTGCGATTAGCATTTTTTGAGACCCTATCGATGGCTTTCCCCTCCTGGTAACTGCTGTGGCCACTTTCATTGTGGTAGCATCACTTGTCTTCATGCTCAGTCTCTCTCTGGCTCAAATGTTCTCTGCAATCCCTTCCAGATGCTTATCAAATCAAAAATATTAAAATATTCCACAATTTGTGTGGAACGACCAATGTCAAGTGTTTAAAAGTAGAAGGTTTTTTACCTTGTTATTTGCCTCAGGTGCTTTTGTGAAGCAAGTGAACATGCAGGTTGAAGGTTTGCACGTTTACAACCAAGAGATTACCTCTGCGCGCCTTCAGATTTCAAAGGAAATGGAAAATCTCACATTTTAGCATGAATAATAGTGTTTTAACTTGACCTTATTAAACAGGTTAAACTGAAATTTAAATAATTTCCTGCAACTACTTTTTTTTTTACATCTTTCCAAAACCTTTGTGCTGTTTCCAGAGGAGTCCACTTGCAGCAATTTGCATCTCTTTAATAATGAAACATTCCCTTTTATGTTGCTTTTAAACTGTCCTATAAAGAATAACCTATTCCCTCACAAATTACCATTTCATTTTTATCTCTTGTAGTACATTTAATTCTTGCTGTTGTCCCAGACAAAATGAGTGACATAATTCATGTTTTAGATTTTCTGTACTTAAATAAATACAAATCCATAGAATTAGTTTCTTATGCATGTAAATAACCTTTAAATCTTTCAAACATTAAAAAACTTCTGTCAAGGGAATTAAACAGTTCACATTCTTACTACACAATCACTAACAATAACATAATAAAAGTTGCTTTATTTAGTGGTTAAATGGCTAAATATTAAATTTTCTTTGACAAGTGAGTTATTTTTTCTTTTTATCTTTTTTAAATTTTAGGCAGTTTGTGGTAAAAAAACAACAACTTTGAATTTAGCGTGACCACACTGCAAAAAGGGAGCTAAAAGTAAGTCAAGATTTCTAGAAATTGATTTTCCTTGATTTTAGCAGGCAAATAAGATAATCTGCCAATGGATTGAGATTTTTGCACTTAAAATAGGAACAACTCATCTTCGTTATCTTTTTTCAAGTGCAGTATATCTAATTATCTTATTTTAGGGGTCAAAATACTCATTCCATTGGCAGATCATCCTTTTTACCTGCTCAAATGGGAGGGCAAATGGATTCATTTCAAGAAAAGTTTACTTATTTTTAGTTCCATTTTTGCACTGCAAAAAACATCGATTCAGTGTAAAACAAAATTGTTGCATCTTTGAGAAAACATTTAACATGTTTTAATAAATGAGGAAGCAAAAGTGATGACGCTCCCAAGGCTACAACAAGAACAATGGATTGGATGTTTTACAGAAACCTTTGCAGAAACAGAAAGTCAATGTTTGTATGCAACTTGGTTGGTTTATTTATGGTCCTTTAACTCACCTTGAACCTGATCTTCCTCTAATTGCACAGTTGGCATTCACAAACCCTTCACAATAATCATCTCTGGTATGTAGAACATCAAAAAAAAAAAAAAAAAAACATGATTGTCTAAACTGTAACTGTTTGTAAAAGCAACATTTGAAGAGGGCTCCTTCATGTAATAAGCCACAGTGAGGCGAAACAGCAGAAAAGAAGAACTGTAAGTAATTTACAAGCTGGTTCTTACGAAAAACGGGAAATAAAATAAAATAAAAAAATTAGAAAGTGTGGTTTAGACAGAAAATCACAGGGTCTGTGTCTGAATTGTGCCGTCAAAGGTTTTCATTTCAGCGAGACGTCTGGTTTGAATGTCAAAGTGTGAACTTTCCTTAACCACAGCTGAACGCTTCTGGGATTTCTGTAAGAATAAAGCTGAAAATTTATTTCAATTTTCTTTATATAGCAGCAATTTACAACACATGTCATCTCAAACTCAATTCCATCAAATTATCCAGACATATTGGTTAAAAAGTTTTCCATCTAGGGAAACCCAGCAAAATAAAATAAGTTTCATAAGACATCAGGCCGGTTTATAAGTAATTTAAATTAAATGTAGGACATGTTGTTCTCTGCCTTGGCTAGGTTTTGATGGTTTGTAAATCCCTGCAAAACCAACTAATGTTTATAAACCTTTTACTTGGTTTTAATTTTTTGTTTGTCGTTGAAGTGAATCTTAAAGAGAAGAGTTCACGATTGGTGGAAAATACATTTTACTGAAACAGAAAACAGCACATTTTGTGACATTTAGAAAAATACCTAATCTGAGTTCTGCTCATTCCATCTGACAAAGGTTGTTCTTAAAATCAGAGAAACTATGTTTACTATAGGTGACAAAAATCTGCTTCGTCTCTCATCTACGTAAATTACCTTTTTAGGTAGTTTTACGCTCTTAAAGTGTTTCACTCCACCTCGTTTATTTAATTCAGTTATGATGAATGCGTTCCAATCATTTGATTAAAACTCATTCTCTAGATATATTCCTCCTTTCATGAACCTGTTGTGTTTTACTGCATCTTTCCAGTCCTTCATTCCACCTATGAAGAAACTATTTTAATTTGGCTGGCCAAAAATACTAAATAAAACATTTTACACTAAAGTCTTGTCCTCCATTGAACATGTGAGCCATTCGTTTTTACCATTACACACTTGTTTTCTGTGGAAAACAAGGTTTTAACTTGTGGGGTTTAAAATATAACACAACCTCATTCTGGACCCTCATCTTTTGTCTAATAAGTATTGATATTACAACTATTAATAACTATATGCATTAAAAGGCAATTATGTAATACCTTAAGTAAAACTATATTCTTTTTTAATTCACATAATGTTATATATTACATGTATTGTTCAGGAAACTAATAACTAATTTATGGTACATTTGGAATTGATTTATTTCTTGTTAATATTCATCTTTAAACAACCGAATATTTAGATATATTTAGAATCAGGGCAGAAAGTATGAAAAAAAACAAGGAACCTGACTTTTACACTTACTACTGTATTTTATTAACCTGGCCAGCCTGATTGATAATGTGTAGCACTCTTCGCTCCGCATATTAACCATCTGGGACGGCTCCTATCGAATCCTTTTGGGGAAAGGAGCAGAACTCTCTGAGCTGATTGGGTGAAGCGACACCTAACGCCCGCCTACCAGAGGTTGGTTTTAGCCAATCACGGTATCAAATTAAAACGTAAGCAGCACTGTCATGTGATCACAGCAGTATGTCCCGCCTTAAAGCACAATACTGCAACGTGATTGGCCCGAACCGTTTTTTGGTTTGGAGACAAACGGTTGAAATCGGAGTGGTACAACATCTTTGTTAACACAAAAAAATACAGCAACAATTCATCTTACGGGGAAAGCTTAATATTTTATTGGCACCAGGAGATGTGTTATTTTTCTCGGGTTATTGGGCAACACCTTTTCCTAGCTGCCTGTAGAAGTGGGCCAGCTGCAGCAATGAGAAGCAATATGGTGATCTGAAGGACCTTTTAATGTCCTTAAACGGCATTCCTTTAGGACGAAATGCTTTGATTTTGGACCAGATGTTTTTCACATCGTGATGTAAATCAAGCTGGAGGTTCACAGAGAGGATTCCTCCTGTTTTCTATCGCGGTCAGGCCATGTAGCTCAGGTCAAAGGCCCTTTCCTCTCTGTTCCTCGTTATGACCCTGATGATGCTCATTAGAGTTTACCTCCACCTCTTGTCTTGGTGGAGGAATAAGTGATCAGCTGGGACTTACACCTAACTCATTTTGAGTCAGTCTTCAGGTTTTTACAACCAACCATTTTTAGGTCTTCTTTTTCTCTTGACTTATTGTCAGGTTTGATGGTATGAGCAGTGATTACACTGAATACCATAGAAACAAATCAGATCATTTTTAAATAAAAGTATGAAATCTAATGTCATTCTGAGGCTTAATGCATCATTTTAACAGATGTAGGCTTCTAAATGTCTTTTTTTGTGAGGTAGAGACGCACCCCAAAAGACCTGCAGCTGCAATTTGAGCTAAAAGGTGGTTCTAGAAATTACTGACCCAGTAGGACTGAAAGCAAATGCACAACACGCTTAAAGAGTTTTATTTATTTGTTTTATCCGCAACCTTTACAATCCATAGAGCCATGTTTTCCATCAGTTGAGCTAAATAAAACCATTTCAGAGCTGAAACCTTTTTTTTTTTTTTTAAAAGACAGACATATAATCTTTGATAAATAACTATAGGAATTTATTGTCATTTTAAAATGACAATTCTTGTCTTACTATGTTAATGTTTTAAAATAAAAATAAACATACAACCTTTGCAAAAATGCATACATTTTCCTCTGTGGTATGTTTTAATTTTTGTGTAACGAAATAAAAAAAATTCCAGTCTAATGTGAAATATAGATATATTGTCATTCTGTTGAGGAAATGCAATTTCCCCATGAAAAGAACTGCTAAAACGTGCATTTGTCATTGTTTGCATTTAAAAATGTTAGTTGGTTCTGTAGGATTTTTAGCCAGAAAGCTATTGAGAGCCATTGTGGAAGGTCCAAAGAGCCACAGGTTGCCCTATGCTATCACAAACAGTCCCACCAAAATACAATGAGTTTTGTGTCGTTGTGACAACATGTAGGAAAATTTGAGAATTATGGATATTCATGTTAATATAGATGGAGCTAAATGTTCAGTTGTATTATGTCAAAACCATTTTTACTTACTGGAAGCAAATTATTACCCCTCCAGATATGCCCGCTTTGCTGCGGAGCAGCTGTGGCTCAGAGGTTAGACGGTAGAGGGAAACACGGGACCTGAAGGTCGCTGCTTTGCCTCACGGACTGAGCACAAAAAAATTTAAATGGCTTAGGGGCCATTAAGCAAGGCACCAATCACCCCCACCCACCAGTTGTTTCCCGGGGGACTGTAAACACAACTGCTCACTCCTGTGTGTGTGCTTATTCTCTTGTGAGTCCTTAATTAATTGATGCTTGTTGGTATCAGCAGTAATTAAAAAAGATTAAACAGAAAATATGTGAAATCATAAATGGTAAATGAAGATACTTCCAAAACAAACAACGAAACATGAATATGGCCAGGTATATATATACTATAAGTAGCAAGAATAATAGACTGTAAGCAAGAGCATTGTCTTATTATTGCATTTATTTATAACAGATGTAGGCTGGAAGCATGAAAAGTTAATTCATTTGTATTAAATATAAATATATTCCTGTCTTTTGCAACAAAAATACAGACAGGAGTGACAACTCTGTGGCTTAGCTATCAGTAAATGTTTTACTGGGAGTGTCCCAATCAGGATTTTTTTTACAACCAGATACTAATTCCAGTTTTTTTTTTTTAAAGAGAGCCATTCCTGGTATGTATTCCCAGTCTGATACTCCATTAAAATCAAAGACACAGCAGCGTAGGACCTTTTGTTGCATTTTTTTATTTCACACTAGGGCAGATATGCAATAATTAATTACCAAGAGGAATTAACTGGAATCTATGCAAGCATTTAAATGTTTATTCTGCCTCACAAAAGTTTTTCTTCCAGTGTTAATAACAGCTTTTTTAATAAACAGATTAATAAATTATGTGTGTGGGTCTTTTTAATGACAAGCCAACATAATAAACTCAGGTGGAACAGGTGGAGTTTTTGATATAATGGAGGAAAAAATAAAGTGAATTAAATCCTAAGTGATAAATGGTGTATATGAATAAATCGAGACAGGTACACGCTCCAAGGAAAAAGTATTTGCATCTGGTGCTTGGTAGATACTCACCAGACTGTAAGAACGTCAAACCTCAAGAACAAACATAAGCAAGAGACAAAAAGAAGCAGGAAAAATTAATTTAAACTTAGCATGATGTTCACAGCGGTGGTTTTTAATATGGGCCATAAGGGTAGTTGCCCAGGGCAGCATCAGAAAGGGGACCACAACAGCGCCAAATCAATTTAAAATTAAAAAAAATAAATTAAAAAAATCAACCTTTTCTGTAAATTAGGCTCTAAAAATGTGTTTTATTGCTTTTATGCATGAGCATGAATCGTGTTAAGTACAAGTCGTCTGCCTGCTGCTGAGTAAATGAAGATTAATGCGCGTGCTTGGTGCTGGACTGCACTGTATTTCATTTAGATGCACAAGCAAGGCCTCTTCCAATTCACCTTTGTGGCCATAATTGGAAGCAGCAAACATTTGCTTTAAATTAAAATGCTTTTAATTAAAGATCTTAAAAATTAAAGATCTTAAAAGTAATGTGACAAAAACCGTCGCCCAAGCTGAGCTGGAGAATCTGGTGGGCGGTCCATAAAGACGCAGACAGATCTACGGCCCAAAATGAGGCTTTAACTGATGCTGGCTGCAGAAAACAACAGAAACATCTACAAAGGCCACATCGCGTCCTGGATCACAATCTTGCCCTTTAGTGTTCTGACAAGCAGAAAAAAAAACAACCTGGACCATCCTGAGGGCTTCCAGCCATACCTGAATGATGCAAAGGTCCCACTGGAGAAGTCTTCCCACTGTGGTGGCGGCTCCTTCATCATCTGTGGGCTTTTTTCCTTGAGCGGAACAATAGAGCTTCAGGTTAATCAGGGGCATTCAAAAAAAGTTAAAAAACAAAACAACTGAACTTTTTTCCGAGGTTTGAAGACGTTTCGCTCCCCATCCAGAAAGCTTTCTCAATTCAAAAGTCTGGAGTTCCAAGCTTTATATTATTGCCCAACAAAGGCCTTGTTATGGCTTAGATAACATGCTAATTGAACCGAAACTGGTCCACGCCTCTGCCATAGGGAGTCATTAGGGTCGTGGACCAGTTTCGGTTTAATTTGCAGGCCAACAACAACCTTAACGACTCCCGATTCTAAGAGATGGACCTGTTTCGGGTGAATGACTGAGAATCTTCACCAGCAGGCAGGTTCCCACCAGCTTACTGGAAACACCTGCATCAAGTAGGTCCAAAGTCACTTTCCAGGTGGTCCTGAGGGATATTCACTACTGAGTCATCCTTTCATACTTTTAATCTGTTTTTGGGTCTTTTTGACTTATGGTCTTCAACATTTCCTCAGCAGATGAACTGCTTGTCTTGGCTTAAATGTCATCTTCAGTGGCTTCTTTTGTTTACTTCCTCGTGTTTTGAGGCTGCAGTGAGTAATTTGAGGTATTTGTGACCTTTTGTCCAGTCTTCAAAGTTTTAGAAGGGGTCTATATCGATTGAGATTTGGTTTATCACCCTTATTTTTTGTGTGGCGAAGGTAATTGGTGACAATAAAAGAGATTATTAGAGATTTCTACCAAGGTTTCCCACTTGCTGCGTGTTTCTGTAGAATCACCTTGAGCAAAACCAATTTCCTCTCCCTTTATAGCCGTAAATAAAAAAAGACGTCTGCAGTCCCGGCTCTGGGATTTGAACATTTTGAGACCTTATCGATGGCATGAACCTGCTGTAAATTGCTGTTGCCACTTTCTTTCAGGCAATCAGTCACAGCGAGTGTGAAACAAACAGCATCTCTTGTCTTTGGGCTCGGTGTCTGTCTGGCTCGTCAAATCTCCTCTGCTATCGCTTTGTTCGACGCCTCGGAAAACAAAAGGCTGTCAGAAACAGAAGCGCTCCTGAGTATTAATTGTAATTATCATTATTAGAATAATTATGATGTTCAGAGTCAAGAGTGAGAATGTTCAAAAACCCAAGGTGCGGCCTTCTATAACAAAACAATAAAAAGTATATATTTGTACATCTGAGACGTCTGCTGAGCGGTTTTGCTTTCTTTCCTCTAAGATTTATAGTCTTAGAAAAAGTTTGCCTCTTAATTTTTTTTATTTTTTTTTAACTCCCGGTGTTGTTTTATTTGACTTTGAACTAAATAGAGAACAGAGCCTTCCAGTTTGCTGATTGAAAGCCTCATACAGCTAAATATAATCTTCAGCTACTCCTCCAGTTTTACCATCAATCCCTCAGGTTTTAACGCGGGCAACTCAAACTTTTGTGTTGGATTAACAGCAAATTTATCTTTGTCTGTCTGAGCTAATTTCATTCTGACTTCATGTTTCTGGAATCATTTGTCAAATGACCGCCTGCAGCTTCGCTTAGCTCCACACTGAGCTTCAGCTCCACGTTCAGCCGTTTTCTTTTTCTATCTGAAGTAAGAATGCTCACGCAAAACAAATCTGTGGCAGCCTGCAAAAAACATTAAGTGCATAGTAAATAGTGTTTTCTGAAAGCAATCAGTCTTCGTATGCCATCAAAACAGCATGCAGATACAAAACAGTGTATCGGGGATATAAAAGTTGCTATGTCATCAATTGTGTCTAAAGTTAAGCCCCAAATTATTCAAACCCCTGGTAGATTTAAGTTTAGGTAATGTTAAATCTGGCCAGGCTACTTCAAGACATTAATATTACTTCCTGTCAGAAGAAACATGCTGGTAGATTTCTGTTGAGGGAGTTGAAGATTAGGGTGATGGCAAAGAGGCCTGCCAACCTCAAAGACTTGGAGCCTATTAGCAAAGATTAATTGTCACAATACCAGAGGAAACATGCAAAAAGATGCTCACCGATAAAGAAAAGGAATTGATTGCTGCAAAGCAAATACAGAATTTTCCACTAGTTGTTAAACAGGTTAAAAAGATAAATGATGTTTTTTTCAGAAATTACACCCCTCATCCATTGTTGGATCATCGTTTACAAGATGGATGCATTTTGGGAATAAATGTGAATGTGAGTCTTATGTAGCAAACGTTGATCATCCGTAGTTTTAGACTTTTTGTTTCATGAATCAGTTAACGGCTAATTATTGATTCTATTAGTCAATAAAGTTAAGCAAATAAACACTTTCTTCCCCACTTTCTTTCCTAAGCCCCCCTGGCTGTTTCATTGCTCTATTTCATATCCACATGTTGTGATTTCCTCCCTTTCTACTTCAGTTTTGTCCTCTTGATGAAACTTTTTTTTTTTTTTTTTAGAAACGTTGCCTGTCTGTCTATTTCTTCTGAGTAGTTATTGATGCATCGTGAAGATTAGAAGTCACAAAATGCTCCAATTTTGCCTGGAATCTAATATAAATGCATTATTTTCTGATTATTATTTTCTATGGCTTGTTGGATTTTCATTTTAAAAGCTGTTCAGACCAAGTCACTGTTATTTAATGACAGACCGTCACCCAAATTAATGAATTAAACTGGACAACTGGCCAGCACCCTGCTCCTCAACCATAACATACTGTCAAATGTCTGACACGAGCAAAACAGTTTATTTCCCAGTGTTTGGTTTCCGCTTCACCAGAGGATATAATAGGAATTATTCCCGCCGCCAGTCGTAAAACCTCCTTTACTCATAAATGCAATATTGTGCCTTTATTATTAGAGTAGCCTGCTTTATTTAAATGTCAGCTCTAGTGTGTGTGTAACGTCAACTTCACATCACTAGCTGTAACTTGTTTATTGCATATTATCAACACTGAGCTGGAATGACTAAATGATCAACACGCCCCACTATAAGTTCATTAATTTCTTGTTTTTTTTCTATTAAGGATTCCTAATTCTGAGTTTCAGCTGGACAAATATACCAGAGGTTTTCCGTCTCAAACATTACATCTACAATTTACCTGCTGGTCCTTTTTCACTGATGACTCACGCATATAAAAATCTCCCGATCTTTGACGGCCACTACTGGAAATTGCAGTGAGTGGAGATAATTGATTGTTGAGGCCACAATTGAACCCCTCCTGTGGTTCTGGGAAATCGGGCTGAGCTTATTATGCATTTCCTGCCTTAATTGAGCTCTTCTTTATGTTAGAACCCAGCCAGAAAAAAAAACAAACAAACAAAGGACGGCATGGTGGGCCCTTTCCTGAGACGTCTCTAAAGCATTTTATTATGCAATCAGTAACAATCTAGTGTTGAAGATAAGCTAAAATTATGATTCAATGGTCACACCTATTCAGAATGTCAAAAATAAATATGTCCAATGAGACTGACAGCTCTACAAACAGCTTGTTGTGAGTTTTTGACTTCAACTTTTTGGGATCCTCTCTTGAATTTGCAATCGGATCATGAAATTTCAAAAATAGCTGTATGATGAAACCGATTGCACCGAAAGTATGAAAATAGCTGTAGAGCACAGAAGGAGATGCTACTTAAAGCTCTGTATGAAATATTTAAATCTCTGATTCATCCATTTCCTCATATTTTTCTCCTTGTGGGATATTTGAGATTACAAATGTGAACATGCAGACAAGATCAACCCCATAAGTCAATATTATATCCGAAAGTGTTGCTCTAGTTTGGTGAGAAGTGCTGTAATAGCTTTATTTATGCATGTATTTCTGTTATAGCACAAAAAAGGTGTGAAAGATACATGCTATTCTCAATTGGATACCAGTGGTATGGAATTCCAAGGGTGTCAAAAGTTGTTTGTGTCTTAAATTGTGATGGATACCTGATGCAAGACGATGCAAAAAATGGATTTCATATATGTTGTGTCTGTTTGCATCATAGATTGAAAAAGTCATGCAATTTTGACCTCTTTGGCATTCCATATCGCCGTAATTGTCTTTGACTGACATATTCTTCAGCAAAGTGCATTAACCTGCATGCGACGCCTGTACCAGGACCAGCGTTGCCAGATCTTGCGAGAGAAATTAGCAACTAGTTCTATGAAAACAAGCCAAAAACAACCCTAACAGGGGCCGCTTGTTGTCAACAGCATTAATGTATGGATTTATAATGCCACTATACATAAGCAACAGCAAAATTATGCTAAACACGTTTAACGTAAACAATTTAACTAATTATAAGCATAACGTACTTTTAAACTCTGGTCAAAATAATCGCAATAACCAGGAAACGGGGCGGGGAAAGTTTAACTGGTTTATTGTTGGGATCTGGGAGATAATAAAGGGGTTTCACTCAGAACAAAATACCCAACATCACGTTTAAAATACAAACCCAAATAACCACAAGCAACGACTCGAAATTTGCAAGCCTATTTAGAGAAAATGAAGCCTAAAGTTGCTTATAATAAGCAGACTTGGCAACACTGACCAGGACTGTTCAGTAGGAATCCTGGTTATCATTTCAGAAGAAAAAAACCCTTACTCTGAGTCTGATTGCAGGAGATTGACAGTATCACTGCCGTTACACTGAAAGTGAGAATGTTCCTCTTTAAATAAGCTGATCTGTAATTAGTCTCTCAGTATTCCTGGTTTTTAGATCTGCCCGGTTTGAGCTTGTTTTTATATTCGCTTTCATACACAGTGGTGTGCAGAAGGTGCACATGAGGACTGCCTTGGTGGATTCCTTGTGAACAGTAGATTTTTTATCAGCTTGAGGATTTTACAGAACTGCATAAAAGGTCTTCAACCATTTCTTCATATGTTGTTTCAAATATATCTGTGGTCTCAGATCAGTGGTTTGTTTGGTGCATTATAATGGATTTTTTTTTTTTTTACCATTTGATGTTTTTTTTGCTTATTTTCAGCCCAATTGCATTCCATATGATGAAAATAAACAAATACAAGACAGTTTAATATGCAATAAATTTGCATTATGTGCTTCCCAAAGAGCTAACATACATTATACACCTCTCAGGACATATTTCCATCTATTCCTTCATTTCTAAATCCCCCCCTGTGCTGACCACATGAAATAAAAGAAGACGTTAAAAAAAAAACAAAAAAAAAAAACATCTGAACTTATGAGGTTCGACATCTGTTGATATTTGCTTTTATGTCCTGATTTTTGCCCTGAAGCCATCATCTGGGCTTCAGCTGTGTTTCAGAACAGCACTGTATTATTACAATCGATTATGGTCGAGTCCAGCAGCTCCTTTAAAGGTTGCATGCCTCAGCCGTCATGTGGGAACAAGTTGTGGCTATGAAGGGAAGTGTGGCAGAGAAAGGCGGCGCTCGTTCTCCTGTGGAACAGATCTGTCTGAATAAGCCTCACCGGAGAACGCTCTGCCTGATGCCCCCCGGCTCTTCCTCTGCAGGTAGACTAGGAGGGGTGGGGGGGTGGGGGGGGGGGTTCTCCCACGCAGCTCACACTTAGATACAGGCTCTCATCCTTCGGGGCAGTTACCATGGTAACCTCCATAGGAAGCTGGTTGTCAGCTAAGGCTACCCCTTTTTATAAGGCCCGTTTACGCTACACTTTTTTAACCGAGCCGAGACCAGTCCGAGCTCGGTAACCCTGATAACTCTTATGTGTAAACGGTCAGCAGACTGAACTGGACCGCGCTAAATGCAGACCAGTTCCTGAGCAGGTCTCGGACTGTTTTTTTATCCCCGTTACCTGATAACGATGAGCGCATGAGCAGACCGCGTCATCCCCTTACAGTCAGCAGGTTTTCCGGCGTGTCTGGCTGCACGTCCCGATTCACACTCCATTCAGACAAATTTCATACATTCATAATAATACTAGCTTCCTTACCGTGCCACACAGTTTCCAGAGATGATTCTGCTTAGCAGTGCGATGAACCCCAGCGTCTGTTGTTGTTTCCTGCATCTGTAAATCTTTATTAGACGTTTGTTTGTCTCATCCACGTCCCAAAAGCCGACTCTGTCTAACCATAACATCCTGAATGTTACGGGCGCCGCCATTTTGAGTTGCTCGGTCCCGCCTTCAATCCCAGAGAGCGGCAGTACCGCAGATCGTCACTAGGAGGCGAGGAGCAACCAAGGAACCGGGATAGTGTGGTGTGTAAACGGTCGTCTCAGCTTGGTTAACTGATCCAAGCTCACACTGCAAAAACGGACCTAAAAATAAGTAAAATGTTCTTAAAATGTGTGTTTTTGTCCTAAATTTGAGCAGGTAAATAATATTACCTGCCAATAGAATGAGTATTTTGACCCCTAAAATAAGATGATTAGACATCCTGCACTTGAAGTAAGATGATGGAGATGGATTGTTCCCATTTTAAGTGCAAACATCTTATTCCATTGGCAGATTATTTACCCGTTCAAATCAAGGACAGATATACTCATTATAAGAAAATTTTACTTATTTTTAGTTCAGTTTTTGCAGTGCAGACTGGTCTCGGCTCGGCTCGGTTAAAAAAGTGTAAACGGGCCTATACTTTTCTCCTGACTGCCGACTCAAACTTTAAGTTTGGAGTTTCACGTCTGACGAGGACAAAGACGTGAAACTCGGTCATCGTTTCAGCTGTTTCCCGGAGGCAGGAGGTCATTTTAGGCTTTTCAGCCAATGAAATGTCTCCTATAAGGAACACAGCAGTCTCCTGGAGGCAGATTAGTGAAGGGATGTCTGAAGTTCAGTCAGAAAACCTCATTGGTCACGGTTCTTTTTTTCACCAGTAGTGATCATGCAGGGTAGGCGAGCCGGTGCTTCTGGAGGCTCTGAAAGGGACCGGCTGACACGCAGGGGCAGCTAATTAATGTAAGGTTATTAAGGCTTCTGTTGTGCTGTGAATACAGAATGACCCCGAGAGCGCAGCTTCCAGCGCCTCAGCTCATTTCAGCCCCTCATTCATCTGTCAAACTCGGCCTAAAAGTGCGGGAACAAAAGGACAAGCACAAAAGGTAATGTCAAGAAAGTCTGAAACACCACGCTTAGGATCATTTTCTTTTCACTTGTTTCAGCTGGATGCTGATCGAGATGAGGAGGAGGTTTTCTGTGACATCAGCATGACTTTGGATAACAAGCTGTTTCCCTCCAAAGAGCCCGCTGCTGGTAAGATCAGCTATTTATTGACTAACTGTGACGTGCAGTAATTATAAACGTATCGTGAGGCCCTGTAAAAATGTTTCCTTTAAACTACAAGTGCATGTAAAGTATTTGATAACTATTTTCAGGGAAAAATACAAACCGACTGGTTATGATGAAGTTTTGTTACTCCAGCAGTTTTTTCTTCCTTTCTGTTATGTTACAGCAAAAATGATTGTGAAGTGTGTGTGTCCTGCCTCCAGTAGTAACCTAATTGTTTGTAAGCCACTCTAACTATAAGCTTTGTCAAAAAGGAAAGTTTTAAGCTTAGTCTTAAAAGTAGACGGGGTGTCTGCCTCACGGACCAAATCTGGGAGTTGGTTCCACAGGAGAGGAGCCTGATAGCTAAAGGATCTGCCTCCCATTCTACTTTTAGAGACTCTAGGAACCACCAGCAGACCTGCAGTCTGAGAGCGAAGTGCTCTGTTAGGAACATACGGGGTAATCAGAGCTCTGATATATGATGGAGCTTGATTAATAAGGGCTTTATACGTTAGAAGAAGAATTTTAAATTATATTCTTCATTTAACAGGAAGCCAATGAAGGGAAGCTAAAATTGGAGAAATATGATCCCTCTTGTTGATTTTCATCTCACTGCTGCATTTTGGATCAGCTGAAGACGTTGAACTGCATTTTGTGGACTTCCTTATAGTAAAGAATTACAATAGTCCAGCCTTGAAGTAACAAATTCATTTTTCAGCATCAGCCCTGGACAGAATATTTCTAATTCTGTCAATATTCCTGAGGTGAAAAAAGGAAACCCTGGAAAACGGCTTTATTTGCTCCTTTTTGTTCAGTTTTTAATCTATTTGGTTTTAGCCGTGGGAAAAACAGCACAGAAGCTGCAGAGAGGTATGTTAAACTACGGCTCTGCTTCCTGGTCTGGACCCTGGGTTGCCAGCACTTTGGAGAACAGATAAATTCCCAGAAAGAAGAGCTGCACCACCCAAAGTGGGATGGATGCCGTCTCTCCGGATCAGATCAAGTTTTCCCCAGAAAGTTCAGCAGTTATCAGTGTAGCCCTAGACAACCAGCGGTTGAATGACGACATGTGGCTAAACATGCAGCTGAACAATTTATGCATAGAGAATGATAATAATGAACTAACCAAACATTGAAGATATATATATGAATTATTTTTTGCTTTTAACTAATTGCAGAAAGCCGGCGGCTTTATGAAAGCAATGTGCCGAGATAAAGGCTTTCTCTATTCGACCAGGTCAGCTGACAGCCGGCGAGGCGAGCCGACTGCGGTGCAGTTTCGGCACACATGTCTGAGCACGTCCAAGCATTTTTTTTTTATTAGGCTAGATGGCAACACACTAAGCAGATATTTTGGGTTAACACAGCTAACTTACCGTCTAAAAACTTTTTGAAAGTGACTTTTATGTCACAGAAAGCGTAACATATCCAACATCATTCAAAGCTTTTCACTCCTCTCAGTCATTGCTGTTTCTGTTCGAGTAATTCTTATCAACCCGCAATGAATCGTGGGATAGAGTGGGGCGCGTCGGATTAACCGGACCCATTCTTCCACCCGGGGAAACGAAGGACACATCCGTTGGCTGTATTTGAAGGAGCCTTGGAAGGAGTCGTAAATTTGGGACTTTCAAAGGATGCCCCTGAATTGAGACAGTCCCATAAATATGGGATGTAGACACAGATTTAGCATAGAAATATAGATATAATATTAAAATGATATGGATTTAACATTTCTAGTTAGAAATGTGAGAAAATTTGCCCTAAATGTGAGGAAAGTGTAATAAATAACAGAATGCTGACTGTGGAAATGTTTTTTTCTCCAGATTTTCACCTTCAGCACGTCATAGCATTAGCAGGGCTGAATAGACATACAGGCCACGTTTTGGTCGATCACAGAAGAAAAAAAAAAAGCGGTTAAAAGAGATTGCTTATGGTTAATATGACAAAAAGTTGCATCTGCAAAGTAGTGCACAGGCCTTTAGTCCAGCTGACAGTGTTTGAGCCAGACCACTGAAAGTAAACAGTAAAAGCTGCTACGATAAACAGATTTAAAGTTAAAAGGATTTTTCTGAGAACCAGCTGGAGCTTCCACTGTAATCCTAGAGAAAATGTTTTTTGTGATTATGCCTTTAGGGCACCCACAATGATCATTTTATATAAAAAACAGCATGCTTTTATTTAAATCAAAGTATTATTTGCAAGTAAGAAGTCTGTTTAATACCCAACCCAAAGGTAGATCTTTTAGTTGAAGTTTCTTGCTTTAAAAGTGAAAAAAACACAACCCTCCATTAAGACCCTGAAATTAACTTTCATACCAAATTAAATGAGGACTGCTGATCCTCACCACTTTAGATGATTAAATGAAAGTGTGGCTGCTTGGAGGGCAAATATAAAGAAATTGTGTAGATTCCTGCCAAGTATTGACACAATTTCTTTCAAGCTTAATTGGCAGAGTATTTCCTCTATTGATGAGCTTTACAACATTCCTGCGAGGAAAGAAAATCGACCCGTCAGCCACAGACTTCCTGTTTAGCACACAGGCTGGGCGGAAAAGCCTCCAGATTCAGACGGGTTAGCTGTGAGAAACACTCCAGGTTGAAACGTCACACCCTGCGGGCTGTTATGTAAAATCCGATGAGCAGCTGCTCGCAGAGCCACGATTCCCGAAGTAAACGGCTTATGCAGATTTTAAGGTGCTGAAGGTGCTTCTGTGCTGATTTCATGACTGATGGGTTTCATAAGATGGTTACCTAAAGGAAACAAATGTCACCTCTGGCAGTGGAATTAGTTGGCAAAATACCCCTGCTTGCTGCAGATCACGGGTGTTTTATAACAAAGAGTGGGCGTAACTTGAAAACATGTCCAGGCAGCTAATTTTTATATGACGGGATTATCATTTCTTCACTGAAGCATCCTCTGCAGTTTAAAGAAACCTTAAAAAGGAATGGCTGTACATTATAACACTGCTTATTTATTATTTATATACTAGTTTGGCCACGTTGTTTGTTAGAATGATTTTTCTCTGTCTTGAGCTTTTGTTAGAAAAGTAATTTAGTAAAAAGTTATTTATTCTCAAACTTCTATCCATGCATTTGTCTGTCCATTTGATCCATTTAACCATCCATCCGTCATTCCATCTGTCCTTCTATTGGTCCATCTATCTATCGTCATCTTCGCATAACTATGCATCTATTTTTCCCCTGATATATATATCATTCCTTTATCTGCTGATTACATTGATTTATCCATCCATCATCCATCTGTCTTGCATCCATCCATTCATCCATCCACTTCTCCCTTTCTCTCATCATCAGTCATCTACCCTGCTCCATCCATCCATCCGTTTGTCCAGCCATCTTTCCATCCTTCCATTAATTATCCACCTATCCCAGGGGTCTGCAACCTGTGGCTCCAGAGCCGCATGTGACTCTTTAACACCTTCAGCTCTGGCTCTTAAAAACTTACACAAAAAATGCAAGGAGAAAAAAATTGGCCAATGTTTCTAAATGTAAAGGTAAGTTATAATTGCTGGCTTTAGGATGCATTTAGTTCCGCATTTAGTTCTGCAATAAATGCATAACATTTCCAGAAAGAAAGAAACTAATGGTGCATAGAATATTTTACTATAGCTAGATTAAGTATCTTTTTGTCAACAGGTTGCAAACGACTTCCTTTTTCATCATTTTGATGCCATTTGCTATCAAAATCAAATGTCCAATTGAAGAAAATGCATTAAATCTTAAAAAATAAATAAAAAAATACCGTTGGTTAAATAATAAAAACTGTTGATCTTTAATTTAAAAAAAATAAACAAATTTCCTACAGTACACTATAAAAACAAGCTCTTGTTTCAAAGAGATGTCTAACTTTTGTGGCTCTAAACAAAATATGTTTAGCTGGACCGAGGGCAGAAATGGCTCTGCAGGCTGTAAAGGTTGCTGACCCCTGATCTATCCCATCAAGCCATGCATCCCTCAGTCATCCACCCAAATCCATTCAAACATCCATCCATCATCATCTTCCCATATCCATCCACCTATTTGTTTTTGATTTTTTGTTTTTCATCTTCTATCAATATCCATTCATTCATCCATCCCTCTATCGTTGTTCCGTTCTTCCATCCTTTTGTCCATTACAGTTCAGTATATCGTTCATTCATCCATCAATTATCCACCCATCCATGGAGTATTTTGGCAGCTGTGCAGCAGTAGTAGCTGTGGCTGACTTAAAACAAGTTAAATCACCAGTAGATTAGAACCGAGTCTAAAGGAGAGCTGTGCAATGTTTGTTCTTCTGCTGATTTTTATGGGGAATCCTTCTGAAAACATCATTAAACTGATTGAAAATCTGATCTCTAACTTTTAATGCCTCTCTGTCGGACCCACAAAGCCTCATGGTGGACGACCAATGAAGCCGCCTTTCCCCTTTGTTATGAAAGCTGCGCACTTCGTCACGGGCAGCGTTTGTAATTTAGCCGGGAACAGTTATTGCTCAGAAGGAGGCAGATTGTTATTAGGGGGTGCGGAGCTACCATGGAGGTGACAAATGGCACCTCCAAACAGCTTTTGACAAGAACAGGTTTAGATTCAGGATGTTGGTGTTAACGGGATGCTGCTCCGTGCTACGTGTATGTGGGTGGGTGGGTTCAGCATACATGAGGAATCAGAAAATTAATGTTTAGGATAGAGCTACGTTGTAGTAAAAAATCCATGTGAAATTGGCACTTTAAAATGACTTTTTTTCTTTTTAAATTAGATCGACCCACAAACCACCCAAGTATTCCTCTGAAAACATTTGCATCAGATTGTTTGTTGAGGTCCGCTCTCCTTTGAATCCTTGACAATCATTCATGCTATTTGACAGGAACCTGACACTCTTTTCTCCACAAAAAAAACTTGCATTTTGCAGTCTGTTGCAAAATTAAAGTTATTCAGGCTTAACAGGACTTGGAGCCTTTGACGACGGATGGTAATAGTCGCACACGTTTAGCATTTTAGCATCTGCTTCCTAGCAGGAAGATCAGCTTCTCCAAGAAGTCAGAGACCGTGGTTCTCGACCTGAAATAGGTGGCTTGCCCTCTCCATTTGGAGGGGGTTTCCTGCCTCAAGTGGAGGAGTTTAAGTATCTTGGGGTCTTGATCATGAGGGAAGAATGAAGCAGGAGATCGACCGGCGGATTGGTGCGGCTGCCGCAGTGATGCGTACGCTGCTGCGGTTTGTTTTTGATGAAGAGACAGCTGACCGAAAGGCGAAGGTCTTGACTTACCAGCCAGTCTACGTCTCTACCCTCAAATTTTATGACCCTATGTCATGAAATTTGGGTCTTGACTGAAAGAATGAGATCCAGGATGCAAGCAGCTGAAAAGAGCTCTGGGGGAAGCCTGGAAACATCTCAGGCTTCCCCCAGAAGTGCAGGAGGAGGGGGCTTGGATTGGATCTCTGCTGAGTCTGCTGCCCCCATGACCCAGTCCTGGACAAGTGGAAGACAATGAGCACAAGTACGAGGTTCCTAAACAATATGTGCCCCAAATTCTGCCACAATTACTCATAAAAATTTCAGTGAAGGGGGAAATCCTTTTTTGTTACAGTCGAGGCGGGACGTTCCTCTGGGTTTAAAATCCGGTGTCCTGCAGTAAATACAGATACGTTCTTTCTAAAGTGATGAATTAGGGCTGGACCATGTAGAAAAAAATATATACTTCGATAAAATAGAAATCTTATTGATCGATATCAAAAATTATCAACAAATTCAAAACATTTATTTTAAGTGCAGCTCTGGCCATTTTATGCTGTTGCTTAGCAACCTATTTTTGGATAAAGAACACTGAATTCAAATTCAAACCCTTTATTCAACCAACTTTTTACAAAAACTACAAGTTTTAAAAAAATTCAAAAAGAACATGTGATCTCTGAACTCTTTGAAGGGGGCGGAGCTTGGGGCGGGGCGTTTCTGGCTCTGTGCTGTGATTGGTTGGGAGGATGTAATGACTGTAGTATTAACCTACATGGCTAGAATGCAAAAGGAAGGAAAGCTGTTCTATTAAACTTTTTATTGACCTTTTTTTTCTATCATCGATATACGTCTATCGATCGATATGTATTGTTATTGAATTATTGTCCAGCCCTATGATGAATAGACCGAGCTCATCTACAAAACTCAAATATGTCGACACAATGGCGTCATCGGCGCTCTACGATAATGATTTAAACAGTTTTAAGCTGTTTTAATGATGTCGTTTTAAAGTATATTTTGAAATAGCAGCGACAAGCCACATGGTCACACATGAACCTTGACTGATGATATCAGAGGGTATTATACTAGAAAAAATATTCATATTTCTGCGATATTCCCATTGTTATGCAAGCACTAACTTTTAGACTCAGTTACTTTTTTTGTTCCAGGTTCAACTTTTAGCTGAAGCCAAAGCTATCCACACCATTCTGTTATCTCTCCAAAACAAACAGGTTAATCTTTGCAATTTAAAAAAAAAAAAATGCTTCATTAAAAGCCGATTTTCCCCTCGGGCAGGAGATAATTAGCTGCTGTCTGCCAGCAACGCTTTAATTTGCGGGTTTGGATGTTTGTAAAAACAATGTGAAATTTTTGCACTTCTGAGCTGTTCTACCCACGTAGATTTTGAATGTTGCAGCTCAAAGTGAAAGGATTGCAATATTCCTGCAGCAAAAGCTTGGATTTCATGGAGAATGAAACAAATTCTGTGAGGCCAGATTCAACTTCACGTTTCAATGACCAGCTGATGTTTCTACTGTATCAGTCTGCTGACAGAGGTGGGACAAATGACAACATGAAACATAAAAATAGGCTCTGTGAGGACAAGTCGTCCTGCAGTATTTCAGCTGCTGTTCCCCAGAGAGAAGAAGACAGTTGTCCTCCAATCTGGCCGTCCTCTCTGATTATCGCAGCAGCAGGCGTTCTGGGCTGAAGTGCCGCTGACGAGCCCCCGCCACCTGACACCAGCCAGTAAAAGCAGCGACGTCTCCACACTGTCACGCCACAGCGAGACGACCTCTGACAGGCTGCTGACTCTTTATTCAGGAGCTCCTGGGACCGCTCTAGTCCACTGTAGTCTGAGGCTCCTTATCGCCATTCGTCCAAAAAATGACCAAAAATGAAAAAGCTTTCAGGCTTAAGCCTCCGTCGGAACATCTGAAACTCAATCTTTGCCTTATCTAGCATAGATTTGTTTTTTCTTTTTTTTAAATTGGGAGGTGCTAAATTGCAGGCAGGGAGGTCTGCCAAAGGGAAGTGTTGTTTGTAAATCAATTTCACAGAGCAAGATGACGTGCTTTGCTGCTGTTTTCACACCGGCGCAGCTATCTGAGTTATTAAGCCGCGTTCAGGTGCAGCAATTCGCCTGCAGGTTGGTAGCTTTCACGTCTACATGGAACATGGATGCCAAGCTCAATTACAAACACGCCATCATATGAAACAATGTAAAAAAAACGTTGACAGGCTTTGTTTGCCAACAGCGATTAGCACCTTTATTGTCTAAAAAACGAAAAACACTCAATATCATTCCAAAAAAAGTAAAAAAACAAAGCAACTGGACTTGTTTTTCGTAGTTGAAGACGTTTCGCTTCCTCTCCAGGAAGCTTTCTCAGTTCAAAAAGTCTGGAGTAATGTGGAGCATCAAGCTTTATACTACTGCCCAAACAAAGGCCTTGTAACGGCTTAGATAACATGCAAATTCAACAGAAATTGCTGCTGTTTGTTTTTTACCTAACATCTAAAATTTGGTTTCATCTGTTCAAAGGAAACCTGTGGAAAGTTCCACAGGTTTGGTTTTTAATTTAGACATAACCTCGCCTGGCAACCTTTCCCAACTAACCATATTTTCATTCCTGGGGTCCGTTCTTCGTACGTTGCTTAAAACATCCGAGATCAAATGACACATCCAAGATGATTTCATCCGGCTAATCATGATCCGGCTAATTGGGTTCTTCAAACGCACCTGTTGTTTACGATTAGTATGGCTGGATTGAGTTATCTGAGACAACTGCGCGTTCATGCGTTTGTTTAAAAGGGGAAATGTATCGATAGTAGAAACAATGATCAGCAGCGCTGCTATTGGCTGTTCAGCATGGCCAAAGAACGCCCACAGTTTTTCTCCCAAGCAGACCAAGAGCTTGGAGGGTTATGCCAAATTTGAGTCATTAATTAAAACACCTCAAAATCTCTTAAAGCCAGGAGAGAGGGCTGGCAAAAAGTAGCAGACAAATTAATGCGTAAATACTGTCCATGGTAGATGTTTCTATCACTTTCTACAGTATGAATTTTTGCATTTTAATAATTTGATATTATTTGTTCTTTTATATCAGAGCCTCCACGGGACCCATTAGAACATGGGGACAAGTAAAAGTGAAATACAAGAATATTCTACAAAATGGTAGCCTTTAATTATTACACTTTATTTTAAAAAGGCACTTGTTATGTCAAGAGATCCAAATTTCAGTGTTATTCCTTAGACACGGAAAGTAAAGGACACGTGCAAACTGGGAATTTTAACAAAAAATAAATAAATCTTTATCCATAAAAAATGAAAATCTTCCTTTTCCAAGTCATCCACAGTTTACACGGTAAAACTGTATTGCTCCGTGTCTAGATAATCCATCCATAGCTTTTTCTAATACAATATACGGCTCGACAGGAAGCAAGCCTTTCAAAGTAAACTAAACTTCACAATAAAATGGCCCGAACAAATCTTCTTACTGAAGATGATAAAAATAAAAAGCAAGCCATCATACAAATAACTTTAATATTTTAGATTTATGGCTCTAACACCACTTCTCCTCTTTAAAAGCCACTGTTAAATGATGTTTGTCTGTTTATAACAGCCACCAAGAAAAATCTCTCTACAATTACACTGTCGCGCTGCGCTAAAGGATCCTGTCTATTGCGCAATACGCGATTAATTCGAAAAACTCTGCAAATTATTCTTGCACCTTCCCCAACAGGTTGCAGTCGTAAAAATGGACATGGCTACGGCAGACTTCCCTATCTCCTCCGCTTATAAAGCTGCGATCTAATCTTGTTTACATGAAATAAGCCTGCTCTGGAGCAGGTTTAAGCTGGCGCACATTTTGTTATGACAACAAGTGCAGGATGTCTTTCGAAGAACCAAACGATCCAAGATCATGCCAAATCGTCAACAATGAAATCCAGCTAACTGAGTTAGCGACGTACGAAGAACGGACCCCTGAACTCTAACATTTATCATGCTAACGCTTTAGAGTCTGAGATGGAGCTCTTGTTTTTGTTCTTTGTTTTTTACTTTTGCAGTTTCTCTAAATTTGTTGTAAATTTGCTTAGACATCCACCCCTAAGAAGTTTGGGAGTTTTCCTCTTGAAAGTTAATATTCATACCGTAGAATATTGGACTTCCACTTGTTTACTTTGCCGTTTTCCCTCCATCCTGGCATTGTTATATATGCCTGAACAAAACCCCAAATTACTGCTTTTCTAGTGGTGTTCCAGATGATAACGATACAGTAAATAAGTAAAGTTGATCAGCAGCACCAGCTGCTACTTTCCCTGTTAAATCTTATGGAAGCAGGAAGGATGTACTTAGTGCTTATTTTTTTTTTTCATACACTGCTTTTCAATCATGACTTTGGATTTGCTTAACAAACTATGTCAGTGTGTTTTACGCTTTAAGTTGAATTTAAATAATTCTCTAAGCTGGTAATTACCGTATAATTTTTACTGTGTCTTAAAACGTGAAACGGATTGAAAGAGGATGTAGTTTCTGAGCGAATCCTGCGGGCTTTACGTGTTTGTAACTGGGTCGTTCTGCGTTCAGGTCCAAGTGAGCTGGATCTCAGCCTGCTGGGGGAATCAAGCAGCCTGGCGGAGGTGGCCTACAAGAACAATGAGGTAAGATCATTTCTCTCAGCTATGCAAGAACATATTTCAAGCAACGAGTCAAACAAAAAAGGTGTTCAAATTTAATTATGACTGAAGCTTTTAACTTTAACTTTCTGTAAAGATTTGACAAAAACATAAAAATAATTGCAGGAAATCCTTTAGTTAGAAGAGTCCCCGTGTCCTTAGAAGATATAAATACAGAAGCTTCCTCTTTAGCTGCTTCAAACATAATTTTAGCGTCCATATTTTAATATCTCAGTGTTACAGTGTGGTTAGATTTTAGAGATCACCTACAAGATAAACCCTAATTTCCACATCCAGAGCTCTCATATGCTCCCTGCTTCCTACTGGCAGCGTAAAATAAATGACAGCCGCAAAGTAGCTTTCAGAGAAAAGGTGTCAGTAAACTCGTCTCAAAGGCCAGATGATTCAGCGCGGTAAATGTCCTGAGATAGCGCACATTGTTGTGCAACGCCTGGCAGCCTTTCAAACGGGCTCCGTTCCTCCACACAATCCGAAACGAATCCCCAACCTCTGCCTGATCTTTTATCCAACTAAATGACTCAAAACATCTTTCCTTTCCATCTTCTGAGCTCTTCTCCTCTTGTGATTCTTTAATGGCGTTTTTCTATCCAGGTCAGATTCCTTTGATATGTGCAGACTCTCTGTTCTTCCCTTTTTTTGTCTCTGGGTCTTTAATTTAATTTAATGATTTCAGATCAGGGCATCTGTTTTTATGGAGTCTGTTTATTTTTGGATTCCCAGTAGGGTGGCGATGGGGGGGGTATAGGGATTTTGTCAGTGAGTTAAAAGCTCTCCTTTGTAAATTCTCACCATCTGCCATCATGCTTCCTGCTCCTCCTCTTAAATACTACATCCAGAAGCTTATTGCATTCGGTTTTTAACAACAACTTCCCATTTCTTTTCTCATTCCTGGAGGTTAATAGAGGCGTGTGGTTTTCATAGACTAGAGTTTGTAATGTATTTACAGAAATCATCTACAAGGAGGATTCTTGGACAAATATTTGTTGTCTAATATTGTAAAAAACCAGATTCCCTTACCAATAAAATTCTGTTAGAAACATTTATGTCTATATATCTAAGTCTGCCAGAAAACTAACGAGTTCAGTATGTTAAATCCTCTTGAGGCGCCTTGATATTGAGGCCGACCCTCGTTTGTTTAAATAATGAACATCTGAAATCGCAGTGAGCATGCCCAACACGCTCTCATTAGACGACTGTGGGGCACAAATCCTACGGCCCCAAGCTCGGATCGTCCAATCAAAATGCTGGATAGTGTGCGACCATCTAGGCAAGGCAAGGCAAAGTTATTTTTATAGCACATTTAAGTACAAGGAAAACGTAAAGTGCTTTTACATGATTAAAACATTGGAAAATAAAAACAGTATAAGAGCAAGTTTAAAAAATCCGTTGGAATAAAATTAGGAAAATTTTAACTAAAATGGAAACTAAAAGCAAATATTAATCAAGTGTTGGTTGTCCTTGCTAGCTCATCAAAGGATTGATGCAAATCTTTTCTGTTCAATAAATAAACAGTATGAGTGAGCCTTTATTTGTAATTTTATGTAAAAAAAAAAAAAAAGTTATTACATTTAGCTTATGTACTATTGATTTTCTAGTGTGTGGTTTATGCTAATTTATCTGCTTAATTTAACAGTGACCAAAGTTAGGTTGCATGCATCACAAAAAAATGTGTTCCTTTTGGGCAGTCTGGAGATTTTCTCATTTAAAAAAAAAAAGCTATATAGTCCCTTCATCGGGTTCTGGGTTGGTCCTTTAATCTGTGGAAAACCTAATGAGGCGTCTTTATCAGATGCCTGAACCTCTTCAGCTGGCTTCTTCTGATGCAGAGGAGCAGAACCTCTGCTCCAAAGCCCCCTTAGACTTCAATATAATGCAGTAGAGACAAAACAGTGTGACGGGGGGTTTTCAGAGATTACATCAGAACTTGATATTTCGCTAAATGTGACAAATTTCTTCAGATTTGGACCCAAGATAAATTTGAAGAAAAAGAAAACAGTATCTCAGCAGCTTAAGGCAGAGCAAGGCCTCCCTTCAGGGGAAGCCAATTTCAGCCACTCATATCCAGAATCTTCTTTCATTCAATCATGTAATTATTGTCTACAGCTAAACTGCCTCCATTCTCCAAATTTCATTAAAGATATATAGTTTTATAGGATTAATGAAAGAAAGAAATGTAAGCAATTTTCTCCACCCTTTATTACATTTTCTCTTGATAAATGGGTAAAGTACACCAAAGGTATATGAAAGGGATAGAAATAATGGGAAAGTTGTATACTTCCTCAATATTTAGATATCTAAACATTCCTCAAATGTTTTGTTTTTGGTGTTATGACCCAGATACAGGTAGGAGGCTGGCAGGCAAGCAGGATGAGGGCGAAACGGAAATATTATTGATGACGAAAGGAACTTACAACCTAGAGGCCAGAACAATGAGCGGAGGAAAGCAGGAAGTGTCTGGTCTACAGATATCTAGACCCTAAAAGAAAAAGGTTATTTTCACCTGTCCACTAAATGTTGTGTTGTTTCTCTTTAGTCCAGTCAAATTGCTCTTTGGCTCAACTACGAGGAGTTTTCTTGGGGAAATACTTGTCGACCAATGAGACCATTGGACAATCGCACCTCTCCGCTTGACAGAGAGGCCGGGCAGAGGGACTGTTCAGAAAATCAGCAGTATGCATATTATTACAATGACTGTTGGTTACACAGTTACTCTACTACACCTACAGCTGAATCATTTGCTATGTAGAAATATAGTTTATAGCAAAACCAGTTACTTATCAAAGTTTGGACTCATGGTGTAGAGCAGAGGTTCCCCAGAATAACAATGCCACAGACTGGTGACCCCCCTTTTGGGGAGTGGGATTCTTTTTTTCTTTTTTGGGGGAGAAATTATAACAATAAAGTCATAATATTTTGAAAATACATTTGGAAAATTATGAACAAAGTAGTCTTTTTATAAGAACACCTACAAAAAAAAGTGTGGCCTTCCTCCTGTGTGAAAATGAGGAATGTTGAGCGTCCTGTAAAGTTATACTTTGGTACAAGATTCACAAATAAAGAAATACAAAAGTATTTTTCAGCATCAAATCATCTTGCGACCCCCAAGAGGTGTCTAGTGACCCCCCCCCCCCCCAACCCCCACTTTGGGAACCCCTGGTGTAAAGATCCATAGCAATGATAGTGGAAACACAAAAATAAATAAAATATATACATTTTGAACACGGGTGTTACTTGTAGGGTGAATACTGGATGGAAATCTGGTGACTTCTGTTGTGTGTCAGCTGTGAGGGGAGCAGGATGCTTAAAATGTAACTTAACAGATATTTTAGCCAGCCCGCAACGCTGACGCTGTCTGTAACGCTGCAGCAGGGCAACCGGGTCACTAATAGCTCTTGTTGTGCGGACATGATTACCAGGAAAAAGAGTTTTTTTATTCTTGGGGAAAGCAGATAGCCGATAAAAAAAAGCATCCCCAAAAAAATGCAGCCGGCGACTCACAAAATTTGCAAGAGACTTTGGAACAAAACAAGCTTGACCCTAATAAGCGGACTTGGAAACTGGCCACGGAGGTTTGGTGTCTGACCAAAGCTCTTTTATACCCGACGCGGGGTTATGATAACAAAACAAGTAAAGTATGTACCGTTTAAAAATTCAACTGCAACAGCCACCATTCAACCCTAAGCAGGCAGCAGTAAGACGATTTTAAGATAAACGCTGCAGAAATAAACAAGTTCACATAAAAATGTAAACAATTGCACGGTAACATGAAAAGTAGCACCCTTAGGCCCAATTTATACAGTTTACCTGTTAAAAAGTTGATTTTTGGGGTGAGTTGCTATTTAAACAACAGGAGAAGCAACAAATAAGTTACATCACAAAGAAAATCAAGGACCAGGGAGGAAGCACTACAACTGATGGAATCGAAACCAGCACAGAACAAATAAAAATATATAAAGCAATACACAAAACTCAGTCTAATGTGACAAAACATGAACATCATGACACTTTAAAGGACATAATTAACCAACAGGGAATTCTGGAGAGTTTTCTTTCTTGTGTAGTTTACGTTAATTGCTGCAATTTCATGCATTATTTATTTTGATCATTCATTTTTTATTAATATATGAAAAAAAAAAAAACATCCTATAATTTACCAAATTGGAATTCCATCCAATTCGATGCAAAACTTGCTTTTAGGTCAGACTCAGTTTTCAGAACATAAGAATAAAACTTGTTTTGAAGATCTACTTGCACGGTGTATTTTTTTTATGCCCTCTTTTCACTGAAGCGTGGTGGCGACAGCCAGGAATTGAAAGGCGTGGTCTTTTCAAACCGGCTCTGGTTGTAGGTGACCGCTGTTCACCTTTCAACCAGTGACCCGAATCTATCTGGCAAAACACAGTAAACATCTGGAGAAAAGAAAAGACCCTGATAACAAGAGTTCACCGACCGTTCAGATCCAGTCAGATGACGCTCGACTGCAACTGTCAGGATGAATTCAGCCCAAATATCTCAAATTCAAACAACTACGGCCGATTTTACCGCGTCCCGCGTGACAGAAAGGTCAGAAAAAGGACTGTTCAGACCTGAGAGTTACTAATCAGAGGAAAATATGAGCATGTTGCCTTTGAGAAACGTTGAATCTACAGGAGATGCTCATCATCAGCTGCAGAAAGCCTCTCATTGTGCCATTATTTCATCAAATGCTTGATGGGGGGGGGACTATGACCTGGAGCTTATTGACAGGCCCTTAAGAGCTTATTCATGTAAACTGGGACTCTGTTTGCTGACGATCATTAAATAGGCTCACACATCTGCGTGCTTGGCTGTGGAGGCTGGAGCAAACCCTGAAATCTGCTGTACTTACAGGAAAAGCAAATAAACAGTCTGACATTTTTCATTAAGTTGATCTCCGAGCCAGAAGCCTCGTTACCTGAGAGCCGGTGTCCTGAGCGTCCCCCTGGGGCTTCACAGCCGCTCGACGCTCGTCACGGAGCCAGAAAATGACCTTTGAATGAGGCTGATCAATGATTAAATGATGTCATCTGCTTGTTATTCAGACGCATCCGAAGCCCGGGCTGGGGCTGCTCTATTCATACAGTAAGTCGCTAATCCGTGCGGAGGTGAACCACAGAGAGGCCCGAGGGCGAGCAGAGTGCAAAGCAGCGAGGCAGAACGACTGGTAGAAGACAGAGGTGTCCCTGTGCGACCTCTTACCGCCGCGCCCCGTCTACCTGTAGTCTCTGGTATGAGGAGGAGGTGGATTTGGTAATTGTGCCGATCGAAAGGGAGGTGGCAGGAGAGGGCAGCTGGTTTTAACGTGCGCTGTCCAATCTCCAGGACGTTTACGTCCAGTTGTCGTCCACCTCCTCTTATTAACTCGTGATCAAAGAGCATCTTCGCAGCAGACACGCTCTCCGTTCCTGGACAGCAATTTTAAAATGCCGTGAAGTCTTCACAGTCTTTCACCAACCTTTTGCTGCAATTACAGCTGAAAGGGTTTTGGTGGTCTCTTGCATCCAAGTTAAGATTTTTTTTTTCTTTTAGTACCTTCCACAGATTGTGAATTACAAAAGTGTTTCACAAAGACGGAGAGAAAAATATTGAAAAGTGTCGAAAACATCAACACAGCATCACCTTTCGGAGGACCGTTTCTAACGAGTGGAACCCCTGGGTTGATCGGTCTCTACAAATTGCCCTTAGGTGTGAGTGAGTGCCTGATTGTTGGTTCTGTGTTCCTCTCTGTTGCCCTGTGATGGACTGATAACCTGTCCAGGGTTTCTTGCCTAATGGCGGCCGGAGATCGGCACCACCCCCACAACCTTACATGGCTAAGCAGGTACAGATGGGAATGGATGATTAAAGAAATCTGTTTTTTTTAACCCTGAAATGCATTTTTTTTGTCTCTAGAAGTGCAGGATTTTTTTCCATTTAGTCTCTCCAGGTGCTGCATAGAAATGTTTAGATTGCTGCTAAACGAGCTCATGGACTATCAGCTTGCCAGTCTTGCGAATCCACCATTTTTATTTTTTGGGGTGATTTTATAGTCCAACCCGAAGGATGTTGACGCTACAAGTGGATAAATCAAAATGTTCGGTTGTTTATGACACCGTCCTAGCCTCGTGAGACCATCCTGATCTCGCGAGCTTTCAAGGTTTCACTCGCAGATCAGTCTGGCTACTCTCCGTTAAAGAAAATTTGGAGCCGTTCACCAAACGAACGTCCAATCAGCGTTGGCTTTGAGGCAGGTTGAGGTGTGACGCAACGGGAAGCGCGTCAGTTCAGTCTAAAGAACATGGCGGCTTCAGCCGATGAAACTAGCGTTAGCGTGGCTATCGAGCAAGTTTTATCGGAATTACAGAGTATTTCTTTGCTGAGCTAACGAGCCTTTACCTGCAGCAGCAAGAGTAGCTTGGCTTGTGGTTGTGTTACGAGCGACGACGAAGCATGTTGACGAGTACGTCATATGCTTCGTTGATCTGATTGGTTTATTTGGCCCTTCTATCACCAACATAGGCCAATCAGCTAACCAGTATTTTCGCCCCTTCCCAAAATTACTTCAACGGAAGGTTTCCAGATGGATAAGCGGAGCAAATCCATCTGGCGGCGTCAGGTAAACACCGTCCCCCATCATACAACAAAAAATAGCTGAACAGGATAGAGAGGAACGCTTTGTGAATAGGAAGGGGTCACGGTGTGAAGTGCCTCCTTCAGATTTAAAGCGGCGGCACCAAAATGAGTTGCTCCTGGACGTACCTCAGCACATGGGGTGAAAAAAGGAAACATGGGGTAAGTTAACAGGGAATTCAGACCAAAGCGTTGCTGTTCCACTTTATATGGATCACAACTGAAAAGCACACGTCCCATTTAAAAAAAAGAAAATAAAAACAAAATTAGATAACATACATAAATAAATGTCACTATACGGTCATATTCAATCAATTAGAATGAGCATTTCTAAGAGGCTTGTTTGTGAGATTTAAAGTTCCTATTATAAAAAAATAAAAAAAAATAAAAAAATCTTTAAGCTAGTACTAAACATACTTTTTATTAAGCTGCGATTTTTGCATGGAAATTTTTGCTTTTTTTATCCGTTCGTTGCAATATTCTAATCCTAAATGCTGTGTTTTTATTAGCTGGGGTGGGGGGAAAATTCATAATTAACAGAAATAAAGGCTTTAAAACATCACCAGTCTTTGTTAATCTCTATAATGTGTTTCCTTTTGTTATCTGCATTACTGAAATAGATGAACTTTTCAATAATATTCTAATTTATTAGAATTTTATTGACTGTAGAAGGATTTTAGATATATATTGTGGAAAAGCAGGTTTTAATAACATTTCTTTTGCTGCTTTTTAAATGAGTCAAGACTCAAGACAATCTATAAGGAGAAAAAAATCTGCAGTGTTAAAGTCAAGGTGCAACAGTCTCAAAGGAGCAATTCCCTCCAGTTTCCCCATCTGCTCCTTGTGTCTATGAGTAGATTCTGGTTTAACGATCTGAGGACTCAAGTTGGAGTATGTGGCTGTAATAATTCAGTAATATGGGAAGGAGCTTGACCTTGCCGGGCCCTGAAAGTTAAAGCTGGGGTTTTAAAACCCATCTAAAAATAACAGCTAACCAGCTTAAAGATGTTGAAACAGGACTGAAGGAAGTCTTGATGCAGTTTCTCACCATCTTCAAAGGCTTTTGCATATTACACATAAAAAGGGGGTTAATATAACCTGGATAAACCAGTTGTAAACCTCTGTTCATCACTTAATCATGACAGCCTGACAAACTCAAAATCACTGGAAGAGCAGTGAAGCTGAATGTCATCAGCAAAAAAATTGTAGGAGCGATTAATAAATGTGTTGATAGAGATAGGAAATGACTTATTATGTCGAAAATCTCTTTCACTAGAAAATCCTGGCTGGTTTTCAAACATTTGACATGTAACTATCAACACACTCCAACATTAAAACCTGAAAGGGAGAGCATTGAGTCTAAAAGTAGCAGAAAGCTCTGAAAAGAGATTATGACATTTAGTAAAAACATCTGCTGCTGCTAGGTTTAACACATTTAAACATGTGTAAGGTCCTGAAGATTTCAGGAGATTTGTTGTTTTCTGGATGGATGGTAAATAAATAAATAAACTTAAGCTCAGACAGACTGGATGGGCAGTATCTGGAGACATCAATTTTCTTAATTGGACTTAGGTCTGGATTTTGACCATCAACTATGCTTTGATCTTCTGTTGTAGCACTGGCTGTATGTTTAGGGTTGTTCCTGCTGGACAGCGAACCTCCAGTGTCAAGTCTTTTGCACCACCTCACAGGTTTTTCTAATGGGATTTAGCTCCATCCACCTTCCTATTCACTCCCTGTCGCTGCTGAGGAAACAACAAGATACTGCCACTTCCAGTGGCTTTCTTTTTGCTACGATTTACTTCTTGCCTTTCTTCCATTAAAGGCCAGATTAGGAGTGCACAACTAAGCTATCTGGCCAACAGATTCTCCCACCTGAGCAGTGAATCTCTGCAGCTCCCTAAGAGTTACCAGTGTTAATGCTCTCCTTGCCCCGCCTGTCGTTTCATTTGGGCAGCCATGTCTAGAAGGTTTGCAGCGGTGCCATAGCCTTTTCTCTGATGATGGATAGAGCAGCACTCTGAGTATGTTCAGAAAATGCTGATCTTTCAGTGAGACATCAATGTTTTTCCTTTAATTTACCAATTATGGGCTACTTGTTACATAAAAGCCTCCATAAACACTCAAGGTTTTTGGATGTAACCTGTGCCAGATTAATTTATGGGGTGGTGGTGGGGGGGGGGGGGGGGGGGGGGTATCTATTAGTAGACACCTTTACTGTAAAGGTGCACATGCTCATTCTTGTCACACAGTAATGTTCACGTGTAGCCTTTTAATCATCACAAGAAGACAAGTAACTTACAAAAATAATCCTTTTTGAAATGGAAATTATGTAACAAACTGCAGTATTCAGGAATATGATGGTGCTCTTTTCCGCAGAAAGGAGTGGAAAGGTATTGCTCTGTGTTCATTAGTGGTAAAGTGTGTTTTAAGTCAAATAAATCGCTTCTTTCTGAATGTCGGTCTCTCGTCGTCGCTGTTCACACATCTGCGGTGCTGAAAATGCACTGCCACCACGTCATTTATTGAGAATGATTAATAAAAAAAATCATTAATAAAAGTAACTAATATATAAATAGTGACCACGACAAAAGTAAATTATCTTCACTGGTGCAAGGACACAGTTTGGCGCTCCGGTGCAGAAATAAACTTGCAGTGCAACCCGGTCTGGAGATGATGAGTAAAGAAAACGATTAATTGGCGCCTGCAGCTGGACGGCTACCCACCCCACCTGATTTTGCTTTGATTTAAAAAAAAAAAAAAAAGAAGGTCTTAGCATAATTATTTGACTTTTTATTGATCTTTCTTCCTTTATTATGACCAAAACGGTGAAGAAACTAATAGAAATAGTTTGTGGCAAAACCTACTTACGAAATTTAATTGGTCAGTTTACTTTTCTTTATCTGCCGGTTGCGTGAGCTTATTGTGATTGTGCGGTGAAGCTAACTAAAACTAAGAACCTGGACTTTTAAGCAGTTAAATCTGATTGAAACGTTTACCAAAAAGAGTAGAAATGAAGCAAATATTGTCGCTTCACCTCCTCTCCTAGATGTCACAAACAAAACATCTGAGGCTGGGAATCTCGCTCCTCCTCACTAGCATTATTCAGACTTATCAATACCAATCAGAGTTGGGAGTTAACCTTGGTGTGTGGGGTGAGACTTTTTTTTTCCTTTTATTATTGTTATTAGTTAGAAATACAAATGTAGGCATATCTCTGTTTGTGAGAGCATGCGTCACGACGTGCGCACTGGGCCATTGTGTGAATCGATGCGCTGTTTCTGTGCACCATGCGCATCGTACTAATGTGCCATGCTTGTGTGGGTGAGGACCTGATCTGCAGGTTTGTGATTCGATGTTGCTGTTTTTGGGCGCCACACGCATCAAGTCGTAGGACTAGTGTTGGTTTGGGTCAGGTGCGGTGATGGTTTCTGCGCCGCCAGCTAATATAATCCTGCAGATGCCCCAAATTCAAGTAAAGTGGTTAACAACAAACTACTTTGAGGGGAAAAAAAACAATGAATACAAGCATTTATTCAATTCAATAGCTGATTTTATTTATTAATCATCAAGCGGTTAACAAGCACAGAGTCACTGACGTCACCCCAGCAAGCAGGCCATAGATGCAGAGCAACAGAAAGGGCGGAACCAATTCAGAACACATTGTTAAAACAACTGAAACGTCTTAAATAAAAGAAAAAGTCAAATAGCAGACGTTCTCCATTAAAAACAGTTTTGTGCATCCTGGGTGTCTGGAGAGATTATGTGGCGGCCGTTTCTGACTGAGATTACGTTCAGGTTTTATTTTGCTTCTATTATTTTAAAGACGTTCACAGGAACATAGAAGCTCATTGCTATTGTTTTCATCTGCCTGCATTTTCTCCACAGAGCGCCCTGCCATCGGTGTGTGCAGCTGCCTTTGGGACAATAATGGCAGACTAATAATTAGCACAGTTATTTGTAGTTTTTGTGAATAACACTGCATGTGTTATTTAAACACAACCCGACACTACATCGTTGTAACAATCGTGCTAACTGGACGGGAGTGATATTTTGTGCTTCTTACCTCGTTAGGCATTTAAATAAATCGCGCTGCATGTTTTTGCGGATGCTTTCCGGTTTCAAAACACGCAAACATTTGATTTGTGTCTCTGTCTCCTGCACAACCTAAAGAAGAGACGGGGAGTAAGAGAGTACCGTCAAAGCCTCTCGGCACAATCTGATCCATCCTGAGTAAATGTCTGGCTCTTCGGGGTCCATAAAATGGGGGGGGGTGCAATGACCTCCCTGGCCCCCCCTATTCTGGCGCCAGTGGTCTGCATGCTTTTGCAATGCATTATCCACGCTTAAAAGTGGTGAATGGCATTTCACAGTCAGCTAAATCAGCTTTAATTTCTTGCGTCTTATTCTGCAGTCGCGGTGACTAATATTGAAAAAAGTTGCATTCCTTCTGGCCTAATTTTGCGCTCCATCAAAGCAACCTTTTACGTAATATAGATGAGAAACTAGTTTGCCTCTTAAAAAAAAAAAAGGCTGTGGCACGGTTTATAGCTGGTGTCGTGTTTTTATTCATGTGAGCGGGGGAACTGGCAGAGTTGCATTAGTTTAATTATGTGCTGAGGCTACCGTATTTGTGTGTCATATCTCATTAGAGAACAAATCCCAAACGCTTCAATAGCCTTCGCTTGGCTAACGAAACAGCAGCTACGGTAAAGCCACCACGGGCCATATCATTAGCGCCAACGTTTCATTCACAAATGGACCCAGAGCTGAACGGCGAGCACGTTCACAAGCAGAGCTTCTGTCAGCATCACATGCAGCCAGAGCAGCAGCAGCTGAGCTTTTAGCCGCAGGCTGTCTTCTGTCACAGCTCAGCCTCACAAAAAAAGAAAATGCATCAACTACATAAATCTTCTCCCATTTGTGGAAGATCTACATTGAGGGTCGGTTCTTAACAGCAATGGAAAAATCTCCAGGTTCAGAAAATACTTTCCCTCCAACCCGACTGAAATTTTTGATGGCAAAATAGTGAGACTTTCTTTGCAAAGACAATAAGTTAGGCCGCTAACATCCGTGTATTTATTTGTTGCATGAACCTTGAGAGATGGACGTTAGATACCAGGTCAATAACACATCTGTTCTCAGCTGTCGAGTAGCTTCACCTCGGTCTGACTGGGTGGAAAGTGTAATTTTTTTTTAAAATATGTCCAAAGATTCTGGGTTGGATTTAAGTTTGGGCTTTGAGAATGTGTGTCAGAACGGCCTTGAAGGTTTGCTTTGGCTTTACACCATTTTCTCCTCTGCTTTTATTCAATTCAATTTTCAATTCAATTTTATTTATATAGCGCCAATTCATGAAACATGTCATCTCGAGGCACTTTAAAAAGGCAAATTCAATCATATTATACAGATTGGTCAAAAATGTTCTATATAAAGGGAACCAGTTGATTGCATCAAAGTCCCGACAAGCAGCATTCACTCCTGGAGAAGCGTAGAGCCACAGGGAGAGTCGTCTGCATTGTCCATGGCTTTGCAGCAATCCCTCATACTGAGCAAGCATGAAGCGACAGTGGAAAGAAAAACTCCCCATTAACGGGAAGGAAAAACCTCCAGCAGAACCAGAACCAGGCTCAGTATGAACGGTCATCTGCCTCGACCCACTGGAGGTTAGAGAAGACAGAGCAGAGACACAACAAGAGAAACAAAAAAGCAGAGAAGCACACATTGATCTAGTAATCTGTTCTACATTAGATGGTAATAGTGGATGATCTGTCTCCCCTGGATGATGTCACAGTTAACAGAACACCAGACCAGGTGTACCTACTATGAAGAAAAAGAGAGCAAAAAGTTAAAAGCTGAAATGACAACAGTCATTTCAATGTAATACAATGCAAAACTGGAGAACTGTAGAAATCAGTAGAGTGAGAAAATAGATCCTGATGTCCTCCAGTAGCCTAAGCCTATAGCAGCATAACTATAGAGGTAGCTTGATTACAAATGATTTCATATTGACGTTGTAAATAATGCCAGATTATTTTATATGTACCGGTTCTGTGGACTTGAACAACAGTTTGAGAAACGCCAATCTAAGCCAGTCGCCCTGGCTGCATGTTTAGGGCTGTTGTCCTGCTGGAAGGTTAACCTCCTCCTCAAGTCTATAGCGTCCAACACATTTTCTTCAAGGATTGCCCTTTATTTAGCTCCATTTATCTTCTCGTCAACTCTGGCTAGCCTTTCCGTACTTGCTGAATAAAAGCAGCCCCACATCATGATCCTGCCATCACCATGTTTTACAATAAGAATGCTGTGTCAGTTGTGCGCCACACACAGTGTTTTGCATCTTCTTCCATTAGTTTGCTGTGTCCCCTGGATGACATGTGGAAAACTGCAAACAGGACCTCTTACATCTTTCCTTAAACAATGTTTGTCTTCGTGCTATTCTTCTACAAGGGCCAGAGTTTTGTTATGGATAACTAATAATTGTGGCATCAACATATTTTCCAACTTATGTTGGGGATTTCTTCTCCTACGAATGTATCTTAAGTTTCCCATGATCATAGTAACTACAAATGAACACCACCAAAAACAAAAAACATTTAAAGCATGTACTAACTTTGCCCTAGTCCGCCACATAAAATCCTATTAAAATATATTGAGTTTTAGGGTTATAAAGTCAGAAAATATGGAGCTAAATTAGGGCCATAAAGTCGATTTGAAAACACTTCTTCTTGATACTGAAAAGTATTTTTGAAACTGAAAAAGATTTAAACTGAAAAGAAATGTTTAAAGGTATTTTTCAGCTTCAAGTTTGGGTTTTTATTCAGGTTCATATTTAGTTTTTTTTTAGATTGAAACTGCTTAGATGACAGAGAGTTTAGGTGGCTGAAGGAAATATTCCCAGGTGTTGCATTCAGGAACCCTGGGAACTACAAATGTTTTTAAAGCATCATCGATATTCTATGTTTATGTGTTTGGTTTTGAAAAATAACATGCTTCACTGATCTCACATTTCTTTTCAGTTTTAATATTTTGTTTTCAGTTTCAAAAAAGAAAATGTTTGAGCAAAGTTTATGTCACCAATTTAGCTCCATAAAAAATGTGGAAACTCTTAGCCAATAGGAAGCAAAACAAATAAAATGAATCAAGGATTTAAAGAAAACATACAAAACGCTATTAGATACATAAAAAACTAATGGTGATTTTGAGAATTTTGTCCGTTGAGTGCATTTATATTAAACTACCTAACAGAAATTGTAATAAAATACACCAAAAAGAATAAGAAAATAAAAAGCTGAAGTTTAATACCAATTATGGACAAAAAATGAAGGGATTATATGTGTAAGCCTCAGAGTTCGTGACTGCGTAGTCTCCATGCTGCATCTCTGCCACAGAAACGACCGGATCGGTGCGTCTTACTGTGAGTTTTGGCGTTCATGAGTGCATATTTTATCTCCATCACGTGGGAGTGCTGTGTGTGCTGTACATGTGTTTCTGCCTCTGAGTCACCACACCAGTTGGTGTACCCACATGACAAGCTGGCTTGTTACTGGCACCCAGCACTCCTCCACACTGGCACCATTTATTTATCACCGACGGCGCCCAGCAACGCTTCTCCCTGAGAGGCTGCTCCTCTCCCCAACTCCAACCACTCTTTGGACTTCACAGTACCAGGCATCCGAATGTTGAAATCACAATCTTTGCAGTCAGAAAGCTCTGTTTTTATTTGATCACATGCACTGTTTGGCCAAAACTATCGGGTCACTTGAGTTTGCACACATGAGCTTAAATGACATCCCATTCTTTATACAAGGACTTTTTTATGCTGCTGGCCTGTTGGATGAAGAAGTTCAGGAGTTTTTTTTAATGGGGAAAGCTTGCCAGTTCTTCCAGAACTGCATTTCTGAGGTCAGACTCTGGTGTTGGATGGGAAAGCCTGACTTGTAGTCTCCTCTAAATTCTCTCTATGTTAAGAACAGTGTTCTGAGAACCTGATAATTCAGCCAGGCAACAGAGTTACGTATTAAAAGGTTTATTGAAATGACTTAGAACTTTGCCATTTTGTATGCACAGAGTGCGTAAAGAAAGAAATTTTGTTTGCATTCAGCCCGAAAAATCACAGCAGATCGCAGTGAATTACAGTAAATTACAGGATAAGGTGCAGCGGTGATCCATGCAAACTGCCGAAATGCAAACAATGCAAACAATGCAGGGGAAATAGACAGTGTGCGATTTCACAGTGTACAGGTGAGCATTATTAAAAACTGTGTAGTCTACGAATGTGGTACAGAGTCCATTTGTGGCTTCAGCAGTTCAACAGTCTGATGGCATATGTGCAAATGTGCAGAAATGGATGAATAGCGGCTGATGATGCAGGCGGACAGAACTAGACTTGAACAGGTTTAGCAGGCAGTGACAGACCAGAACCAGAGATACCAACAGGAGATGACCAGAACAGACAATACAAGCCGAGGAACGACCAGAGGGGGCAGAGCAAGCAGCTGGAAATCACAGGGAACAAAGCAGACTTCTAGTAGCACAGAAACACTAAAAACACACATCAGTGAGGGATGCACTGCAAAAACGGTACGAAAAATAAGTTACATTTTCTTGAAATGAATGTATTTTTTCTTGATTTTAGCAGGTAAATAAGATGGTCTGCCAATGGAATAAGTGTTTTGACTCCCAAAATAAGATAGATATTCTGCCCTCTAAAATAAGATGATGGAGATGACTTGTTCCTATTTTAAGTGCAAAAAGCTCATTCAATTGGCAAATCATCTTATTTACATGCTCAAATCAAGGACAAATACACTAATTTTAAGAAAATTTGACTTATTTTTAGTTTCATTTTTGCAGTGTGAACACAAGCAGGGAAATAATGTCCAGTTGTCTGAGCACACAGGAACTGGTAGAAACACGGCGGCAGAGCAGATGAGTCAAGACAAGACGTTCTGGCAGGGAGCGTTGAGTGATTCTATATAAATTGAATTGAATTGAATTGAAATGATGGTGCCAAGTGGTGGTCAGCAGGTGTGGAGCATGGCTCAAAAAAATAAACAATCCAAAACAAAGACAAAATCCAAATCATGACACCCTAATGTAGTTCATTTATGTTCAGGTAAGAACTCTGATGTGGACAAACCTGACTGGTCTGCACTAAGTTGCTCATTTATATCTGGGTAACGATGTCCACTGAATGCGCCATCCTCAAACTCTTTGTCCCGAATGTCGTGTTGGTGCATCATTAGGAGTTTACTGGAAACAAGGGACACAGCTCAACCCCTAAAAGACGACCAGAAGAACCACAATCCTTCCTCCAAAACACTTTCCACTCGGCAAAATGCAGTCGGAGAAGTTCTGTTCTTCTGGCACCCGCCCAACCAAGACTCGTCAATTGGATTGCCAGCCAGGGAAGTGTGACATTCGGCCTTCCACTGCTGAAATCCGGCGACAGCAGGCTTCATACTGCTGCTTCCTACGCTTCGTGTAGCATTGGATCTGGTAATGTAAGACTTGGATGCAGCTGCTCAGCTATGCAAACCTGCTGAAGGCCACGTGAAGTTTGGAGAAGGTCGGTGACTTCCTCACGCTGTGCACCTCTGGGATGGTTCTTTGCTGTCGTTCCCACTCGCTTTCATTTGGTTACAAACAGTACCTGCATTTGACTCTGGAATATTTAACAGCGAGGTAATTTAACCGCTGGACTTGTTGCACAGGTGGCATCTTGTTATAACCATATCACTGGAACTCACTGAGCTCCGGAGAGAGCGACCAATTCTTTAATAAATGTTAGTAGAAGCAGTCTGCAGGCCTTGGTGGTGGGTTTTATACACCTGTGACTGGAATTAAGGGATTTGCTGCGTTGACCCAATACGTTTGGCAATATGGTGCCTGACTAGAGGTAACCGTTGAGAGCAAAGCGGAAGAAAACAAAACATGAGCTGCAGTTCCTTTAGTGGGAATCTTTACCCTGGCACTCTTTAAGCCTTATTCAGGATCTTCTTTTATATTTTTGTTGTTAGTTCTGGCATTGTTACCACCTACTGGAGTGACGTTGTTATTGCAATATTTTTAATTGTTTAATTAAAGTCGAGGGGGAAAAATATCCAGCGTTTTATTTGTAGTCTTCTCTTTTCTTCGTTTTCCTTCAACCCCCCTCCGCCTCTTTTAGGATGTTAGATCGTCAGAGAGTTTTCCTGTGTTGGGCTTCTTTTTCTTGTCCGACTGTAATTTCTCCCTTCCTCATCTTTATGATGCGATTCTGCTGTGATAAAAAATAGTTGTGCAGTCAAGCTTACATCCTAGAGTCTTTAATATCCACTCTTATAATATAGACTGTGACAAGTACAAGCCTAGCTATCCACACAGAAATAAATAACCACGCATCCACACGCTCGGGAGGTAAGGGGAGACAAGAATGGGCGATTAACTTAGCATGCATGTTTCTGGCCTGTGATATGAAGCTAAACTACCCTGAGAAAATGCATTAATGTACTCCACAACTCTATAAATTTAATTTTTTTTTAAAGATCATTTGTGTTGCACATTTCAACAGCAAGGCGGTTCAAAGTGCTTTACATCATGAAAACATAAAAAAAACATAATAAACACAGAAACAAACAGGTTAAATCAGGTGAAAACATCAACACACATCAAATATGTTGTTCCTGTTATGGCTGAAAGCAGCTCTAAACATGTGGGTTTACAGTCTTGATTTAAAGGAACTTAGTGTTTCCACTGATTTTGTAGTTTTCTGGATGTTTGTTCCAGATTCATGGGGCGTAGAAGCTAAATGCTGCTTCTCCATGTTTGGTTCTGGTTCTGGGTCCGCAGAGATCTGAGTGGTCTGGAGGGTTGATACAGTAACAGCAAGTCTTTAATATTGTTTGGTGCTAAGCAGTCAGTGATTTTTAAACTAACAGAAGAATTTTAAAGTCTATTCTCTGAGCCATTGTAAGGACTTCAGAACTGGAGTGATGTGCTCTATCTTGTCGTCTATTGGACCTTTAACAACTGTGCCGACAATAAAACATGTAGGACCAGGAACTAGGTGTTGGGCCATTCTGTTCCAAAAAAAATCTTATTAGCAAAATATTAAACAAAACAGCAGCAGAAAAATACATATTAAAAGAAATCCGTATACCTCACCATATAATGTGTTGCTATAGTGAGGTGGTCTGAGGGAGAAGAATGGGATCCAAAGGAAAATTAGAGCAGCAGTTTAAGAATAGCAGATAAGCCTTTCCAATCTGTAATGCTTTTTATTTGGACTTATTTACAATACTTACCCAGACAAGAGCAAACAGAAGCAGAAAAAAATCCACTAAGTTGCAGTTTTTATGCAAATAACTTACCAATTGATCTTCTATAGGAGTTAACTGCTTGAGTCCCCAATAGTAGGGATCTGCCCGGTTTAACTCTAAACAGAAAAATTGCACATATTTGTTTTCAAACTTCCAAAACATAAAAAAAAAAAAAGTGCATCATGAGTTAGAGCAGGAAAATGCTGCTAATTATTTCACTCTGACCTCATCTGCATGGATTCGGTTTCTAAAGTACATCAAACACCTTTTAACTTTTGCCCTAATAAAATTAGCATCGCTGTTCGAGGTTCCAGTTAAAAAAAAAAAAAAAAAACCCTGTAGGTGTTGGAGCAAACTGAGTCATTCATGTCGGGAGAGAAGTTTTTAATTACTTCTTGTTTACAGATATGCTGATAAATCTTTTGGGAGTTGTGTTAGAAAGATGGGTTGAGTCAAATTAAAATTCATACATTGCTTCGCAAAATATTTCATTACAAAATGTTAGCTTTTCCTGTAGAGCTTCTATTATGTTCAGTGTGCTGCTCGCTTCGGTAAAAAACACAAAACCTATTGTCTGGAGCTACCTCAGACTGGTATGAGAAAATAAACTGTTATGCTTTCACGTCTGCGCATAGCTGCCAGACGGTCAGCTTACAGAGCCTTCGATGCATTATGAATGCTGTGTTGGATTTGTTAGACGATGAGGGGGTCTTTTGCAGATTCAAATGCATTTCAGTGGGACGTGAAAGAAAAGGAGGAGGTGATGAAAGCTCATGTTGAAGTCTTTGGAGTGAAGACAATAGTTGTTTGTTTCAGATTCTTGTGAATGTGCTGCACAATCTGCACAGTTTTAAATGCCAACAGACTCACTGATACAAAAAAAAAAAAAAAAAAAAAAAAATGATCTCACGTCTGTCGGAGCTCGCTGCACGGATGCATTTGAATCCTAATTTCTTCTTCTTCTTTTTGAATAGCTGAACAGAAATGACTAAGCACTTTACCATGAGTCGTTTTTAGATGTGGTTCATATCAATTATGAGCCATCAATAATTCAATTTCAGCGTCTGAGTTTTCTAAGCTGTTTTTCAGAGAAAGAATCATATTATGCATTAAATGTCATTCTTGTTTCTGCAAATGCAACATTTGTCATGGAGGTTCTTCACGCTTTCTGAGAAAAAGATTTATGAATGAGAGACAAAAAGAAGTAGATTAATAATCGTATGCTGTGCAATTACAGGGGGGGGGGTATAAAAGGACACACGAGTCATGGTTCAGCAATCAGGTTTATTTTCTTCTCACATTTTTAACTGTTTGGTCAGTGTGTCAGCAAATAAAGACTAATAAAATGCCAGATATTATGTTTCTCTTTACTTTCTTTAAAGCAAAAACACTCCTCAGAAACAGTTATATAATAATCTGAGAGGTAACAGCTCTTTACATAGGAGGATTTAGCAAATATACTTAAAAAAAAAACGCATCGGTTTTATCCACTTTGACCAAAAGACAGACACCTTTGTAATCATGAACTAAATATGTGATCTTTAGTTCTAAGAGGGACACAACTTGAAAATGAACTCGTGAGGTTAAGCTAAGCCTGTCTACGTGGTTGATTGTGCAAAATTGTGGTACGGTTTCATGTTGCACAAACTTCACACCGAACGAGCAAAACATACGTTGTCCTCATGAAACCCGTTTTGAAGTTAAATTCAATTCAATTCAATTCAATTTTATTTATATAGCGCCAAATCATGAAACATGTCATCTCAAGGCACTTTACAAAATCAAGTTCAATCATATTATACAGATTGGGTCAGATTATACAGATTGGTCAAAAATGTCCTATATAAAGGAAACCAGTTGATTGCATCAAAGTCCCGACAAGCAGCATTCACTCCTGGGGAACCGTAGAGCCACAGGAGGAGTCATCTGCATTGTACATGGCTTTGCTGCAATCCCTCATACTGAGCAAGCATGAAGCGACAGTGGGAAGAAAAACCACCCATTAACGGGAAAAAAAAACCTCCGGCAGAACCAGGCTCAGTATGAACGGTCATCTGCCTCGACCGACTGGAGTTACAGAAGACAGAACAGAGACACAACAAGAGAAACAAAAAAGCACAGAAGCACACATTGATCTAGTAATCTGTTCTACATTAGATGGTAATAGCGGGTGAGCCATCTTCTCTGGATGATGTCACAGTTAACAGAACGCCAGACCAGGTGTACCTACTATGAAGAGAAAAGAGAGAGAACAGAAAGTTAAAGCAGAAATGACAACACATAATGCATAATTGAAGAACAGTAGAACTCAATATAGTGAGAAAATTAGATCCTGATATACTCCAGTAACCTAAGCCTATAGCAGTAAAACTATAATGGTAGCTGAGAGTAACATGAGTCACTAGTTATAATTTTTGTCAAAAAGAAAAGTTTTAAGCCTAGTCTTAAAAGTAGACAGGGTGTCTGCCTCACGGACCAAAACTGGGAGTTGGTTCCACAGGAGAGGAGCCTGATAGCTAAAGGATCTGCCTCCCATTCTACTTTTAGAGACTCTAGGAACCACCAGCAGACCTCCAGTCTGAGAGCGAAGTGCTCTATTAGGAACATACGGGGTAATCAGAGCTCTGATATATGATGGAGTTTGATTATGAAGGGCTTTATACGTTAGAAGAAGAATTTTAAATTCTATTCTTGATTTAACAGGAAGCCAATGAAGGGAAGCTAAAATTGGAGAAATATGATCCCTCTTGTTGATTTTCATCAGAACTCTTGCCGCAGCATTTTGGATCAGCTGAAGGCTTTGAACTGCATTTTGTGGAATTCCTGATAGTAAAGAATTACAATAGTCCAGCCTTGAAGTAACAAATGCATGGACCAGTTTTTCAGCATCACTCCTGGACAGAATGTTTCTAATTTTGGCGATATTCCGGAGGTGAAAAAAGGAAACTCTGGAAACCTGTTTAATATGGGATTTAAATGACATGTCTTGGTCAAAAATAACACCAAGATTTTTTACTTTATTACCAAATGGCTCTGGTACCGTTTTGAGGTACTTTAAGAAAGGGGTCTAGTCACGTACTATGAGTTTATGAACTTCTACGGCAGTAGCTCACTCTGGTTGCATACAATAAAATTATCACGCCCTGTTGGCTTATTATATTTTATTTCTGTGTTCAGCATTTTGTTTTTGTTAATAACCAAAGCAGTTTTATGTATATTTACCACAGCATGACTAAGTATCCGGAAGTATGATAATGCAATGCGTGCAATGACTAAACAGGCAGAGGCAAAGGAGCCCACAGACATACATATAATGTTTTAATGACATTGTGACTAAATACAATCATAAGCATATGTTCACTCTTACATGTGAAAGGTTATGCCAGTAGATCTGGTTTGTACGTTGAATCCGTTGATACAAATCCATGCAGCGGAGGAATGGAGGCATCTTCTCAGAACAGCTTCACTATGCCACTTCCAACATGGTGGCGACGGAGCGAATCAGCAATACCCAGCGGAGGAGCAAAAAGAAAGTAACCCTAACACTGTGGATTAGGTTGAGCCGTCTACTGCCCAGTGCAAATTTGTTTTTTTCGGGTTCAAAAAGGACTAAGTAAACACTATCAGGATGAGCGATTGGTATATACTGGGTTTTTTTAAGACGAATATGTGGTGTTTTTAGTTTTCTTTTTATAGTCAAAACGCGTGACTAGGCCCCTTCAATGCAGTCTGTGGTTTTATTCAGCAGCATATGTGGTGAATACTTAGTGGGTGGTGCGGGAGTTTGTTGTTTTTCATTTTACTTTTGTTGTTTTTTATTATTTGAACCAATTTGTCTAATGTAAAAGGTCAATAAATAGGTCTGTTGAAGCTCAGGAGACAAAAGAATTAAAGCCTTGCAAGCCAAAAATTTAGACGATTTTACAATTAAAAAACTAAAGGACTAGATCATGTGTGGCTCATACTTACACTGCAAAAACAGAACTAGAAATAAGTAAAATGTTCTTAAAATAAATGTATCTGTCCTTGATTTGAGCAGGTAAATAAAATGATTTGCCAATGGAATGAGATTTTTGCACTTAAAATAGGAACAATTCATCTCCATCATCCACTTATTTCAAGTGCAGGATATCTAATTATCTTAATTTAAGGGTCAAAATACTGATTCCATTGGCAGATAATATTATTTACCTGCTCAAATCTAGGATAAACACATTAACTTTAAGAACATTTTACTTATTTTTATATCAGTTTTTGCAGTGTAAGGTAAATGGAATAAAACAATAGGATGCTGTTGACCGGCAGTCCAGGGAGAATGGTGAGTGGCTTGTACTTGTGTAGCACATTAGAGAAAACCATGAGGAGGAGCTCACATGTAGAGCCAAGGATGAGGGGAGACTAATCAATCCATCTTTGAAGACGATTTCTTTGGGCTCTACAGAGACTATTCTAAACTGCACACGCATGAATAAATAGTGATTAAAAAAAAGCGTGAACAAATAATGATACTGGTGATAATTAAAACAATTCACATTTAAAGTTGGACGCAGTCAATCAATAATCAAGCTTACGGTTAATGATGAATTATTGTAAAGCTGTCTGGATTTCTAGAAGGACAGAAGTAGATTAAAAGACAACAGCTAACATCTTAACTTCTCTCTTTTTCCAGCCTGATGAAGAGGAGGAGATTGGATATGCTGAAGGAGCCACAGAAAGTAAGTTTATTTGATCTGGGTGATTACATTTTTTTCCCCCCTTTACTTATCTTCTGTGATAAAAGGAAATTAAACAACACATTCAGTTCTTTGTCATATCTTTGATGATTTATGATTTTTTTTTATGATTTTATTATAAGACGGATTTTATTATAAGATGATTTTATTTATTGTGGCATTTCTCTTGAAATGCCACAAGTGTTGTGTGGCTTTAACATTATCGACCACGTCCATGAATGTGCTTCCCTCTATGACCTATGTGACTGTGTGTTAGTCTCTCTGCATCAACGATATTGACTGGCTAATATTTGGGGAGACTGCTCAGTTCATCTGCTGTTGAACGCCAGTCAGACCCGATGTCCTCTCATCACCAGCAGCAGCGGCAGATTGACAGGGGAATAAACCCTGCAGCTTGGTCAAAGCTTTGCATGAATCTCAATCACAGAGAAGCTGTAATCAGCTTTTTTTTATTTATGCTCACGAAAAAAGACAAAGAAAAAACAAAAGACCATATTTCATACCTAAACTTGTGTTTAAACCTCTGTTAAATCACCTGGCAACGTAGTTAAAATTGGTCTGACCTTCATGGTAATTCTTCGAGTACGACTTCTATTTGGCTGATTTACCGGAGTAAAAGAGAAATCTTTCATGAATGAAGACAAAAACAACAACAACAACCGTGGATTTTGTTTTAGAAAGAAAGCTGCCAACACATTTAGAGGTCAAGAGAAGAAAAAAACTTCCCAGTTAGACATAGAAACAACTTTGTTGCCTTCTTCGCTTGTTTTTTAGGGCTTCTGGTTTCATGGTCATAGTTCAATATAGCATAAGTACAAATCTGTAAAAAAAATAAAATAAAAAAAGCCTAAAATAAACAAGTACAAGTTCACTAGTGATGTGCACTGCAAAAACAGCACTAAAATAAGTTTAAATTTTCTTGAAATTAGTGTATTAGTACTTTATTTGAGCAGGTAAATAAGATAATCTGCCAATGGAATAAGTTTTGAACTTAAAATAGGAAGAACTCATCTCCATCAACTTATTTCAAGTGAAGTATATCTAATTATCTTATTTTAGGGGTAAAAATACTCTTTCCATTGGACGATAATCTTATTTACCTGCTCAAATCAAGGACAAATGCACTCATTTCAAGAAACTTTTAACTTATTTTTAATTCTGTTTTTTGCAGTGTGTATCACTAGTGAATTGAGTCACTGAAATAAAATAATGTCTGGTTCATTCAATGGATCGGTATCGCACTGTTCATATGCACTATATCATGTTTGCTTGAGAGTGTTTATGTCAAAACACTTAAGTGATGCATAAAAAGAAACAAGTGTTCCTGTGCAGATTTGAATTTAAATTTTGTGTCTAAATGTAAAGAAGTAAGAAAAAAAACGATGTAAAACATGTCCTTCCTCAGAAAAACGTGTTGCTTTCTCACAACCAACACCTGCCATCACCTCAATGGTCTGGCTGCTGACTCTCCACGTTTCTTCCCTTGAAGCCAAGATTGCTCATTATTCTCATTTCAAAATCCTGTGGCCAAAAAAGTGTTTTTAAAAGACAACATGGGTGTGGTGGGTGGTGAGAAATCTATCCACTTAATTGTCACAACTTTACATATAGTTAGATCTTCAGAGAAAGTATCAGTTTGTGTAAACTTTACTTCATGAGTAATAAGCATCTACATATCTAATCGGCACTCAGCTACAAGAACAGCAATTTGTCAACAAAACAGATGGATTTCTGTGGTTTTACAGTGAACGTATACGGTCATTTACTCACAGCTGCCCCGTATATGATCATTAACCCAGTGCAGAGTCTGCTTGGCCGGGGTTTTAGTGCATCTCGGTGAAGGAGGGTGTTGCTTGGCAGTTCATGGGGTGCAGATTCATGCGCGGGGTCTGCGTGCAAACTCCAGCAGAAAGGCGCCAGCTGGGATGTAACCCCAGGTCCTTTATTGCTTTGAGGCAAAAAGTGTCAACAGCTGCCTCATCTCAGGGTTTTTAAAAAAGTGTAATTTAACATTACCCATCTGCTTTGGGGAGAAAAATAGGCCAAAATTCAACCTAATTAATTTTCATTTCATGTTAGTTTTGTCAAAATTTTACATTTTCTGGCACACACAAAAATATATATATATGATTTTTGGACTCTTTTGTTGTATCTGAAAGACTATGTATTCACTCAGCTTGACATTTTTATCATTGCTTAAAAAATGTCCTAAAAGACAAAAAGGTAGATTATTTGCGTTTAAAATAAAATCTTCTGAAGTGACCAAACAATGATCTCACAAGTTTGGTTTTGTGGCTGGTTTGTCACCATCTCCAGGTGTTTGTTTTGCAGTGTGAACATATCCTAAGTGTTGCTTTATTAGTTTGTATTAGTGCTGGTCGATAAATCGTTTTAATCGATTAATTAAAAACTTTTTAAAAAACTAAGATTTAGTTCTTGGAAAATCGGGATTATATTTTGCCAATGCACTAATTGGGCTTCCATGAAGGGAAAAGAATGCAATGCTGAACATATATGTTTAGGAAAATATATTGTCAAATTTTTTTTGTATAGATTAACCATAATATGAGGCACTTTAATTTAATCGTTTACTTATTTATTTTTTAAGTTAGTTTGAAGTTACACAAGTGAAATGAAGCCTGTTTCTAGCTCATTGTTTAAAACCACCAGCAGCAAACACTCATTGTTTACAATGGCAGGGCAGCCATTTTGTTTCACAGCTGGTGTTTAGTTGCATTTTGAATTCAGGTCAACTCCAAGATGAAATGCTTGACATAAAAAAAGCAATTTTTAAAATAATTTCTTTAATTTCTTTTTCTGAAATAAAAAGTAGGGGGAAAAAAACGATTAAATCGGATTCGGTATAGTAAATGTGTGATTTTATTTTTAAGCCATATCGCCCAGCCCTAGTTTATAACCATTTATTGTTTACTGTTCCCTGTTTATTCTATGTAGTGTTTCTTTAGACCTGTGAGATTTTCCCCTTGGTTTGATGGTTTATTTGAATTTGGTTTCAGTTTATTCATGTCCGTCTCCCTCAGCTTCCCACTTTCACTCACCCACATCTTATGATTACTTTCACCTGCATGTTCCACTTGCCCATCATTATACATACTAACCTGTTTCTATTGTTCTCTGCTAGTTCATCCCATTAAACTGCCCATTTCTTTCTCATTCACTCCCCGTTTTCTACCTGTGGCTCTGCCCACGCTGGCTGTCCTGTTCTCTTGGTGTTGTGTGACCTGTATGCTCCTTTTGTGATCCTTAAATCCTTCAAATTATCACGCTGCTCCCAAGTTCTTGTCTACATTTTGGTGCTAACCCTCAATATATGACAGGTTTTGAGTTCCTTAGTGGGCCAGACTTGATTTTAAGCTCCAGAATGGGCAGATTTAGAGAAAGGTCATTAGTTTGATGATAAAAAAAAAAATGTGGCTATGATGTCACAAATCGAAAAGTATCATCAAAAATGGCAACAAAGGTTGAAGGCTTGATCTACATCACGTGTTAAAACATTTTTTTTCCTCCCTCTGACAGGTTACTGCAAAGAACAGAAGAAACCAAAGGTCATCTTCATGATGGGTATGTAACCTCTATAAAACATTCACACGCCCAGAGCAGCAGCACAGCCTTCCTCCACCGGGGCCTTAGATGATTAAAACAAAACTGCAACAAGCAGCTGTTGACTGATTAGCTAGCTCTGTGTATTTAAAAAGACACAAAAGGAAACATTTCTGGTTCGTATCATGTTCACTCTGGGATCCACTGATACACAACAGATTTTATCGTTACACGACAGTAACGGTTTTGATCAAGAAAAAAAAAAAACATGATCAAATGTGAATACGTCTACACCCTGCAGTTAAAACCAAAGCTGAAAAGCTTAAATCTCTTAATGTATGTTTAGATGTTTGAATGATTGCTATATTTACATGACGTTTAACGGCACAATATCAGCTGGTGCAAAGTGGCGATCGCTACGGACTGTTTGGATGTAATCTTTGATTTTGCTTTAATATTTCTGGGGCTGTGCATTATAAACCAGTTTTCCAATAATATATTCGGCCCCTTGGATAAACTCTGAGTCCTTTATGCCAATAAGTCATACATACTTTAGCCGTCAAGAAGTTAAAGTTTAAGCAGAGCAGTAAGGACCTTGAGAAGGAGGAAAAGAAATGTGGCTCATTCACAAACGTCATTCAACAGTAATACTTCAGCTCTCCTAACTTTGTGCAGCCTGATTGTAAATAAGTCTATACCTATCCTGGTTTAGCCCAGTTAGGATGATCACTATCATTTTTGTTAACTTATAAGAGATCTTACAGTTTTATGTTTTGGGTCTTTAACTTCCTGGTTGATAGTCTTGCCATGTTGCTTCAATTTTTCTACCTAATCTTTTTCTTTTTACTCATACCATTTTTTTTTTAAATCACCACTGCCTCTTGCAGAATAACAGTCACACAGCATGATGCTGCCACCTCTGTACTTCTTAGATAGTATGAGTTTCTCAGACATGCAAGCTTCCCTTTTTTCCTCCAAATGTAACACTGGTCATTAGGGCCCAAAAGCCGGCATTTTAATCTCATCAGCCCACAGGATAGGTCTCCTAAAACCTTAATTTCTGTCCTTTTATGCATTTATAATGTGACTAACATTAAAGTAGTGGCTTCTCTTCTTTCCTGTGTGGTTTTGAGACATTGTCAGTACAGCCTTCCTCTCAGTATGGATCATGAGTTGCTCTCACCAGCTTCAGCCAGCATTTGTTTAAGGGTCGATGTGCACTTATACCACCAAAAAAACATCCATCACCAAAACACCATCTTTAAATATGCAGATGACATCATCATTGTTGGGTTCATCGCTGATAGGGATCAGACAGGTTACAGATAGAAAATCTGTTCCCTCAGATATTCAGTTTCATGTTTGCTGAACAGCAAAAAGACCAAAGCACTTCAGGAAGCACTGATGAAGTCACAACCCTCTCCTCATAGATGGAGAACCCGTTACCACCTTCAGATTCAGATTCCTGGGCATCCACATATTGTGGGCCAAACATACTAAGGCCCTGGTAAAAAGCAATTTAGTCTTTCATTCCTCTTCTGTGGAGAGTGTGCTGACATGCTGTCCATGTGTGGGGTGTGAAAGCTTAACGCCAGAGCACAGAAAGACTAAATACGCCATAAGATGCTCTCTCTCCCCCCCTCATATCCGTTTCCTGTTGCCTCAGGAAAACTTATCCCTGGAGATCTTTCATATCTCACCCATCACCTGTCTGACTATCTGCCCTCTGGATGGAGCTTCAAGTCAATCAGGTGTCGCATCAGATTTACCAAGAGCTTCTCTCCCAGGGCCATATGGACTGCAAATAACCACTGAACACATTCCTCCCCTCAAACACAAACATTATTCAAACACACAATCCACCTGGGTGTCCTACAGCTCTCCCTCCTTTAATCTCATCCATCAGTGTGTGCCAACTTTTTTATTAGAGTACCTAAATTTTTAGTTTTTGTGCATATTTTTTGCATGACTTTCTTTGTGTTACCATTGTCCGTATGTATCCCCACTCTTTAATAGTTTTATATCCAATATAGCGTTCTCTTACGTGGAACTCCCATGATTTATTTGTACCTTAGTGGACAGTGAGTCCATTATTTCTCAGAGGGAAACTCCGTAAACAGTAATGAGAGCTAGACATCTCCATCTTGTTTATACCTCAATATAAAAATCAAGCAGATTAACGTGGCACCTTCAGCCGTATTCAAGGATGAACCAGATTTTTGGATGCCCACAATTCTCATCTTTGTAGTCCAGTCAATGCAACGTTTTAAACGTGTACTTCACTATGATCAGCAATACAATCTAATTAACACGGTGGCTTCTGATCAAATTGAGCAAATTTAAAAAAGGGAGTTTGTTGTGGGAACAAGGACCTTTCTCAGCTATTTCTGTTTGAATAATAGATCAATATTTTAATAACTGTGATTTATTAACTAATAATGTAGCAACTGGCCGCAGCATAAGCAGCAGTTAAACCAAATCCAGTAGCTTTAAACAAAAAGGAGTTGGCCAGAGCAGGAGAAACGTATGAATTTTTTAGTCATGCTCTCTGCATGAGTACAAATTGTCCCAAAACGAGGAAAATGTTAGCTGGAGTGGCCAACCACTCGTTAGCGGCATAAATACTGCTTGGTGACTCTTCCTTTATACCCAGGGTGACATTTTTCTCCAATTATCTGCTGCTGCTGCTGCTGCACAAGAAAAGCTTTTTCATCCGGCTCTTCATCCATCTCTGAAATAGTCAGACAAACCGCAGCCAATTAAGATGGGAGAGGATTTACCGTGTCAGTCTCTGTGAAAAAGGGGTTCAAACAGTTTACCAGCAGGGTTGTCACACACATCCCTCACGTGGATGCTGATTAAATATATTTTAAGTTTCTCCACGCCTGTAAATGCTGACAAGGTTTAATGTGTGTAATACCAGGACGTTGATGTTTTGTTGCCATTCGTGCACGCTTTATATTTGCCAAAGGGAGCGAAGGAGTAAAAAGGAGTAAAACTCACTTCAGTTTTGAGGCACTGCTGTTCATGTACACTGCAAAAACGGAACTAAAAATAAGTAAAATGTTCTTAAAATGTATGTATTTTTCCTTGATTTGAGCAGGTAGATAGGATGATCTGCCAATACAATAAGATTTATGCACTTGAAATGGGAACAATTCATCTCCATCATCTTATTTAAAGTGCAGTAGATCTAATTATCTCATTTTAGGGGTCAAAATACTCATTCCATTGGCAGATCATCTTATTTAACTGCTCGAATCAAGGAAAAATACACACATTTTAAGAACATTTTACTTATTTTTAGTTCCGTTTTTGCAGTGTAGCCCATTGCTGATCTAGAAGGTATGAACTGTGGTATCTTTAATTGAAGGATTATCTAGTTTCATAAAAAGGTTTTCCAGTTTTTAATCACATTCAACCAAATTCTGTTCCACAACAGGCAAACAAAACCAACCTGTTAAAAAGAAAAGTGACTAAATTATGCTAGAAAAATAGAATAAACCTTTACTTTTTGAGAATATCTGCATTTTTCCAGCAGTAAAGAAAGTAAATACAATAGATGCTATACTTCTACTACAGGAAAACAGTATCAAAACGGCTGTAAAATTTAAATATACAGTGGTATAAAAAAAATATAAATTTGATACAAAATATGCAAAGTAAATACAAATACACCCTGGTCACCAAACATGGTCTCCAAAAGCTGTATATAAATGTATAAAAATAGAATTTGATAAAACTAAGGGGTTCAAACTGCAGCCTGAATAATTCAATATTCCCCTCAATCTCCCAGTAACCGACCCATATGCGCAACTTGGAGGTGTGTGCACATAGATTAGTGCGCACACCAATCTATGTGCAGACGTGCTGAGAATTTTTTTATCTTTCTTTGTAGATTATGGATTCTTCATGCGTCATCTCAGCTGGTTAGAGAAATCTCTTTGGTACACCCGCAGCAGTGCCAGAATGCATAATAGTGGCATTGCCGAGAGTGTTACAATACATCACTTTAAGAGCTGCCGACCCCGTTGGACTGATTATATTGTAGCCCAGCTATTTATTATGTCTTATTTACAAAATAATACTTTCATGAGGCTTTCACTGGAGGGGAAAAAAAAGCAGATCAAGAGATTTAGACAGGACTTTAAAATACAGCAGCAGGCAAGTCAACATGGACGCCTGATGAGGAAGAGGCTATACAAATACTGTAACGATCGATTATGAACAGATCTATTTTTAAGCAGAGTTTATAGTTGTGCTGCAAACCGTGACTCTTTTTTTTTTAAATCACAAGCTACCACTGGCTTTTTAACAGAAAACGTATATCAAGGCTCCCTAACCCATCAAAATAACTTTTTAGGCACATATAAAAGCAGTCTGTTAGACTCTACTCTGATATTATTAAAAAAGTATAAAAAAAAAAAAAGAAGTTTTTGTCATTCATGTATGTAATTAGTGCCAACTGCATCATCTTTTTTTTAAATCAACCTTGGTTTTAAATGCTGACCTTGAGACTTAAACTGCACGTCTTCCCTTTTCCTCACTCCCTAGTTACTTTCTAATGACGGTCATTATGAGCCAATAGTGATAGAACAATCTACAAAAACAACTTTTGATTTAAAGTTGTGTATAAAGTTTTTTACCGTTTAAATTTTGCTCACATACATTCACAAAAGCTGGTGTAAAACTCTTCCCTGTTGCTTTTTTTTTTTTTTTTTTTTTTTTTTTTTTTTTTTTTTTAAGAAAAGGGCATTATGGGGAAACACTAATGTGAAATTCTAAAGGTTTTTATGTAAATTTATCTTTGCGTCTGTCACCTTATCCTCTCTTCAACTCTGGATCTGTTCCTCTCCTTGCAGCTGTTTTTTTTCTCAGCAAAGAAAATTAGCATTTTATTCCTGTAATTGTCTTAAGTTTAAATGGGGACAATCCTGCTGCTGGTGAAAAAGGAATTTCAAGCTAGAGGCAGAGAGATAAATCCTTTCACTCTAATTAGGATGTAAAGGTTTAATTGATTAGTCTATTACGCACAGATTATTGTTTGCACAGATGGGAAATTATTCCCCTTATGCAAGAAGTTTAAAATGTTTTCTTTTATAGGCTTTTTAGGACTGATTATTAAAACTGCAAACTCTGGCAATAAACAAGCCAGCACTGAAGAAGAAAGTCCTTATTTCGACAGTTTGAATAAGTCTGCAATTATATTGTCAACTCAAATGTTCTGTAAAACTACATTTACAGTAAAAGACGGACTGACCGCTATGCATTGAATATTATGTAATAATTATGCTTTTTGGTGAAATTGACCTTGCAACAACTGATTAGATCAGATTCCCATTTCTCTTAAACAAACACATTAAATAATATGAATAAAATTTGGGTAAATTAAAAAAGGTACAACTGTTGATTGGAAACCTTTTCAGTTTTCTCCAAACCGTGCAAGGTTATAGTCCACTAGTTAAAGTCTAGAAATTATACCATCTATGGTAGTTATATAAAGCAAAATACTCACTTTTTAGACCTTTGAGGTTTTTTTTTCTTTGTCTTCCACACCTCAACAGAGATGAGGGGAATAATTCCTCAGATGATTTGAGAACTTTGTTGTGCAAGCGTGTCAAATTTATTTCTGCTTTGTGCAACATGATTGCTGAGAGGAAACAAAAATTATAATTTTTTTTATTGTAGCTGTAGGCATTTACAGCTCAGTCATTATTTTCCCAGTGACCTGAGGGTCTGAAGGACTTTAATGTCACCAAAAAAAACAAATTTCCAGTCTTCTTCGCTCAGTCAAAACTTCCACGCTGAACATGTGCCTCTGCAGGAGCAAATTAGCTGCATTTCTATGCCGCGTTTAGTGATTTATTAAGACCGTAGATCTGTTGCATGTCAAGGTAAAAAGAAAGTACACCCTCTGTTATCAGGACACCGGTAAAATAATCTTCCCAGTAGTGTATGTCCCAAAAATGTAGACTAAGGTCCTAATGTGCAACGCTTTAACGAAATTGCAAACAGTCTCAGACTCTACATCGATCGGTCAGAATGTTAGACAAAAAAAATTAACACATTTGTTTGTTTAGAGAGCAGAAAAGGTCTCTGAGTTCATGCGTAGGTTCAGAAAATTGGATCTGAATGGGTCATTGGGCTTCTTGAAAAATATCCTTTGCACAGATGAGACCAAAGCAGAGGTGTTTGACCATAACGCACAGCTGTATGCTAGGAAAGAAAAACAAATGCACCTTACCGACACAAACACCTTATACCATGACTTGGGCTTGTTTCGCAGCACATTGGACCGCACACTCCTCAGAGTTCTCCTCTGTTCACCAGAGGAGTGTACAGTCAAACGCAAGGTCATCGGTTCAGAAGCGAATGCGTCATTTTCAGATTTTACCAGCAAAGTGAGGTCATTTTGGGAAAGTTAGGGGTTAGATTTAAGACTAAGATGTGAATTGAGTTTAGGTTAGGTATAGAAATTAATGAAAAATGAACAGAAGTCAATGTAATGTCCTCATGAAGATAGTAAAACAGGGATGTGTGTGTCTGAACCCTGAGAGCATTCACTGTCAATGATCATCAGCACTAGTGACTACCTGAGGCAATCCAATTAGTGGAGGCAATAATCCCGTCTCTGCTGCTTTAGACTCATTTAGATTTAAATATCCCCCGCCTAAAACATGAAAGAAATTAATGTGCAACGGAGCAGAATGAGGGAATTGAATTAGAGCTGTGATTTTTTTTTTTTCTTTTTACCTCACATATTGGTGTCAACCTCCCTTGCGTTTTGGAAAACTCGCTCTTCTTCATCTCTCTCATTCATTCCTTCTGTCACTTTGTGTCCAATCACGGCCGGTGCAGTTCACACACACACACACACACACACACACACATACGCTGGGATGTTTGAGTTTCTCAGATCTCAAGCTAGAAACAGGATGAACCCATCTGCTGAAAAAAAATACTGACATTTCCATCTGCGTTTCCTAATGTAAACCAAATGGTTTTATATGATAAGGGAGAATTTAGCAGAACAGAGTAAACTTCAGAATGGATGTAATTCCATATTTTCTTCGGCTTTTAGTGTTACCTTTCACCCCCAATGTCATCACAAAAAAGCTTTGCAGAGAGAAAATGGTTTGAAAAACATTCATTTGTACCCCTAAGAACGAACAGAGCTATCTGCATAGTCGTAACACATAAAAAAAAGGACTAATGCTGCAGTGGTTTTAAGTAGACATGCATATGTGATTCTCGCAGGAAGTTGACTTAATGACATTTCTATTAGCTTACCCCGCTGGCTTTAACTAGTTATAATGCAAGGCAAATTTATTTGTATAGCACATTTCAGTACAGAGACAATGCAAAGGGCTTTACATGATTAAAATATAGGAAAATAAACCAGAATAAAAGCAAGTAGGAATAAAATGTAGAAACAAAATAAAAAAGCGGGACATACGTTCAACTAAGGATTATTAATCTCATTATGATTTTTTTTTCCTTTAATGCAACCAGCAACATTTTTCCTCTCTTTTATTCTGTAAGGAGGTGATTAATTATATTAGGAGCGGATGCAACAAACTTACATACTTAATATCTTTCGTTTGAAAGCCCCCACTTATTAGGGAGAACTTGCAAATCGATGCATTTCCTCTGGGTGTTCAGCATTTTTGTTGGCGTGTAGAGTAAAAATAGAAAATAATGTTAGGATTCTTCTATTTGTCCATGTCCTTGCTGACAGAAGCATCAGCTTTTTCTTGACCCGTTACTCTCGAGAAGCTTTTAATCACATCTCAGTGCTCTGCCTATGACCTGCTGGCTGTTAGCAGGTTGAATCAGAGCCCTTTTTGATGAAAGCACAATAGACAAAATCTATAATCCCTCGTTCCCCGGGTTTTCTCACGGGGCTCTGCGAGTTCACGGTTGCCCCTGAGGGAGTCGAGGCCAGCTCATATCGGTCTGCCCTCTCTGAGGAAATGGAGACGAGGACTTCTGTTTCTGAACCTGAGCAGAGAGCCGCGACAGTCGAACTCGAGGAGGATATCGATGAATATAAAGCACCGAGTTTTATTACTTGGCTCAAGGCTGCTTTTGATAAATCACTGCTTCACCCCGCTTCCTAGCCGTGTTCTACATTTCAGCCGTAATAAGCCCTGCAAGCATTAAAAATCAGCAGTCTGCACCCTGCAGGAGACCTTAAACCAACACTAGACTGTACTAAATGAGGGGGAAAAAAATGTATTTATTAAAATGTAAATGTCGCTGCCTTTCGTTTTCTCACTGGTTTTTAATGTGTAAAATATGAGCCGCCTCTAAATGCAAGCAAGGCGCCATCCACTGTGAGGATGGTGACGTCCGTCTGTGTGGGAAAGATGTTTTTGTTTTTTTTTCCGAGACTCGCAGCCAGATTGTGAAATGTGAACCATGCTACATTTGAACAGGTTCCAGGGATTTGTGCAGTCTTATATTCGGCAGTGTTGTAGTACTCGAGTCCGAGTCATTAGCTAAATTTAGAGACTCGTGACTTGACTTGGACTTGAGCACTGATGACTCGAACTTGGACTCCTACGTTCAGATCATTCTGACTCGGAAATTGAGAAAAGACTCAACTTTTTTTTATATCATTAGGCTATAATTTTAATATGTCATTAGAATATTATTTGGTGTATGATTTTAATATCTAAATTATTAGTGCAGTGGAATGTTACTGCTTCATGTCATACATCATGGCATGTTCCTACAACAAACGGTAATTTTTACTGCGGCATTGATCAATAGTGACTCGACTCGGACTTGACTCGGACGAGTAGTGGACTTGACTCAGATTTTTTTTAATGACTTGGACTTGACTCGGACTTGAATACTGGAGACTCGAACCTGGACTCGGACTCGAGGCATAGTGACTTACAACACTGATATTAGGGTACCAGAAATACAGTTGTAGGACACACAGGTTTATTTAATGTGTTCAAAAACCAGCAGCAACAGCGGGAATGGGCAACGCGATGGCTGGGGGAAAAAATTAGAGCCGACTCAAGTGGGAATAGTTAATGAGCAAGGCAGCCATGATGGATTTTGAGGTCTGTGCTGATCAGGAACCTTTCACTTTTCAAGTCACAACAACAACCTCAAGGCATATTCCTCTTGATTTACCGAAGCTCAGAAATTCCCTGTTTCTACTAAAAATGGAGAACACAATTTTTTTTTTTTTTTTTTTTTTTTTTTTTTAATCAAACAGCTTGATTGCAGTTAGTGGTTGAAAGAAAAGCAAAAGAACCCAACTCTGTACGCTGATCATTAAACATATTGGTACGGGCAAGGGGTTGTTTTAAGGCAGAGGTGTCAAACTCATTTCTATATGGGGCCACTTTGGCGTCATGAAGTCATGAAAAGGGCCGGTTGCACGTGTATAGACGATACTTTTCATTTCATAATTTCATTCCAGTTCAGATAGAAGTATAAAAAATGCACAGTAACATAAAAGTAGCTCCCTTAGGCCCAGTTTATACAGTTTATCTGCAAAAAAAGTTGATATTGTGGTGAGTTACACTTACAGGAGGCACAGTCTTAGCCACTTTATACACTTTAAAAGGATATATGCCTCTACTTTATGACATGATATGCTTTTTTTTTTTGGCTCTTGAGGGCCGGATAACTTACCTTGACGGGCCGGATTTGGCACGCGGGCCTTGAGTTTGACACTTGTGTTTTAAGGGAAGTGAAGAGGAGCGTGGAGAGCAGATTTACTTTCACCTCCACCGTTTCTTTGCTTTCTGTTGTTCTCCCTAAATGTTTCCGCTCTTAAAAAAAAAAAAAAGAAAATGCCCAAACAAAGGGCAAGCACACACTCACCATCCATTTCCTCTTGTCTGCCTCCTCCATGCGCGTCTCTCACCTTTCCATTCCTGCCTCCGCCGTGGGGCGTTTTTTTTCGTCACGGCCGCGGAGGACATTGACCGACCTCCGTCTGTGTGTCTCTCAGGTGGGCCGGGCTCAGGTAAGGCTCTGCAGTGCGAGCGGATGGAGGAGCGCTTCGGGCTGCGCCGCCTCACCCTCAGCGACCTGCTGTGCGGCGAGCTGCAGAGTCACAGCGAAAGAGGGCGCCACCTGCGGGACCTTCTGGAGAGAGGAGAGAAATTGCCAGAGGTGAGTTTAGTGCCCGATCCTCAACGTGCTATCGTCTAGTTCTTGGATAACATAATTTGCTTTAATACTTATTAATACTTCCTGGACGAAGACAAACTTCAGTGTCCGTTGGTATTCAATGTGGTGGACCAACATCGTTAAGCACATTAAAATACTCACCTGTACACTGTGACTTCTCCTGCATTGTCTACATTTAAATTGTTTACTTTTAAATCACTGCTGCACCCTATACTGTGATTTAATTTTACTGCAATTTGCAAGCTGTATGCAACAAATTTTGGTTCTGTACGCACTCTGTGTATACAAAATGACAAATAAAGTTGTCTAAGTCTAAAAGGAAACAAAAAGTTTTTTTGAATAACTTTTATAAGCTGAATGTGAAAAGTGTAGCAGATATTTGTATAGGATGTATTTGGAGAAGGATCAAATTCCAGGTGAAGTTAATTAATCTGTAATAGAAACAGGTAGAAGCCATCTTTTGCAGCTAACTGGATTCACATTATTATATTATATATATATATATATATATATATATATATATATATATATATATATATATATATATATATATATATATATATATATATATATATATATATATATATATATATATATATATATATATATATATACACACACACACACACACACACACACACTCACCGGCCACTTTATTAGGTACACCTGTCCAACTGCTCGTTAACACTTAATTTCTAAGCAGCCAATCACATGGCGGCAACTCAGTGCATTTAGGCATGTAGACATGGTCAAGAGAATCTCCTGCAGTTCAAACCGAGCATCAGTATGGGGAAGAAAGGTGATTTGAGTGACTTTGAACGTGGCATGATTGTTGGTGCCAGAAGGGCTGGTCTGAGTATGTCAGAAACTGCTAATCTACTGGGATTTTCACGCACAACCATCTCTAGGGTTTACAGAGAATGGTCCGAAAAAGAAAAAACATCCAGTGAGCGGCAGTTCTGTGGGCGGAAATGCCTTGTTGATGCCAGAGGTCAGAGGAGAATGGCCAGACTGGTTCGAGCTGATAGAAGGGCAACAGTGACTCAAATAACCACCCGTTACAACCAAGGTGGGCAGAAGAGCATCTCTGAACGCACAGTACGTCGAACTTTGAGGCAGATGGCCTACAGCAGCAGAAGACCAAATCGGGTGCCACTCCTTTCAGCTAAGAACAGGAAACTGAGGCTACAATTTGCACAAGCTCATCAAAATTGGACAATAGAAGATTGGAAAAACATTGCCTGGTCTGATGAGTCTCGATTTCTGCTGCGACAGTCGGATGGTAGGGTCAGAATTTGGCGTCTACAACATAAAAGCATGGATCCATCCTGCCTTGTATCAACGGTTCAGGCTGGTGGTGGTGGTGTCATGGTATGGGAAATATTTTCTTGGCACTCTTTGGGCCCCTTGGTACCAATTGAGCATCGTTGCAACGCCACAGCCTACCTGAGTATTGTTGCTGACCATGTCCATCCCTTTATGACCACAATGTACCCAACTTCTGATGGCTACTTTCAGCAGGATAATGCGCCATGTCATAAAGCTGGAATCATCTCAGACTGGTTTCTTGAACATGACAATGAGTTCGCTGTACTCAAATGGCCTCCACAGTCACCAGAGGGATGTGGTGGAACGGGAGATTCGCATCATGGATGTGCAGCCGACAAATCTGCGGCAACTGTGTGATGCCATCATGTCAATATGGACCAAACTCCCTGAGGAATGCTTCCAGCACCTTGTTGAATCTATGCCACAAAGAATTGAGGCAGTTCTGAAGGCAAAAGGGGGTCCAACCCGTTACTAGCATGGGGTACCTAATAAAGTGGCCGGTGTGTGTGTGTGTGTGTGTATATATATATATATATAACCTACAATACAATAGAAGAAGAAAAAAAACACGTTTCAAAACAAATTTCGTCCTAGGGTTACGTCAGCGAGATGCACATAAAAAAAGAGCTTTTTTTTTTTTTTTTACTTTTTATTTAACCATTTTAATAATTTTCCATAACATTTCCTGACAGAAACTCAAGTAGGAGACATCACAATAAACCTAAAATAACAAAAGTCTTGATAATTATGACAACAGGCAGAGTAGACGACATCTATAATAATGCAAAAAGTTAACTAAAAATAAGTAATATTTTCTTAAAATGAATGCATCTGTCCTTGATTTGAGCAGGTAAATAAGCTGATCTGCCAATGGAATAAGATTTTTGCACTTAAAATAGGAAACACTCCTCTCCATCATCTTATTTCAAGGGCAGGATGTCCAATTATCTTATTTTAGGGGTCAAAATACTCATTCCATTGGCAGATAATATTACTTACCTGCTCAAATCAAGGACAAAAACAAAAATAATTTAAGAATGTTTTACTTATTTTTAGATCTGTTTTTTGCAGTGTAAGCAAGGTTTTTCCATAGAGGAATTCAAATAGGAATCTCTTTCCAGCAACATTTCATCCCATCATCCTCCCCATCAGACACCCTGATATTGTGAAATACAAATCCATCTTTGTACAAAAGTGTCCATAGTTAGCTGCTTAAAAGGAGCAGATATGAGAGCAAAAGATTCATCGACAAAGCAGAAAAATCAAGGCATAGAAGTAGTAAAACACAAAACCCTGATGAACATAAGGGTTTCATAGTCGACAAACCAAGACATGAAAGATTCTTTTCGTGTAAAGCTTTGAAAGACTTCTCTCCCTGCTGCCGCCGATCGGATGACATGTTTTCCTCGCCAGAGATTAATTCTGGAAACGAAAGAGAGGGAGGACTGAGGTGGGAATATTACACACTCAAGACAGCTTAAACTGGCTTACGCCGAGATTGATCGGCCGTACAGTGTAGCAGACAGAGTTGGCATGGTTGTCTGGGTGTATTTATGGGAGAAATTCACTAACAGGCTGGGCAAACTCGATCTGATGTCCTTATTTCCACACACTGAAGATCTAAACGTCCGCTTTAAAGCAGAACTGGCTTCATCCTGTATATACATCTTCATGCCTGCAGACTATTTTTTATTTGTTTTTTTAAATGAAGACCAAGCAAGCAACCACTAAAGCATTATTGCTGGAGTGAATTTAATAGCGGCTCCACTGAAAAAAAAAAAAAAGTAAATTCTTGATAAAATTGGTCCATCATTACATAACATCGATCCAAGCAACAACAGCAACCATGTCTGAGGTTTTGCACTTAAATATAGAAGCAGCCATTTGTTCTGTCGTTAATCCTGTATTTCAATGCCTTGTTTGGTGTGATTGCTTTTGCAGGAATAATTGCACTTTTTGTCCTTTCGTATAAAGCTTTACACACAGACTAATCACACAGTGTGGTTAACCTGGCCAGCCAGACTGACAATGTGTAGCACTGTAGCTTCTGCACAGTCTCTCGTGTTTGTGAACGCACAAATACCTCGACAATTCGTCTTGCAGGCAAGTTTACAGTGTGGTGGGATCCATATAAATTAGATGTGAACATCTACTGCAGTGCATTTGGTATGTTACTGTGTGCTAAATCGCACATCCAAGCCATCCTTTGTAACAGTAACACTGCTCACACATGTAGATATTTAACAATTTGATGAATAGCGAGGCCCTAATTGCCAACTTATTATCAGTCTGCCTAAACTCGACTAGATATGGCAGCCGAGAGAGGACACTGGACAACTCCACTCATTCTGTCTTTTTATTTTATTTTATTTTTGATATCTTGATGAGCTACAGGTTGATAAACTTGAACAAAAGGTTCATAGATTAAATTCAACCCTTGCTTTGGCAAAGAAATGTGATAATTTTTCTGGTTATGAGAGACTTACATTAAGTTTGTAGTTGTACAGGTTTGTTAAATACATCTACTGTTAGTCAATTCTAATGCATACAATCTTATAAAAAAAAAAAAAGAGAAGATTTTAACAATCCAGGAAATGCTATTCAACAATTAAGAGAAATTTGAGGGTAAGTGAGTCGTGCCTCCCAAAAGCATCTCTGTGGTGACCAAACACAGCAAATAGAGGCTGTTTGTTGTGTTTGGTGTAGTTCACGAAACCAGTAAGCAGGAAGTCCATCACCGTGGTTAACAGCTGCGCAGCAAATATGTAAACTTAAAAAAAAAAAAACATAATAGAGAACAGAGAAAACTGAACAGCTTCAAAAATATGACCCAAAAAGAATATAGAGATATCTACGCAGCACCTGGATAGACTATATTTCACTCCTACAGACTCAAAGTACACAACAAAATGTATTTAGGGGCAAAATAGTGGAGTGTGGATGCCATGTCACCTTTATAAACCTTTGCTGTTATGAAGGAAAACAACCACTTGGGTTCATTATAACAAAAAGGAGAAAGAAGTTTGTTTCATAAAATATCAAAAACTTAGTAAGGAAGAGAATCAGGGATATTTTGAGCTATTTAAAAAGAAAGCCCAGAGGTCTATTATTTTTCACCCCAGGGGATTGATTGGATGTTGCTGAATGCCATTGGCTCCGTTTATTGTGTGACGTGCTGCACTGGGACTTTGAAAAGCTTTGCAAAGACAACCATCAGGACCTCCCATAATAATCCCCGTCTCATTTTATGTTTTACTGTCAAACCATAAAGTGCATCGTGATTTCTTTTATTTTTGCACTCATGCTGTCTGTTCTCCCCATTTAAGTATTAATGCTACAGTATCTCCGCCTCATTTTAGCCACAGTTCAGATTTATTTATCGTTGTTTCTTTAAAAAAAAAAAAAAAAAAAAAAAAAAAAGATAAAAGGGCACTAGCTGTTTTCTTCATCCAGGCCTCTGGAGTGTCCTTTTATCCTCTGAGTGCAGAAAACTATCGATTCGTGCACTCGTGATGTCCCCTGCCTCCCTCAGATGGATTTGTTTTGCATCCGCGGACTACGGATGACAATTTCTCTCGCAGTGAGAGCAGCTTTGGTCCGATCCCGGCAACAGCTTTCAAATCAAAACAGCCACTCTATGCAAAATTCAGCCGGGAGGGGGCCAGCGTTAAAATAAGCCGCAAGCTACACGATTGTCTTTAAACATCCCATTTAAATCAGCTGCTCTGTAGTTTCTAAACTCCGTCGTCATTTTTAAATCATGTGGTGAATGCTGAGAACCACAACATTGAATCTGTGATATTGTGAGTTAAAGCTTGTACACAATGGCTACTGGGACTGTGTTTGCAGATGGGATAAACAGTGGTATGCCCAGCCTGGTTCACTTCTCCATCAAGGTGGCTCCCACTCAGAGTCATGGCAAGGCACCGAGCCGAGTCCTAGGTTTGTGGTTCCATGTCTCCGTCTCGTCGTGCCCAGCTGAAGCCAATGAGGAGAGATGCATTTACCCCTCAGGTCTACTGCTATAGGATGCCTCAGCAACAATTACATTTTATTTAAATGGTGCCAATTCATGAAACATGTCATCTCAAGGCATTTTACAAAGTCAAATTCAATCAAATCCTCCAGACAGATTGGTCAAAAAATGTCCAAAGGAAACCCAGCAGGTTGCATCAAAGTCTCTCCAAGCAGCATTCCCTCCTCCTGAAAGAGCGTAGAGCCACAGTGGACAGTCGTCTGCATTGTTGATGGCTTTGCAGCAATCCCTCATACTGAGCATGCATGAAGCGACAGTGGAGAGGAAAACTCCCCCTTTAACAGGGAGGAAAACCTCCAGCAGAACCAGAACCAGGCTCAGTGTGAACGCTCATCTGCTTCGACCGACTGGGGGTTACAGAAGACAAGAATAACACACCATGCATTGCAAAAAAAGCTTGAGAGTGATTAAACAATACCCTTTGATGGCAGAACTAGTTATATCGCTGCAAAAATAACACAAAAAAATAAATAATAATTGATAAACTTTTGAAATATCTGCAGGTGCAGCTCAAGTTTTAACATGGAAAGTGAATTTCAAAAAAGAAATTGATTAGCTTCATTAAACACAGAAATATTTCGTCCATCCAATCATCTTATGTGTCCGCTTAAGGTCCCATCCAGTCTTGTACTTAAACATGTTGGTAGTAAAGTTGAGTGGAAGGAAAGGTCAGTTCTTTAAGAGCCACCACACACAGATGGAGCCATGATGTCAGAATCAGAATATTTTATTTCATGGCTCCAGCTTTTATATTCCTTGCCTCTAACCTCTCCTCAACAAGACATGTTGTCTCAAGTGTCTTACGTAGTGTAAGGAAAACAACAGCTGGACGGTTGCTCACAGAAACTCTATGGAGGATTGCAATGAAGATGAGAGACACCAGAGGCAGCGATGAAGACGAGCTGAATGGCGAAATCACAGCGACCTAATCTTCCTGAGCAGCTCAGCAGAACCACAGGCTGGACTTCTCCCTGCTTTGACCCAACAATCCATGAAATATCAGCCCCAACCGAGTTGTGTGTGCAGAACACGGACATACCTTTCACTTGGTCGACATTTCCTTAATATAAATATTTCCCGTTGGTTTTAGGTAATCTAAATTTGGGGTTTTGATTAGCGACACATCAATATCATAAGACATAACACAAATAAAGTGCACATATATATAAATATGTGCACTGAATTTATATAAAATGGTTTACTTTTATTTTTGGGTTTGCTTCCTGAGATGATATTCTTATTAAAACACAGCTTTAAATTAAATAACTAAAACTCACCTGTGAAATATTGTCCAGCAGCATAGAAAATTGTGAAATATTACAAAATGAATCTTATAAATGCTGCACACACACACTCTGATCCTTTTCTTCAATATTTCATAAAATAAAGATTTAAGTGAACAATTTCTAGATTCAAATTTGTGAAAAGGACTGTTGGGTCTCTGCATAATAATTAACCAATGAAAGAAAACCTTCAAACGCCATTTGACAGGTATAAAAATTAGATGAGTTTATGATAAAAAAAAAAAAAAAAAAAAAAAAAACTGTGTGAGCCTCAGGTTGGTTTGACTTTTACTTTGTCATATTAATACCGACCTGTTCTGATGCTATTAGTAATTTTAATTTCCCAGTTTTAGTTTAACAATCCAGCTTTGTTTTTCTTTTTGCTGCTCCCAAATACAAAACATCTAAGCAAAATCCAGACAAACGGTCCCTGCGATAGCTTTACGTGCAACAAAAGAGCTCTTTATTTTTTATTCTATGATCTTTCTGCAAGTTTTAGCAACAAACATTAACCAGGCTCTAGAAAAAAACCAAACAAACAGGTGCTGCTCTGAACCGATTTATGGGCTGTGTAAAAACTCCCACGCACAGATTTGCTTCGACTTTTATCGACTTGTTGGAAAAATCCCGACCGCTTTAAAGCTCGGCTCTAGCTTAAGCCTCTTACTGCGCGTTAAGGCTGCGTCCCTTGTGTTTTTCAACATGAGAACCGCACTATGCTTTTCTTTTTTTTTTTTTTATAAACATACAGAGTGAGACAATAGAGAGGGAGAGACAGTAAAAGTGAGATTTAAAAGGAGGATTAATAATCCCACAGTGGGATTACCTCTCAAGGTTTTAAAGCAGAACGGGTCACAGAAATCCCTCTCTGCAGAAGTTAAAGAGTTTCTTTCCCACAGTGAGATAAAAATGCTCTCCGGATCTCCAGGGAGTGAAGAACTAATAGCAGAACCAGGAGAGTTGACTGGTGACATGTGCTGCTCATGATTTGATGCGCTTTTGATTGTGGACCTGGACACGAATGCTTACGCTGCAACTCGTCCTTTCACCTGCTGACGAAGTGCTTCTGCTACATAAATCACAACCAGCAGACGCCTCCCTCTTCCCACCAGTCCTATCTACGCCTGATGGCCGGGTTCAGCAAACCGAAGCTTTTTTTACACCAAACCTTTATTCAACGGCGAAATCATCAACAGTTTGGACTCGCAGAGAAAAAAAAAAAGAAGAAAAAAAACACGATGTTGGCCGACGTATAAAAGCATCAAGTAAAAACTGCACAGCTTTTAGCACACACAGCTTCTTCTCTCATCATTAGCACCATCATCTGGAAAAGGAGGGTGGGGAAAAAAAACAATATTGCAGCTGCACCTTCAATCGATTTAGACGAAAAGGAATCAAGGTGGAGAAGTTTTGAAACGGCATCAACTTTTATGATGATTGCAGCATTGATTAAGCTCCATTCCTGAATGGATCGAATTAAGGAGGGTTGTCAAGGAGCTACAGCACAATTCATATTTATTATTATGTGTAAAAATCCTGAAAATAAACATATTTTATACCACAATAGCAATAATCTCATTGTAGTTTCCTGCTCAAAGTAACGGAGGCGGACACTGATGGATGCCATGGGTCACGCTCAAATCTATCTTGGTGGAGAAGAGCTGAGCCTAAACCGGAAGCTCTAGATTTAGCTAAAACTCTGCCTATATTCAATTAAATTTTATTTATATAGCACCAATTCATGAAACATGTCATCTCAAGGCACTTTCCAAAGTAAAATTCAATCATTTTATACAGATTGGGTCAGATTATACAGATTGGTCAAAAAAAAATCCTCTCTAAGGAAACCCAGCAGATTGCATCAAGTCTCTCCAAGCAGCATTCACTCCTCCTGAAAGAGCGTAGAGCCACAGTGGACAGTCGTCTGCATTGTTGACGGCTTTGCAGCAATCCCTCATACTGAGCATGCATGAAGCGACAGTGGAGAGGAAAACTCCCCATATTGTGGCCCTCAATGAATGTCCATGAGATACGGATCATGACAGGATGTACTAAATGCCAGATATAAACAGGAAATTAGCTGAGCTCAGTGTTAGAAATAAAGTGAAGAGCTCCAAAATCATGGGCAGTAGTGTCCACTGTGTGCCGAAAATCAGCAAGTTGGAATCATTTCGGGGCATTAGCCCCAGTAAAAATAAATAAATAAAGTATTTAAAAAAAATAAATAAATAAATATAAATAAATTAAAAAAAAAAAAAATATATATATATATATATATATATATACACACACAAAATTGTCACTTTTTGTCTGCTCAGCAATAACTTAAAGAAAAAAATTATCGTAGGTTCAAGAAAGTCTTAGTCTTTTGCCTTGACCACAGACAGGTGTGCAGTTTCCTTACTTTTTGACTTGAATTTATTTTTCTTACTCTGGAAAATGTTTTAGTCCTTTCCCAGCAACAAAACTAGGAACTTTTTTTTTTTTTTTTTTTTTTTGCAGGAAGAAGAATGGTTTAACAAATTAGGTTTCCCCAAAATAGTTGCTAGATGTTTGTGACCCTGCTTGCTAATTAATAGGAAAGCCAAAACAGAGGCTGACTAAATATTGTGTTGCACTCAACATTAAATTTGTTATAAAAACAAAAAACATCTTTAAAACAAAAAAAAACCATGTCTGCCCATCTGCAGCAGGTCCGTTAGCTTGAAGGACGGATTTGTACCTTTGTTGAACTGATGTCGGAGGGCCACACAAAATTATTCCATGGGTGGAGCAAGTAGAGCAGCTGGTCCTCCTCGTGGACGGGGGCCCGCTGATTTGGTTCTGACCCAAGGGCCTCCTGGATTCCTCCATCAGGAGGTTTTCGTCTCCCTGGAGGAGAGTCTGGACTGGACCCATTACCCCAGGACCCCCTGTCCTGCATGTCCTGGTTGTCTCCTCCACACACCTGACCTCAATGTGTAGATGATTAACAGGCTTCTGCAGCACCTGATGGCTTGTTGAGGAGGTAACGCAGTCCTTTGCTTCAGGCTTGGAGGAGCAGAGATGGAAGGTGGGCCTTGGCGACCAGGGCAGAGAAACACTGACCTAAGGGACCAAATCTTGGATAATTCAATAAATTTTATTTTATCTACATAGTGCCAATTCATGAAACATGTGATCTCAAGGCACTTTACAGTCAAATTCAATCAGATTATACAGATTGGGTCAAAAATAATTCCTATCTAAGGAAAATCTAAGAGGATGGATGGATGGATGGATGGATTTACCTGGACATGTTTGTCATTTTCAGATTTAAGGCTCCTCCAAATTAAATCCCCTTTTTTCTGTTGTACATATAGAAATATTTTCATTGTAAATAAAAAGCTTGATTCTTGAGGACCTTTTTTTCCCCTTCATAATCAAATTTATTCCAAATGTATGATTAGAAACATAAACAAATAAACAAATAAAATAAACAGCGCTTGCTGGATGTTTAAAACATCCAGCGAGCGCGTTATAAGAACTGCATTGGAACCGACGCCTGTGAATTGACACGTTGTTCCTGCTTTAATGTCTAGGAGACGCTGCTGGAGCTGCTGTGTGACGGCGTGGCGGCGGCGCTGCGACAGGGGAAGGGTCTGGTGGTCAGCGGCTTCCCCCGAGACCTGAGGCAGGCCGAGGAGTACGGGGCCAAGGCAAGGCCGCACAGCCGCGCCGACCTGCCGTTTGGTCAGAAACATGAATAAAAGACGCGAAGAGGAGGACATCGAATGAGTCAGTCAGTCAGTCAGAGCCAGTGTTATGGACTTCCTCTAAGTCCATAACACCAGGAGTTAAAGCTGATATTTGCAAGCAGCAATGAGGCGAAACGGAAAGAAAGTCAGGATTTGCTATGTGAAACAAACTGAACGAGAGCGTACACAGATCCGCTGAGATGTTTTTCTCCTCTGTGGGATCAGATGGGGGAGCCGAGTGCCGTGGTCCTGCTGAGCTGTTCTCCAGAGACCATGTCCAGGAGGCTGCAGAGCCGCCAGAGATTCTCCTCCTCCTCCTCGGACAGGGAGAACGTCCTGCCGAAGAGGGCCGAGAGCTTCTGCAGCGACGTCCAGGCCGTCATAGCTCACTATGAACGCAAAACGCTGCTGCACACGGTAAGACGGGTCGAGGGTTCGATTCCTTGCTGCTTCACTTTGAATTCACTCTGCTCTAGATAAAATCCTTTGACCTCTTGATACATGTTCTGTCTCAGCACCAGGGGTCACTTCTGCATTTTGCCTTAAAGGATGAACTCCTCATCCAACATCATGTTTCTTTAGTTTATTTTTTATTATATTTCTAAGGATAAAGAAGACTTATTTAACGTCACTGTCAGACCTATCGTTGGCAGATTGAAACAGACCCACAGAGTAAAAAAAAAAAACTGCTCTAATTTCAATTTTATTGAGATTTAATTCAATTCAATTCAATTTATATAGCGCCAATTCATGAAACATGTCATCTTGAGCCACTTTACAAAGTCAAATTCAATCATATTATACAGATTGGTCAAAAATTTCCTATATAAGGGAACAAGTTGATTGCTTTAAAGTCCCGACAAGCAGCATTCACTCCTGGAGAACCGTAGAGCCACAGGGAGAGTCATCTGCATTGTTGATGGCTTTGCAGCAATCCCTCATACTGAGCAAGCATGAAGCGACAGTGGAAACAAAAACTCCCCATTAACGGGAAGGAAAACCTCCAGCAGAACCGGGCTCAGTATGAACGGTCATCTGCCTCGACCGACTGGGGGTTAGAGAAGACAGAGCAGAGACACAACAAGAGAGACAAACAAGCACAGAAGCACACATTGATCTAGTAATCTGTTCTACATTAGATGGTAATAGCGGGTGATCTGTCTCCCCTGGATGATGTCACAGCTAACAGAACGTCAGACCAGGTGTACCTTCTATGAAGAAAAAGAGAGAGAGCAAAAAGTTAAAAGCTGAAATGACAACAGTGATGCAAAACTGGAGAACAGTAGAACTCAGTAGAGTGAGAAAAATAGGCCCTGATGTCCTCCAGCAGCCTAAGCCCATAGCAGCATAACTATAGAGGTAGCTCAGGGTAACATGAGCCACTCTACAAGCCTTGTCAAAAAGGAAAGTTTTAAGATTAGTCTTAAAAGTAGACAGGGTGTCTGCCTCACGGACCAAAACTGGGAGTTGGTTCCACAGGAGAGGAGCCTGATAGCTAAAGGATCTGCCTCCCATTCTACTTTTAGAGACTCTAGGAACCACCAGCAGACCTGCAGTCTGAGAGCGAAGTGCTCTGTTAGGAACATACAGGGTAATCAGAGCTCTGATATATGATGATATATGATGGAGCTTGAAAATCAACAAGAGGGATCATATTTCTCCAATTTTAGCTTCCCTTCATTGGCTTCCTGTTAAATCAAGAATAGAATTTAAAATTCTTCTTCTAGCGTATAAAGTTATCAATGTAGCCCACGTCGTTTTCTGAACACCACCTAGACAACCAGCAGTTGAATGACGACATGTGGCTAAACATGTCATCACTGGTCAGATCAGGCAGGGGACCAGAGAAAATTACAGAGTCCGACATTGTTTTAGCAAACTCACACACCGAAGCAACACCAACTTTAGTGACCTCCAATCGGCGTGACCAGGTGTCATTATCGCCAGCGTGAATAACAATCTTACTGTATTTACGCTTATCCTTAGCCAGCAGTTTCAGGTAAGATTCTATGTCGCCCGTTCTGGCCCCTGGCGGGCATTTAACTATGGTCCCTGGTGTCTCTAGTGCCACGTTTCTGATTATTGAGCTCCCAATAATCAGGGTCGGCTTCTCAGCGGGTGTGTCGCTGAGTGGGGAAAATTTGTTAGAAAAGCAGACGGGTTGGTGGTGAACTGGGGGCTGAAATCTAGAGCTATGCTTCCTACGAACCGTCACCCAGCCGGCCTGCTTACCCGGCTGCTCGGGTGCTTCTGGAGGACCACTACATAAAGTTACTCTTTGTGGCTCCGCGCTAGCAAAGGAGCGGCTATCAGCGGGTTTTTCCATAGCACGGAGCCGGGTCTCCAATTCTGATACCTTCGCCTCCAAGGCTACAAAAAACACTACATTTATTACAAGTACCATTATCACTAAAGGAGGCAGAGGAATAACTAAACATCGGACACAGAGAGCAGGAGATAAGAGGGAGACTTAGACAGAGACGGAGAAGCGGAGGAGAGAGTAAAGGGGGAAGCCATTGTGGAGCTAAAGCTAGGCTAGGCTAAAGCTAGGCCAGCGCCCTTTTACCACGACAAAAAAGCAAACCGTGTGAAACACGAGGAGTTCCCATGCACGATGTGCAGCTACAGAGAATGTTTTAAAAGTGCTTATGTGTTAAAACCAGATGTTACAGCAAAGAGATTAAAGATAAAAGTGAGAGAGTCGTTCACACAGTGAAAACAGGAAGTGACACAATATGCCTTACCGCAAAAAGGAAGTCAAAATAAAGATTCCTCTCTAACTTGTTACCATAATGACGCTGATATTCTATTCAGCGAACGTCTGTAGGGCCCTGGTGTTTATAAGGGATGCTTCCAGTTGATGGAATTAGACTGAATTTGCTAAGTTTATTCACTGACATGGAATTAATTTCTGTCTTAAGCCGGGCGTACACTGTACGAGTTTTTTGCCCTTTTCAGGCCTTTTCAGTTGTGCGAGAATTTTTTGGACCGGGCCGAGTTTCGGCTTAATCTTGCGTCATGTCGTATACAGGGAGTAACGAGGGGCAATCAGCCGCACTGCGCATGCACGAACAAGTAGATTGTTCTTCGTCTTCTCAAACGAAAACATAGCAGCGGAGAGAAGCATGGCGGCGGTACGTGTGACATGGAGTCAAACTACGGAGGAGCATATCGTACAATGTATGCCCGGCATTAGTGTTAAGAATGGGTTGGCAGCTCACCTGGTATCTGCCGAATTAGCGCTCCTGAAAGTATGGAGCTAAAACAGTGACAGCTTGCAGCGACATTGAAAAGAGATTTGGCATTGTATTCCAAAAAAAGTAAAAAACAAAGCAACTGGACTTGTTTTCCGTAGTTGAAGACGCTTTGCTTCCTTTCCAGGAAGTTTTCTTAATTCAAAAGGTCTGGAGTAATGATGAGTACCAAGCTTTATACTACTGGTACTGGTACTCCACATTACTCCAGACTTTTCGAATTGAGAAAGCTTCCTGTAGAGGAAGCGAAACGTCTTCAACTACGGAAAACAAGTCCAGTTGCTTTGTTTTTTACTTTTTTTGGAATGACCATGACCTGGAATCTTCACCAGCATTTGGCGTTGTAAACTTAAACATTTAAAAAATTAAACAATGAAAAATCACTTGCACTGATATCGAAAAAGAGATTTGGCATTAAAAAATTAGACATTGAAAAGTCAAACATTGCTAGAAAGTAAAAACTTTCAGCTACGATGTCACAACAAGCTGGCACTGTTTTGCCGTCGGGGGCGGGGCTAAATTGAAGGCCCCTTCATGGGCCGTCCGTTTTTCCGGTACTCTTCATCTACCTGCATTGAACTTATGGAAAGCTCCGGTCAAGTACCGCTGCTCGACCACAAGAAAGGGTATTATTTTCATTAATATTATCTTCTTAGCTTATCCAGTGACAGCAGGTATATGATGGAGGAGTACTGGAAAAACGGACGGCCCATGAAGGGGCCTTCAATTTAGCCCCGCCCCCTAAGGGCAAAACAGCACCAGCTTGTAGCGACATCGTAGCTGACATGTGTCATTGAAAAAAAGCTGCAGCATAAAATGAGAAAATCATCATGAGTTTTTTACCTTCTAACAATGTTTGACTTTTCAGTGTCTGATTTTTCAATGTTTGATTTTAACAATGCCAAATCTCTTTATAATGTCGCTGCAAGCTGTCACCGTTTTAGCTCCATATGAACGCAGCTTCTCCTGAGGTTGCTCCAAACAGCACCACCCAGGGACCTCACCGCTCCGAATAACCGTTCAGAGCAAGGACTCGGAAAACGGAAGTGCATCAGGCGTCGCCATGATAAGTGCTGTCCGAATAGTGCATCTAGCAAAGAAGGAGGTAGAAAAAAGGAGCCTGTGTGCTTCCTCCGGCGGCTAGTTCTGCCTTGGAACCTCGAAACGTCCGCTAAGAAGCCTTAAGGTATCCCACAATCCTTTGCGAGACATGATGTATAAACACAGCCCCCTCATGGGAAGCAACGAAAATGTCCGGAGAGAAGAGGTCACGCACTTTGTAGTTAATTTTCAGAAGGCCGTAGGCCCGGATTTGAGTCTCATTAAACCATTGTGTCTTTCCATCACGTAATGATGTCGGAGTCACAGGCTGTCCGAATTCATCACATCAGTCCGTAGTTCCTTTCCTCCCCACGATGGTTCTTACTGTTGACCCCGTGAAGGGTTCTGGAGCAGGAGGTAGGAGCTATCATTAACGGTATCCGGATGGAGCCTTTGTCTAAACATGTGGGTACTCTTTAAAAGCTGGTTCTCAAATCCCAGTGTCCTGCAACTTTTGGACGTGTCTGTGGTCCAACACACCTGCTGATGACATATTTCAGGTGTGCTGAAGCAGAGAAACATCAGAATTTCTTTTTTTTAGATTAAAAGAATGAAGAGTTGTTTTTCTGCTTCATTACAAATGTCATCAGGGTGTTTTTTTTTTATAGTCAGAGGAGTCTCCCCCTGCTGGTTATTAGTAGGAACGACATTGGGTTGCCGCTTGGGTCCTTTCTTTACTGAGACATTTTTATTTCACCTCTGAATTACCTCCGCCTAAACTCAAACTTTGAACTCTAATCCACACAGACTTTCATTTGGAAGAGTAAAGGCCGTTTATTCACTTAGGCGTCCAAACTCGTCCTCCGGGCCTCCAAACTGTAAGCAGTTTTCTATCATCCCCACACCACCGTGGGATAATTGGGAATATTATTGCTGCTTTTAAAGGTCAGTGCTGACCTTAAAGGCAACATCTGACTCACGGTGGGCTTCACACACCTCACTGATGTTCCCGCTAACAACGAGGGCGAGTCAAAAAAAAAAAAAAACCCAGACCTTCTGTTTGGAGTCGAAACGCTCCTTTATAAATGAGCCGTCTGAGCGTTTCAAATGCCACATCAGGAAAGGTGCATATGCATTTGTGCATGTGCGCGTGTGCGTATGAGTCCTTAAATGCCACAGCTGGCATTGAGGCCTCCAGTACTGAGCGGAGAAGCTAGAAGAAGAAAAAAATAAATAAATAAAATAACACTGATGTTTCCTGTAAGGCTTGTGTTTGTCTCTGTCTGCAGATTGACGCCGAGCGGTCGCCACATGAGGTGTTCGCCCAGATCTGCCAAGCCATAGAGTCCTCTGCCACCTTCTGATTACCACCCACACTGATGTTCAGCAGCTGCACACCTTCAAGAGCCCCCCCCCCCCCCCCACTCCCCACATATCTCCTTTATCACAGCAATCTCACACCTGCACCAGCTTATTGAACTTGCGTGGTATGCATGCCTCACCTGCAATCAGCTGACCCCCCCCACCCGTCTCCTCCCTCTTCAATTTGCTTCATCCGCTCCCCATTCCTCCCCTCCCAGCATTCACACCAACCTCAGTATATGCTGCCGACTGCCAGACCGAGGCTCACACCTGTACAGAAGAAGAAGAAGAAAAAGAAAACAGCGATTCCTGCTGCCACCGAGGGCATCACGCCGAACGGTTCCACCGCAGAGGCCGAGCGAGAGCGTGGGAAATGTCGGCGCGTGTGTTCGTTCTCGTGCTCAGCACTTTGCGTTGTATCGTAACAAGCATGCAGATCTAACAGTTAAAGCTTAACAAACTGCCTTTTGTGCATCGAATAAAAAGCAGCGGCGTATTAAAAAGAGTATTAGGATTCCTGCATTTGTATGTTTTACACGCTCCATTGTACGGGTTGTTGTTTAGGTCTGGTATCTGACATTCCAATAAAGCCAGTGCATTTGTTTAACGGATCATTTCTGAGTGTTGCTTGGTGTGTGTGTGTGTGTGTGTGTGTGTGTGTGTGTGTCACCCGGTGTAGGAGCTGATCCGGTAGCTCCATCTGCTGGCATGACACGGCGCCGGCGTTAGAAAGCCGCCAGTAAGTGCATCCCTCGCTGAGGTAAAGCAGGAGTAACGGGGTCACGTTTACATAAGCCGTAAACACCAATCTATGACCAGACTTTCCACTTGGAGCCACACCCAAAGGTTTTAGGCTGTAACACAAGTGCGTTTTGTTGGAATTTTGCACATTTCTGCTTAAAAACAGTTACAAAAATATATTTTTTAAAGCAAATAGATAAAGAAATTAATGCTTTTTTTATATTTCAAGTTCCCTGCTTTTATCTTTTTCCGTGTCTGGATGAGTATGAGTGTGAAAAAAAAAGATTTTTCCAGAAGACAGACAGCATCTACTAATGCTAATATTAAATGTAGCGGTCTTACATTAGTTAGTGTTAAAAGAACATGCTTTATCTTTGACCACTTGTTGATTTTTGGCATTTTGCCCATCAGTATTTTGTTTTTTCACTTATTCACAGTCAAAATTAATAAAGGTCCAGTTTACCAATTGTTTGCTTTCTAGAAAATGTAAAATTCAGATTGAACAGAACCAGCGGTTTTTAAAACTGGAAATGCAGCAGAGAAGTTTTTCAACATCACTGTGTGTCTATAACAGAGGACGGTTTTATTTTATGTCAGAAATACAGAATTTTTATGTAAATACACATTTAAATTTTTTCTTATTGGTTGTGGTAGAACAATAGGAAAGTGCAACCGATAACGTTTTTCATCACGACTTTGCCCTTAATACTGTTCTGTTAAACTGGGCCTAAAATGCCAAATAAAGCAATAAAATAGCATTTTGGGGGGAATTTGATCACATAAAAATAAAGGTAAAAAAGTTTCCAACGTGTGTTTTGAGGAATCTGTTTTTACCTTAGGACAGGGTTGGCTAACCTCAAACCCAGAGCGCTGATGTCCTGTAACTTTTAGATGCATCTCTGCTCCACCGAGCCTCTGCAGAGTTGAGGAGGCAGTTCAACCATTTCATTCAGGCGTCTACGAGGACGGACCCGTCTAAAGTCACAGGAAAGCCGTCAAGGATTGATTGGACTTGGGCATCCCTGGCTCAGGATAATCCGTTCCTCGTTTGGCCTCTCCAGTATTTTTTCTGATTTTGTCATAAAACTGATGCGAGTCAGTGTATGTTCCACAGAAGCAGCGGGTGAAAATCAGAAACCAGTTTATGACATTTGCTGTTCCATTATGTACTTTACAGGTTAAAAAAATGGAACCTGTACTTAAATATCCAGAATTTTTATTTAACAAATGCTGAAAATTCTATTAATTTTATTCTGGAAATATACATCCTGTCACCTGTCTTTGTAGCCGTATAGATGCTCACAGTTTATTTTACATTCATAGATGGACATATACGGACAAACCTAAGTTTGACCAAGCCTAGGGCAAAAAGTGGCAGTCGTTGCATTACCTTGACCTATAATAACCTTTTATTCTGTAAGTGCAATTCTTAAACCATGTCAAACGGCAATGTTTTAGACCATGAAGCTGTTATGAGCTGCTTATTTGGATGCATGTCATTACATGCCAAAGTAATCTACTTTAAAGCAATTATCTCTCTCTCTCTCTGCTAGACAAGAGGTTTCCACTGCAGGAACCTTTTCAGGAAGCAGGGTAGTTTTGCTTTCTCTGCATTTGTACTGCAGTGGGGAGAGCCTTTAGATGGACTCTGACCTAAAAGGTGGAGCTGCTAAGCATTTCCTACTGACTGATTATCCCCAGTACTCATCTGTAGCTCATTTTGTCTATTAAATGTTAATTATGAGACAGAAATAATCAATATTTTTGGTTGTAAAAGCACTTAAACCAAATTGGGGGTCAGGACACTCCAGGGGTTCATAAGAGACCTGGTGGGGAACGCCAGATGATTTGTGCTTAAAAGATTTAGTATTTCCTCATTTGTGAAACTGATACCAAAGAAAAACTTGCAAGATGCTCAACATTCCTCATTTCTACACAGCGGGAAAGCTGAACTGAAAAGTCTGGGAGCTTTTGCTGTGGTAGACCTTGAACAGACTGCTGGTGTTAATTTTAGTAAAAACAATCAAATAACTCAAACCAGTCATTTGATTATTGTGTAAACATTCTTATGACCTGCAGTCATGATGAAAAATTGGGACTTAACATGTGTGTAGGACTGTAATAAAGCAATTGTCACAGAAAGTTGAGTGGAAGGAAGAAGTATGGCAGAAAACCATTTACATTAAGAATAACCATGTACTGAATTATTAAAATAAGTAGTGCATGGCAGACTATTGCTCAGCTTAATCTGTGCAGACTCTACTGAAATGGCTTGGCTGTTCACGCTTAGCCCCGAGTAAAACAACAATAAACTTCACCTAAAAAAATTATTAAAAAAAAAAGCTATTTGCAAATCATCAATATTCATCTGATTCTGCATCATGAGGTGAAACAATCACGACAAAAGCTGAAGACATAAAAATAAAACTTTGCATTTCTGCAAAAATGTAAAATGCAGTAACCTTTTGTAGTCATTTAAATGTTACTTAACTAGTAACTTAGCGCTACAGAATGAGTTTAAGCATGAACTACTGACATGTTTCATACATTAATTTAATATGTCAAATTTCATCCCTTTCTCAGAAGCAGTTTTCTGCAGTTATTTAACTTAGGCTCCAATTATAATAATAAATAGATTTTATTTAAAAAGGCGCCTTTCTGGACACTCAAGGTGACCGTACAGAAAATAGATAATCTCTATTCTCTAAAATCTCAGGCTGAACGCCAAACCTTGTGCAAAAAAAAAAGAAAAGACACAGATGTAGAAACATTTTTCACATACTTTTATTTCCACGATTCTCCTCTAGCATTTTTTTTTTTTACATTATTATTATTATTTTTTACATAAGAACAGACTGTTATACACAGATACTGAAGCAGGGAGAGGTGGTGAGGGAAAGAAGACAAAAACCATACAAAATGGTGTCTACTCAAGCACAACAAAATCTATGTATATAAAACTCTGTGGGTCGCTCCACTGCTGAGGCACCAACCACTACCTCAGTTATTCATGTTTTAAATAGATTAATAAAAATACAATCTGTTTAAATGGACCTTTTTAAAGTGGGTGGCAAAAATTAGAGATCTAGAGGCATAATGAGGGGAGTCGATAACGGAGCGATGGAGAAAACGTGGTCGGCTTTCAGGGATTCTCCTTTTTGCCAAAGGGGGATGGGGGAAAAAAATAATAATATTTTTTGTTTGTTTTTCTTTTTAATGGCACACAGCAACTAGCGGTGGCTACTTTTCACTTTTCACCATATACTTGAACACTCAACATGATCAACAACGGCACACGATGAGGGAGAGGAGGAAAGAAAGAAAGAAAGAACAAAAACACAGCTTTGTGTGGTTTAACACCTTCTCATTCGTCTGCCTTCAAAGAAAAAAAAAAAAAAAAGAAAAGAATAAAGGAGAGAAATAGCTCTCGGTGCTTGTAGTGTTTCCTGGTTAGACGTGTTTTAGTGGAGAG